>NC_138347.1:39215000-39815000 GCF_046562875.1 Panthera onca | reverse complement strand
TGATATTCATGATTGAACATTCCCATTTTCAAATCCTGAATAAAATTAAAATTCTGAATAAAATTGAAATTCCGAATAGCAACATCACATAATCTCAAAAGTAATCTTCAACTAATATCTTCATGAACATCAACTCTTTCAGTTGATACTGGGGAATAGAACAAAGCCCCTATTTTCTTTCATTGACAATGAACATGCAGAACAAAGTCACACTGTACATGTTGTATAGAATAATGTAAAATGCAATTCGGTAAATCTAGAATTTATTTCTACAATTCATCTGATTCTTCCATTCTTCTTAAACCTAACTAGTTGAATGGGATTATCTGCAGGGGCAATGCATATATTATGGTTTGCACAGTGCATGCCTGGGGATAGGAAGAGGAAACCAAGCAACAGATATCCTTGTGTCATAACTTACTGACTTTGTTTTTCTGTTTCCAGGAAGACTGATGGCCATGTCTCTTTCATTCCTGAAAGTGGGGCTCCCACATTTCAACAAACCGGATATCCATCTGTCAAACTGAGTTGAAGCAGATTTCCATGATGTGGAAAAAAATGCTCAAGAGAATTGTAGATGAAGCCATCAAAATTACGTTCCACCTGTGGCCATAGCCAAGCAAAACCTGCCAATTTTATCCCACGGCAGATCTAGTGACAGCTCTCATCACTTGGCTTCGCCTGCTTAGTTCTGCCTTACTAAATTTCACTCCAAGCTAAGTTTCCTTCAAGACCTTATAGGCTCAAACTTCAGGTGAATCCAAATGATGGGAAATTCACTGAAAATAATCTGAGCCTATTTCACATGCATAATTCACATTTGTAATGGTTTCATTCAAGTGGCTTATTGAATTCTTCTTTTAAATATTTTAGGGTTTTTGTGTGTGCATGCCTTGACAAAATGGATTTATCTTACACTACATAAATACTCTGGATAACTACCAAAAATTGTCTCAAATTGACAAAAATGATTTCTAAAAGATATATTGTTAAGTATTGAGAGAATATAAAATTTTCAACTTGTGAATTTTGCTCTTTAATTTTATCTTTCTGGAGTAAATTTAGAGGTTTCATATTTTTTCTTTCTATCTCTCATACTATATTAATAACAACAGAAAGGTAAGAAAGTTCACTATAGTTGTTTTATAACGTATTGAAAATTATAATGATTCCAAAACTCTAAGGTTGGAAAATTAATTCAAATGCAGAACTCTTTTTATTAATGAAAGTATGTTATTTTATGTATATGTATTATATACAGAGATAAACATATACTCATATATATACATATATAATGTATATATATTTACATGTGTGTGTGTGTGTGTGTGAGGTCAGTTTGGTTTGGCATGTGAAAAGGAGATAGACATCTTATCAGTATTTAATTCCATTTCTGTCTTTAACACTAAGCTTGCTATTGACATACCCTAACTGTCAATGCCTTATGTTCTTATTTTGTAAACCAGAACTAAAGAAATGGAGTGCTCTTGTAGGGGACTTAGTAATTTTACATAGGCATAAAAGTTGATAAATATAGATGGGATATTTTACTCACTATATTATTATGTATGAAGTGCCTATTGATTATTCTACTGGTATGAGGCTGAATCTTAAAACTCCCAAGTTGAAGAAAATCCAAATGTCATCATTTGTTATCTTTAGGTAAGCTTCAGCTCACTAATATTGACAGATGCAATCTTAAACTCTGCTGGAACAAGAAAGAAAATAAATAAACACATTCACAGATAGAGATCTTACTGAACTTAAATGAATTTCAGGCAAGAGGCCAACTTGGGAATTGGACTGGAATTGACAATATGTCCCTGATAATGTTAATAACTAACATTTATTGAGCTCTTACTATGTGCCAGACACTGTTCTAAATGCCGCATCATGTTAATTCATTTAATCCAAATAAAAATGCCTATCCCTGTTTTATAAATGAAGAAAGTATGGACTTGAGAGATTATGTAACCTAAGTTTGCCTTCCTAGAAAATAGCAGAGCTTGGGTTTAGAGCTAGGGAGTCTGGGGCACCTGGGTGGCTCAGTCAGTTAAATGTCTGACTCTTGATTTGTCATGATCTCACAGTTTGCGAGTTTGCCCCCCACATTCTACATCCCTTTTGCTGCCAGCGCAGAGCCTGCTTGGGATTCTCTCTCCCTCTCTCTCTGCTTCCCCTGTTCTCTATATCTCTCAAAAATAAATAAAAAATAAAAACATTTTAGAACTAGAGAGTCTGAGTTCTAAGTACTATTCCTACTTCCAGGCTAGGTCATCATCTACGGCTAGATTTTAAATCTATATTTTTCTCTGTACTTCTAAGATGTTATACTTTTAGTCAAGCAGTTTGGCCTCTAACTCTGAACTGAGTATGAAGATTTTGTGTAATATCCCTGAGGGCATGTATTTTTGTTGCTTTTATTTTAACTCTTAAATTTTCAAGGATTGGTGCATAATCAATGCATACTACAATATTTGTCTTATAAAAAGCTACTCACTGTGGTCATGTTTTCTGTGCATGAGCTACAGTGTCTGGGTTCTAATCCTGAGCTTACAGCTTATTATACACACAGCCCTGCACAAATCACTTAATCTCTTTAACTTCGGTTTTCTTATCCATAAAATGGAAGGGAATCACAAGTCTTCTCTAAGATTTGAAAGAGATAATAAAGATTTAGGATTCTAAGGATTAAATAATACTTACAACCACTTAGCACAGGAAAAACAGTTTGAAAAGTTCCTAATATACGCTTACCATATGACCCGATGATCTCATTTTATGTATTTATCCAAGAGAAATGAAAATATAGCTTAACACAAAAACCTTACCCCAATAAGTGCTTTATTCGTAATCATTTAAAACTGGAAATAACCCAAAAATGAATCGACAGGTAAATAGAGAAATCATACTATAGTAGTTCTTGTCAGTGAAAGGAACAAGCTATTGATAAATGCACTGATATGGAAGACAATCAAAACTGTTGCATTAAACAAAGAATTCATACAGAAAGGCTACATATGTTGCAGAAAAGTTACATATGCATGAAATTCTAGAAAAATAAAAACCAATAAGTACAAAAGTCAGGTCACTGCTTGCCAGGGTCTAGGTCTATGGTTTGGGGGAGGGAATTGATTACAAATGGGCACAAAGAAATTTTCTGGTGTGATGGAAATATTCTATACCTTAATTTTAGTGGTGGTAACATGACTATATATATTTCTCAAAACTTAGAACTTTATACCCAAACAGGTTGACTAATGCTCTATATAAATTAAAACTGAGGTTAAAAGAATATTTAGCAAAATTCTTAGTATATAATAAGTACAAATATAAATATATATTATTTAGTTTTCTTTTATATTTGACCCTTCTTTTAAAAAATAATATACAAAGACTGGGTCTAACCAGAGTAAAACTGTTTTTTTTAATGAGTAGCTTTTAAATGGCAATGCTTTCTACGGCACTTAGTATACTTTCAACAAGCACAAATTGACTTCTGACTTGATTTCTTGGGAGTTCGGGGCCTTCCCTCAGAATTTTTAACTGTATTGAGTGGTCTCATTGCCTGATTTTTATCTTCAAATGATGAAGATGAGTGTTTTCTCAGACTGCACAACACATTGATATTCTTCAGAGAATCCTTCTTAATATTTCATTGAAATACATCTCTCTGTATTCTCTACTTGCTGCCATTGAGATTTTATTAATTCT
The DNA here is from genome assembly GCF_046562875.1 of Panthera onca. Taxonomy (NCBI): domain Eukaryota; kingdom Metazoa; phylum Chordata; class Mammalia; order Carnivora; family Felidae; genus Panthera; species Panthera onca. The sequence goes on along the minus strand of NC_138347.1, from coordinate 39,811,286 downwards.
CACCCATCTTTCAGACCTCCTGTATCAGTCCAGGGACTGGAGAAACTGCTTAGAGCATATAATACAAGGGGAGTAACAGTGCAACAGAACCATCATCACTGCTAGTTTTGAAGGGAGAGGGAGAAAAGTTAGTTCCTGGAACTCAGGGAGGATAGCCTAAGAGCAAATAGCTTGATTGGAGGGAATCTTTGGAAGAATTTCATAGCCACGCCAAATGACCCTGCAAGAAGGGAACTAGGGAACAAATACCTGACCTCACACTCCTTCTTCCTTCTGGTGACTTTTACTGCCAGAGGAAAGAGAACCTGTTGGTGCGATGTATACAGGTAAGCATCCAGGACACAGGGTGAATATAAGTGGAGAATGAAACCAGAAGGGCAATGAGAAGGTAGTTAGTGCATCACTCTTCAAATATTCAGAACCAGAAAATTCCTCTTTTTCCAAGGATTCTCTGTTTTGCAGATTTATTCCTCCCACTCCTATACTGTATGTTTCTGAGATTTCTCATTCTCCTTACTGTCTCTCATCAGATCCCTTTGGCAGTCTAAAAATGCAACTTTCTTGCCTAGCTGGCCTAGTCCAGGGCCTTTTCACTTTGGTCAAATGGCCTTAACCAAAGTCCAGGTGGATCTAGAATGTTGTATGAGGCTGGCCATGGATTAAACAAGGAGGTTGGCCCTTGGAAAAAGGCACAGGACTTAGAATGAGGTGAATAGGACAAGAGAAGTGGAAATCTATGATGCTGAGAGAAACTAGAGCTTCCAGAGAGGTGGGGAACTGTTTGTCATAGTGGAAAATTTGGGGACTTGAAGTAAACTATGTGGGCTTTGTTCTGCCTTGACAAAGATTTACTATATGGCTTTGTACAAGTTATTTTAACCCAGTGGTCCTTGGCTCTCTTATCTACAAAAGGAGAACTACCCAATGCTCTATAGGGGGACAGTACAGTGTAGAGATTCAGTGTGTGTACAAAAGACAGTCTGCCTGGATTTAAATCTTGATTCTACAACTTACTAGTCCTGTGACCTTGTGCAAATTACTTAACCTCTCTAAATGTAAGTTGTTATCATAACATATCTATTTTCCATATGGAAAGTACTTTAATAAAGGTGAGTTGTTAATGTTGCAGGCTTAGAGTCCAGTTACAATCATTCTAATCCTTCAAATAATCACCAGCAACATAACTTAGACCAAAAATGCTCAACTACAAGTATTTGGTAAATTACCCTTAAAATTTGGCTATGAACTGTGTTCTACTATAGAGTATTTCTTACAAATAGGATAAAAATCTTCAAATATTCATGCGCTTAGCAATGGGAATTTCTGATAAAATGATGACCTTTCATCTAAGAAAAATTATTTCCAACTGTCAAGGTTTGAGTGTGCTGTGGCTATTCTGTGAGATCTCTATTAGCAGTGAAGTATTTCCCTTTTATAATGGCATAATATATTTGCAAATGACTTGCCATGTTTCTCACATATATTATAATAAAAAAGGAATTTATTATAGTACCTGTTTTTCTGAGATGCTAAACAGTTGAAAAACACGAACGAAGTTAAGAATATATGTTTATAATCTTTATTTTAGGACTTTGTTCCCCCTTAGAAATATGGTCCATAAAAATATCTAAATTATGTTTTAAAAATTTGTATGGTTCATTATATAACTTCTGAATTTCATTTTAGTACTACTTATGTAATTGGCTGTTAACTTTGCTAATTATTAAATTATTAAAGTCTTTAAGTTATTAATTATATACATTCATTTTAAATGACTTAGAAAATTGTTGAACTATTTCCTCTGCTTCTAAATTAAATTATAGGTTAAACTATATTTTATGGAGTTGGCTACATTTGTTTTTTTAATTAATTAATTAATTAATTAATGATGGAAACAATTCCAATGCACTTATCAGGAAGTATGAGTAAAATATTTATTTAAAAAAATTTTTTTTAATGCCTATTTATTCTTGAGCGAGAGAGAGCATGAGTGGGAGAGGGGCAGAGAGAGAGGGAGACACAGATTCTGAAGCAGTCTCCAAGCCCCAAGCTGTCAGCACAGAGCCCTACGTGGGGCTCAAACTCATCAACTGTGAGATCATGACCTGAGCTGAAGTCAGATGCTTAACTGACTGAGCTACCCAGGTGCCCCATGAGTAAAATATTTCTAAGTTTCTTCTTTAACAAAGAAAAATGACTCCTTCTTGAATATCTTCTTACATTTCTCTCAAAATATTTATGGACCAACAAGATCTTCTTTACACATGGGATTGTAAGAGATGCAAAAATTAATCCAGTTAGTATTATACTTTATGGAATTATTATTTATTGGTCCACTTGAATTCCTGGAAGTATTTGTTGCTGTTGGTGGTGGTCTTTTTTGTTTGACAATTTTAAATTTAGCAATGGGAAGAATCAACAAAACAAAGTAAATTCCATAATTGTCATCTACTAATTTATAGAACAAAAGTTTTTTCGCAAAATCTGATTTCAAAAGAAATATTATGTATTTGTTCTGAATAACAGTCTGAGTATATCTGACTATAAATATTTTTGAATTAACAAGTTTACTTTATTTGTTCTTCTCTTAACACACTAGCCACTGGAGTTTATTATTTTGAAGTTATGATATTAATTTAAAAGACTTTTAATGTAGTATTTATAAATACCAATATTTGTTTTATTTATATTGGAAATTAAGTTCACTTTGCATGTGTTTTCTAAAATGTACACTCAAAAATGTATTTATAAGTTTCTTTAAATGACAACAGATGATCCACACCTGTTTTGCATTCTCTAAAACAAATTCCAAAAACAAAACAATAAAACTGTCTTTAGAAAACATCTATCTTGTTTTCTGGGTGCAGAAAAAAAAAAGATGCAATTTCACATCAAGGATTAGTAGGTGAGATCATACATAAGTTAGAATATCACTTTATTTTTAAAGTAAACTGTTTATTGTAGTGTTTCATGGAATTGTTTCAATTTCATTTATCAGAGTTTAACAACTTTGTTAATTATGAGAAAGAAAAATTTTTAAGCCAATTTATTAATGAACTGAGAATAAAAATATCCATTTGTTCATTCCTTTATTCATTCAATAGGCTTTTTTTTTTTTTTTTGAGCACCCATTAAATGGCAAACGTTGTGTTAGGCACTGAGGTAAGGAGATGAATGACCTCATACTTGAAGTGTCCATAGTCTAGCAAAGGAGACAGACAAAAATACAGATAGAGCTGTGAACAGGATCATAGGGTTCTCTAAGAATGGGCATTTATTTCGAACAAAGGAGTTAAGAACTGAGCCAGAATCTTGAAGTATAAAAAGGAAGATATAGTCCAAGAAATGAAACTTAGTATATTTTAGGAACTAGAAATGGGTTTCTTTTCTTTCTTTTCTTTTCTTTCCTTTCCTTTCTTTTCTTTCTTTCTTTCTTTTTTTTTTTTTTTCCTACCAAAGTACCTTGTAATGCTCCTTAGCCCAAATACTGAATTCTAGCAACTGCTGTATGGTGTCCCATCTGATTTTCTAAACCCTGCCTTAAGGTTTAATGGCTTTTAACCCAGTCAGCCAAGATGGCCAAGTGGGATAAAAAGCCTTCATTTGGTTCCAGTATATTACCAACAATTAACCAAAAACAGAATTCCTATGAATCTTATGTATCATGTTGACTTCTCAGTATATGAGTACAAAACCCCTGATCTTTTCTTTTAGTGTAAATGTTATAGCAAATAATGCCAAAAGCAATTAATGTGAAAGTAACACCTTAATATAAATATTAAAACATATGCCTAATTAATATAAAATCAGCGTGTCAATACATTAAATGTTATCTCCTTAATCTCATTAAGAATTCAGATATTTGTTCTTTTGCAGGAAAGCTTTCCTCCAAAATATGATACCACATTTAAAAATCTGATGCATATTGTATATTGATTGTTAAAAGTAAAATTATCTTTAATAAAATATTTGTATTAGTAATGTCACTTAAAGATTATAAGTTTCATATACATATACAGTATTTTTGTTTAGATAGTTGGTTCAGCACCCTAAGTGTTAAAGTAAAATAATAATGTCAAACAAATAGGACACACTATATTCGCGCAGAAAAGTCACCCTACTAAGAAATAATAAAAGCAGTCCCTGACATCTAGGAACCAGTCTGACACTCATAGCAAGTCCTCTGTGTTCTTAGAAGCTGATCTGGCCTGCACAGCTGGGCCATGTTGTTCTCCTTTTGGACATAAACAAATCTCACAGTACACCAACATGAGACAAGTTCACTCTGAAACCATGATAAACTGAGACAAAAACAAGACCATTTCATAATTTTGTCTAAATGCCAACAAAAACGAGGTCATTGTGCAAACCACAAAATACCAAGCGTCTCTCTCTCCTGACTAACTTGAGTGACTGATACTTCTTTGCCAATTACAGCTTTATCATCACTCTAATCTGCACTTCTTATGTATAGGCTTTTTTGACTTACCCAATCATCGATTTGCTCCTGCTTTCTGACAGCATCTAATCTAGAACAAATCCCCACTTCCTTAAGCCATCCTCAAAGTCACCCCACCAAAGCCCAAACACTAAGGCTATTTCTAAAACTCTCTTACAGAGACACCTCATGTTTCCATGTTACGTGTTCTTTAACAGTGTAATGTGTAACATACTCAGCTTCTTCAAGTATAGGTATATTCCTGGTGGTTTTTGGCTGGAGGAAATTGACACTGCTTAAAATTCTGCTCTAAATTCCATTGCAGGGTAACATGACCTTATTACTAGTAACTGAGATACTGTGTCTAAGTACAGGACTTTGTGAGCAACTTTTATATTTAAGAGTATGAACTTTGGATTCATATTCCCTAGGGTCAAGTTGTAGCTTTGCCAGTCACCAGCTATATGATTCTTAGCAAATTCTTAATCTCTGAATCCTTTCTCTAGTGATAAGTTTACAAAGTTGGAATAATAATTTTATTTATCTTACAGACTTGTTTAGGATTGACAATTTCTGGATCATTGTGATTGCTTAATAAATGCTAGCCATCATTATTTGAAGTGATCATTAATAAAAAAGAGAAAAATTTTTACCTAAAATTCAAATATTGCAGTAATGGGAATAATGTGAAAACTGATTTACAAACGTATTTTTATTAACATATGATCATGAAGATGAAACTCAATGTAATTGATTATTGTGTATAATAATCTTAGAGACACTGAATGAAATTAGACGTTGACTATCAAATTGGGTCCTGAATCTCTAAATTCTTTAAATTTAAGTATTTTTCACATGTAGTATCCCTCTGGATTTCCATAGAAAGTTTTAATTTGAGGTCTGGTAACTTATTTTCAAAGGGCCCCCCAATGAGACATGCCTCCTACGATTTGGGCCCTTGTGTGGTTTCTTCCTCTCAAATTTAAGCTCACATTGTGGCTTACTTTTTGAACCGAAGAATATGACGGAAGTGATACCACATGACTTCTGATTTTGGGTCATAGGAAATTTTGTCTCTTATTGTCTGAGTATCATGGGACACTGCTCTTTGGATATTCCATCTTAAAACCAATCTACCAGGCATGAGAAACCCAAATCACATGGAGAGGTGGGTTGGGTCTAAGTGCTAATGTTTACAGTCCCAGCTGAGCTCCCAGCCAACAACTTTCATCAACTGCTAGCCATGAGTGAGCCATCATGATTATCTAGTCAAGTCCAGTCTACAGATGATTCTATCGCTAGCTATTGTGCGACTGTGTGAGGGACTGCAGCTGAGAAGGCTCCGCTGGGCTCAGTTGAGCTAGAGTCCTTAGCTTAATAATAAGACGTAATTTCAAGCCAACAAATTTTGGGGTGTTTTGTTACATAGCAATAAATAACTGGAAACGAGGTATGGTTTTAACACTTTGTGCCCGTTTGAATTTTTGAATAGAGTAACATAAAGGAAATTTTTTGCTAGCTAACGTACTTTTGATATGATCACTAATTTAATAACAATAACAAAAAAGTCAAACACCTTTGAACATACTTCATAAGTATTTCCTCCATGGTCAGTGTTCAAAGAGTTTCATTCTTATTTCTCTTCTACTCTGATATTTTAGGTTCTGGTATTTATCTTTTCCATATGGCAGAAAAGGAGCATATTAGCTGTTGGAGAATAGGGGGAAAAATCCATGAGTTATGCAACACAAGAAGCTGCTTATCGTTCTTGATAGCTCTACAAGAAACAGATGTCACCACAGTGACTTTCTGCCAGAGCAAGTGAGAAGTGAAAGGAATTCTGGGAAATTACAAGCTCGCTGTGTTCACATAAGTGTGCTAATGAGTCAAGTGATAAGCCACATGTTCATTGCTAATAAATGGAACAAATTCTTACTCTTGTGGAATGATAGCTTTGATTGAGATTGAAATACTTCATGTCTGACAGCCTCAGTCAACTTCACGTGTGTCTTTAAGATATTATGGGGAAAAAAGTACTTTGCAGGGCTTTTTTTTTTTTTTTTTTCCAATGTTTATTTATTTTTGAGAGAGAGACAGAGTGCGAGACGGGGAGGGGCAGAGAGAGGGAAACACAGATTCCGAAGCAGGCTCCAGGCTCTGAGCTGTCAGCACAGAACCCGACGCGGGGCTCGAACTCACAAACTGCGAGATCATGACCTGAGCTGAAGTCGGCCATTCAACCGGCTGACCACCCAGGCACCCAACTTTGCAGATGTTTTTAAACACAACTGGACTTTCTCTGAAAACTACCTCTTAAGTTGTTGGTCTGATTCACTACCAAATTATATGAAATTCATATTGGCATTAGAGTTTACTTAATGTTACATAGATGGAAATCTGAATAAAAGCAATACAATACTAAAGAATCTGTAAAACCTTAGAATTTAGACAAACATGAATCAGTAAAACAAGAAAGAGATATTTAATAGAAGCATATTAGAGGGATTATAAAATATTTTCAGTTATCACCACAAAAGAAATGAACTCTAGGATGCCTCTCTCTCTCTCAATCTCTCTCTCTCTCTCAAAGAGACTTAATTTTTCACTTAAAGTTGTGATTTTTTAAATGTAGACCTTTCCCCTCATTTTATTTTCTACATCTTTGCATTTTATCAAAATTGACGATCACTCCCCCAGTCACTAAGCTTTTTCAAATAAGTAGCTTTTTCAGTATGATTCCATTGTTGCTACTATTTCTCCAAAATATTCCTCTCTCTTAGTATATCATATTGCTTTAATCTAGTTTGGTTCTGCCAGACCATATATTTATTATATTTTTTGGCTTACCTCTTGGGTTTTCTACATCTGTGAAACACTTTCCTGTTTACAAGCCCAGAGTATAATTAAAGGAACCATGGGTACTTGCAAGGAATGCAGAGATTCTGGCTTCAGTTTCCAGTCATAGGTTCACTTCACAGTCACACTTGTTATTTGCCATGTTCCTGGAATGTTATATGAGAGTGATATGTTCTTTTAAAATGATCTTGGATTGAGAAATCTTATCGACTTGAAAATCAAGGTAAGGAAAACAATGATAAACTTAACTGCATTTCCTAAGAGCCACACTCGTGTGTTTTCAAATGAATGGCAGTTACTTGTTCTAAGAGCTGACAGCAACGACCCCTCTTTCTTAATTCTTTATTCCTTTAGTATCGCACAGTTGAGCTTGCTCACCTAGTCCCCAATTCCAGGCTATGGGCCACAAAGACAGACAGGACACTGCGTTTTCTAGTCTGTCCTGAATTGCTCTTTCCTGTGGTGAGGAAAATCCCAACCCACACACCACTGGCAATTTGGCCAAGCTTACTGAGGCCTGATCTTTCTGAGTGTTTCAGGTCACACGTGGCCTTAATAATGAAACAATTCCTGGCTTGATACCTGACTTTAAAGATGATACATTCAGTCTTGCTAGGGTTCATCCCATTTTCAACCCTTCTCCCCTTAACTTATGTCCAATGCCCACCGTATCTTTCAAGGCACGTGTTTATACTGCTTTGCATTTAGAAACTGTTAAGTTTTATAAGTTGCAAACCATACAACACACCATTGCCTGAGTTATCTTTATGAAGCACAGACCTTATTTTTTTCTGACTATAGCACTTCCCAACTCAAAGTCTTCTGAGTAGTTATACCTCTAACCCTCTCACCTGGGCTGTTACCCCCGATATATAATAGCTATGGTAGATCTCTTTATTGTCCCAACGGGGACACATGTAAGAGAAAAGCAGGCACTATTGATTACAGTAGAGCAATGGATGTGAACCTAGAATTACAGGCATGCTGACTAAAGGCCACTCTGCTTCCCATCCTCTAGCACACTGAATTCCTCACTGTTCCACAACCAGGCATTTCCATTACCCTAGTAGTTGTTCTTTCCCTCAGAACAGCAATTATGATTCCTAATATTTATGTAACAACTCATTTCATCCTCACAACGATGCCATGAAAAAAGTGCTCTTATTATTCCAAAGGTACATATGGGAAAACCGAGGCACAAAGAAGTTAGGGGACTCAGCTAGTTAGTGACAGAGCCAGAATTCAAACAGGCACAAGACTGGCTCCAGAGCCCTTGCCTGCAAACACTACTCCATAGTGCTTTTCATTCATTTACTCCCTGAATTCCCATTAGGAAAAAGAGCATAAGAGGTGGGAGAAGAAGCCTTAAAGTCAGACTCCCTGGGTTCTAGCTTGAGCTCCCCCACCTGCTTGGCCGTGGAGAGTGAATTAATTTTTCTGTGACTCAGTTTATTCACTTGTAAAAAATAGATCATTGTAACAACAACTTCAAGGGTCACTGTGATGAGTAAACAAGTAGATTCATGTAGAGATTCTAGCTCATGATGAATAGCTTTCATTAAATGCTACCTCTTCCTCAAAAAACTTTCTTTTCCTCATTGCAATAGCACTTTGCTTTACGGCTGTGAATTCTGGAGAGTCACTCACCTGAGGAACATTAAAGAATTCTGATGCAGCCCAGATTGAACAACAGCATTTCTGAGGGTGTGCCTGGCCATCAGCAGGTTTTTTAAACTCTCCAGGTGATTTAAATGTGTAGCCAGTGTTGAGAAAACTACATTAAAGCCTTTCTGAAATGAAAACCTCTTTATGTATGTGTTTGTCTCTTTCCACATAGTTCTAGCAACTTGATTGCAGATGCTACACTGAATTTTTCATTTTTGTATTTCCACTGGTAGCTAGCATGGTGCCTGATATGTAGTTGGTATGAGCAATTATTAATTCCTTTGAATTAAGTAGACATTCCTCAAATATGTACATTGTTACAGGATAAAATAGAAAAAAAAATTGTCAACATTAGTAAACTCAAAGAGCATCTTACTCAGAGATTGGCAGGATCTAGGTAATAAGGATTGGATGACAAAGTAGAAGCAATACCTAGTTGCTGATTTTAAACTAATGGTCTGAGAACTTGGCTGTACTTTACAATAACCTGGGAAGATTTTTACCAAAAAAAAAAAAAAAAAAAATCTGAGTGTCTCCATTTCCCAGGAGATTCCAATATGCAATCATATTTGAGAACTACTGACTGAGATGGATCATGTTACACCCAGGATCCGCCTCCCTCTGCCATAAGATCTGAGAATACACTTCTGCAGTTTTGCAGTTAGTTACCACTAATGAAAAGAATAGAGAATGTCTCCACATATATGGACATATACAAGAAACAGTATATTAAGACAGAGAAATACATATATATGCATGTGCAGACATACGCACATAGACTTAAATATATTTTTTAAAAATTTTTAATGTTTATTTTTGAGAGAGAGAGAGAAAGAGAGAGAGAGAGAGAGAGAGTGCAAGTGGAGGAGGGCAAAGAAAGAGGGAGACACAGAATCCAAAGTAGGCTCCAGGCTCTGAGGTGTCAACACAAAGCCCAATGTGGGGCTTGAACTCATGAACCATGAGATCATGACCCGAGCAGACACTGGACACTTAACCAGCTGAGCCACCCAGGTGCCCCCCATACACTTTAAATATCTTAAGTTACCCTTCAAAATTATGTAGTGAGAGAGAGAATATAGCATCGGTCTATAACAGTATGTTCTCAGATATTATTTGGAAGATAATTCTTTTTTGGTGAAGAAGTCAAGGAGATACTTTTGCCAACATTGTTACTAAGTAGGCAAAGTCATTTTTAGGAAAAATGTTGAGTCTAAGTGACTCTACAGTGGTCTGGATTGAATTCAGACGATTATAATTTGTCACCATGCTTTAGAATGACCAAATCCAGTGTTGCTCAGTAGTGGGCACTATCATTACCATGTTTCTTTCTGTCACAATTAATTATCAGGTGGAAGGATTATAAATTATTATATTGTCCTTGTTCAATGCTCATGAGTAGTTTAGCAAATAGTAAGGACAAAAGATTAAAGATACAAGTGTGTAATGAAAATTTGAATACTTGTCCTATAATGTACAAATGGTTAGCATATTACATATTATTTCAAACTGAAATAAAACCAGTGCTCATACTATATTACTTATCTTTCTTTAAATTTTCTTCTAATATTTACTTTTGAGAGAGAGAGAGAGTGAGTTAGTGGGGAGGGGGGTGCAGAGAGAGAGGGAGGTACAGAATCTGAGGCAGGCTCCAGGCTCTGAGCTGTCAGCACAGAGCCCGATGTGGGGCTCGAACCCATAAACGACAAGATCATGATCTGAGCTGAATTTGGATGCCTAACTGAATGAGCCACCCAGGCACCCCTATCTTTTTTAAATTTTTATAAACTTTCATAACTTGTCATACTATTTATCCAAATATCTTTCCACATAAATGATTCTTAAAGGTATTTCTTTCTCCTTTCTCCATAAGAGGAAGGAAAACAAGGGGGTTAAACATAATGGTTTAATAATACACCATAATAATTTTTTATTATAATTTTTCATTTATTTTCAAAAATATACAAATAATACATTTCAAATAATACATGTTGGCCTTAAAATAACATCTTTCGGTAGAGACCAACTGTGCTCTGTATAAGATGATGTTATTGATCCATCTATAGGATAATATAACAACTATAATGTGTTGAGTGCTTATTATCCACCAGATACGTTTTACTGCTTTACCTGAATCAATGCCTTGAGTTCTTAAAACAGTCTTGTGAAAAAGATACCACATTAATATCCATTTTACAGGTGAGGAAATTGAGACATAGAGCATTTAAATCATTCACCCAAAGCTCAACTAAAAATTAAGGGATCCAAAATTTGAATCTAGGGAAATAGGACCCAGAGATATGAGCCAATGGCGTTGAATCTAAGCTGTATCTGCAAACCCCAACCCCCCCCTACCCCCAGTACTTGACTACAGAGGAATGGTTTAACCTACTTGATTCTCATCATTTCAGTAGACCCTCTTTCTGAACATAAGACCTGGTTACATTTAACAGTCTGTGGCCATGAGGCCATTATCTACAGACACAGAGGGAGGGAAATGTCTAGTGCTCTTGTGATAACATCTGGCATCTGGAGTCATGAAGAGATAAATCTTTATCTCCTTCACTTTTCTCCTTTGCTCCCCTTTCTGAAGCTTATTCCAACTTGTCTTGTCCTATTTTGATTTTTTTAAAAAAATACTGTCATAAAAAATATAATAGAGGGTTTTGGGTTAAGGTTAGGCTCCAAAATGACTTAAGTGATGGGGATAGAGTACAAAAGAAATATTTGAAGTCAGATAATGCTGATCTGTAGTGGAATATTCTTGTCACATTCTCATCACATCATCCATCCATTAAGAACAAAAAAAAAAAAATGAGTGAAACATGATTCATAATCAACCTCCCAAAGTCATCTGCAATATCTTCTAAAATTTTTATTTAAATTTCAGTAACACAGTGTAATATTAGTTTCAGGTGTACAGTTTAGTGATTCAACACTTACATACAACACCTGGTGCTCATCACCAATGTCAACTGCAGTATTTTCAACAAGTCTTTTCAACAAAAAATCACTATTTCTGTTTTTTTTTTCTTTTCTGTATCCCCAAATACTTTATTTATAATATTTTAGTCCTTATTTAATCTTCCTAGGTGTCCTACTAAGTTATTAAATTATAAACTCCTTGAAAAGAGAAAACATACCTTAATTATTGCTGGGTTTCTTGTAATTCTCAACACGATGATTTATACATACAATGTGTCCAGTAAATGTTTTACTGAATTAAAGTGTAAAGCAGTTTTAGGGGCACCAGTTTTAGGGGTGGCTCAGGTGCTTAAGCATACAAATCTTGGTTTTGGCTCAGGTCATGATCTTATGGTTTGTGGGACTGAGCCCTGTGACGGGGTTCCGTGCTGAGACTGCAGAGCCTGCTTGGGATTCTCTCTCTCCTTCTCTCTCTCTACCCCTCCCCTGTGCATTCTCTCTCTCTCTCTCAAAATAAATAAGCATTAAACAAAACAAAGTGTAAAGCTTTTTAAAAGACTGCCACGTTCTGATCTTTTATTGAAACAATTGTAATCAAAAATGTGGACCTTGGGTGGAAAGTATCTTCATACCTCTGAACTAGTTAGAAACACACGTTCTCAAGTCCTACTCATGGCCTGTTCAATCAGAATCTCTGGGACAGGGCCCAGGAATCTATGTTTAACTAGCTCTTTAGGTGATCTTTATGCCCTCTAAAGCTAGAGAAAGATGGTTTAACAATATATTTCACATTGATTACTTATTATAAAAGGCAATGCATATCAAATCTACAGATGGCCCCAAAGCTAGGAATGATAACCAACAGACACAATATTACTTGAGAAGGAAAAAAATATAATTCTGCAAACTACAACAATTGATGTACCTAACACAATAATTTGTTTGTTTGTTTTCATATTTATTTTTGAGAGATGGAGACAGCATGAACAGGGGCGGGGCGGAGAGAGAGGGAGACACAGGATCTGAGGCAGGCTCCAGGCTCTGAGCTGTCAGCACAGCACCTGACACGGGGCTCGAACTCACGAACTGCGAGATCGTGACCTGAGCCGAACTTGGATGCTTAACCGACTGAGCCACCAAGGCACCCCCAGAATCATATTTAACATGGATAAATATAAGGCCATTCTACCTTAACCATGCATTCATTCAACAGCACCTGTGTATCAAATGTTATGCAGGATAATGGAATGGATACAAATATATTTCCTGCCTTACAGGAGGAAATTTTAGGCCAAAGAGACAGCTATCTACACAAATAATTGGAAACACAGTAAAATAAGCGTGCCAGTTACTAAGCTATTGTCTCTCAGTTTTAATGCTCACCCTTGTAATGCTTGGGCTAGGACTCTGCAGACCACATTTCTGGTTTGGCAGCTGGCTCCCTGTTAAACGCTTTGAGTGGAATGCTGAAGGAAGGTTGGAAGGCTAGAAAAAGAACGAACAGGCTGTTTCCTCCTTGCTCCCATTGGCTTTCTGTTGCTGTCAGTGTCTTCCCATCTTCGTTACTTCACCCTACCGTGGCAGCGCGTTCCAGTAGCCGCAGCTGAATCCACTTTGCAGTTTTTCCAATACTTCTAGAAACAGCCTCTTTTACATCTCTCCAGAAACATCAAAATCCAGTGGGCTAGTGCCCTCTCCTCTGAGGTCTGAATTCCAGCCCCTCAAGGTCTCTCTCTTGAGCTGAGAGCTGGCACTGAATCAGAGGCCCTCATCAAAGCTTCTATGTTGAATTGACTGGCCTCTCTTCTGTTTCTCTAGCCAGCAGATGGTAGTTCCTTCAAGTAATTGCTACTTCCATGATGACTTTGTGTTCCATATTTGCCTTTATTCCTATATCAGCCTCAGGCCTAGTAACAATTTATTATATTAAGTTACCCCTGTTAGAATAACTGGTGAATATTTTCTCTCCCCACTGGACATTCACCAATCCAATAAGTGATAGGATATTGACTATAAAATGGTTAAACAGCAACCCCTTAAACTGTTTAAATAAGGGAGTCTGTGTAACTGAATTGGCCTAAGACTCACAACAATTGAGTTTTGGGCCAGTTGAGAAGACACTTTCAGTTTTGACCTCAGTTTGGAAATTGCTTTTGTTTTCCAAATGTAGAAAACACCCATATGATAGTCAATGTATCACAGGTGAAACAAAGAGGCAGTTATTTGATGTTCTAATACATAAAGGGGAAATAAGAGAAGAAACAGGTTTATCTTGTGTTTTTTCACAGAGCTAACGCTGAATGAATGAGACTGGCTGGTTAGCTAAATTGGTTAGGATGTGCTACTAATAAACTTGAACTAACAAGTTGAAGTGAGAAGAAAGACCCTTCTAAAAGTCAACCCTATCTAAAGATAAAATGGGCTTCTGAGGAAGGAGGAAATTCCTCATCATAAATATCCAGTACAGTTTGAGAAACTATTATTTGACACTATTGTATGCCGACATTCTTCAACAGGAAAGGTCATTGAATTGATGGCTTATACTAGTGTCCTATGACAGTGTAATTAGTGTATTAGTTTCATTATGCCCTTTGCCAGTAAAAAAAAAAAAAAGGTCTTAAAATGCATTGAAGATGCAAAAAGAAGTTAGGTAAGAGAGCAGATTGGACTAAATGCTTACTTCACCATAAAATTCATATGTTGAAACCTAATGTACAATGTCATGGTATTAGGAGGTGGGAACTTTGGGAGGTGATTAGGTCATGAGGGTGGCATCCTCATGAGTGAGATTACTGCCTTATAAAAGAGAGCCCAGAGAACTCACAGCTGTCCTGGAACCAGAAAGTGGGCTCTCATCAGATGCTGAATTTGCTTGCTGGCACCCTAAGCTTGGACTTCTCAGGTTCCAGAACTGTGAGATATAAATATCTGTTCCTTACAAATCATTTAACCTATGGTAATTTTTTATAAAGTAGTCTGAATAGACTAAGACAGGGAGTAAGGTAAGAGAAGGGTTTTGGAACATGTAATTGACTGAAGCCTGCGTTGGTGGTAAGGTACTAGAACAGGGTAATGTATTAGGAAACTAATTGTAAAGACTCAGGCAAATAGGCTGGAAAAAAATCATTCCTATCCCTGGCCCCTTTAATACTAGTACTAAGCAAGGTCAAAAACCCCTGCAGCTGAGATTTTGTCCTTGTCTCAGGTTTCATAGACCCTGTTGAAATACTGTTCCAGAACAGCATGTACACATGAAAAGTGCTTATCTGCGAGACGGTTACATTTTCAATCTCATTTTTTTTAAAGTTTGTTAAGATATTAGCAATAAATTTGAAACTTTGTGTTTTATTGGAACATGATACAAAAGGCTATTGACATTTCTAACAAGAATATTATAAAATTTTCTATAATATCATCATCAGCCATGACAACAGCACAGATTACTGGAATTCATCTCTTTAAAAATTTACCCAAACCTAATAAATAGACAGCAACAAGGGTTCTTAATGTTTATGAGATATTAGAAACACATGGATCCAATCTCTGTAAATGATGTAAAAATTACAATTTTATATAAGATTGGCAAGTGTGATGAATTAGAAAAACCTGTTGAAGGTTTTGACACAGTAATTTTATAGCTTTCATGTGTAAATATAATAGAAAGGGTGGATTCATATTTATGGGAATTGTATTATTATTATTTTGCTTTATCTGGCCAATCCTAAAAAGTGCATATCAAAATGGGAGGGAGGAAATCATATTAACTCTTTGTCTAAGCTATGCAAAATGTTCCATTATTTAGAATACATAGATGTTTAATGTCACTTAGATCCTAATGTTTAATGAACTAAGCTTTCGTTTCATATCTCATATTCATAAATATATGATCATTGACACAAACATTTAGTTTTTTCAAAATTAGTGTGTATAGGTGGGATCGGATTACTTCTATGTGTAAGAAATAACAAAATTCCTATTGAGGCAGGACATAGATATGACAAGGACTCTGTTTTTTAAAATTACATTTAGCATTATTTTTATTGTAAAAATCTTGTCATCCTGCGATGCCTTTGCCTGTAGGTGGAAATCTGGCATGAACAATTACTTACTTAGATGCACATTTGACTATATTGGTCATTTTACCATATATAATTCCCAATAAAATGATAGAATACAAATACTTTTCCAGACTTGTATAGAGAGCTAAATCATGGTAATAAGTGAGGAGCTTTTTAAATCTCCTATGTCAATGGTTAAAGTAGGCATCACCTGATAAGGTCTGTATACTTCAGTGAATCTTAAAATGTCTATTCTCTTAAGACAATACAAGTACAATAAAGATGGATTGTTTTTCACTTTTTGATGGGTTCTGATTACAAAAGTATCAAACATGTTTACTTCTCAATGGGAGATCCGGTTTCCATGGGGACCAAAACAACCTCATCTGCTGTTTTGCAGACCATGCTCCATGTACCACCTCCACTTTGGCAGGACTGGAGAGTGGCTGAACACAGCTACCCTGGCAAGTGTGCACAGCCATCTATACAGGTTCTCCTCATGTTCCACCCCCTTCCGACAACAGAACCCAGGAGGGGGCTTCAAGGATGTGCAGCTTTACTCCCACTTTCAAGTTGCATCACTTGTGATGCTCTTTGAAACTGGAACATTCTACATGATGATGATAAACATCCGCCATGTGTCACAATGTTTCTTCAAGTTAAGTGTCAAATTATCTGGCAATACAAATAGGTGCCTATTATTATTATTATTTTTTTTTACTGTTGTAATGCCTTAATTACAGATTCAGCACAGATCAATGGTATTTATTACACGGATTGATCAAATATCTATCATGTACTGGCAATTTTCCCTATTTTGTATATGCCTACTACTGATTCATGTGTTCATAATACCCTTAATAGCAGTTTGCTATATGTCAAGCATTGTACTAAGCATGAGGGGTATAAGCATGAGGGGTAAGACAGAGTTCTTAGTCTCAGAATGTTACTCTCTTATAGCTCAGAATCTAGAGGAGATAAATTACCAGAAGAGGTGTTTGCGAATCACTGTGATAAGTTTAATGGTTTGATACTTGCCATAGAAGGGACCCCAGTCTCATCCTGCAGCATTAAGGAAGCCAAAAGAAGGCTTCCTAAAGAGCTTGCTCAATGAATCAGTATAAATTAACATAGTGAAGAGGCAGCAGCTTGAAGCATCAAATGAAAGTAAGAAACTGCAGTTGCTGGTTTAGGAGCCAGAATCAATTCTGTGCCTGATGGAAACCTAGGACGGTAATGAATGGCAAAAGCAGTGATATGGAGTCTTGTCATCAGTCCTCCTTATGATATGTTAGAAACTGAAGTTTTATCCAAAGCCATTTAAGAAATATAAAGAGAATACATAAAGAGGACAATTTGTCAGTTTTGTGTTTTTGAGTAATTATTCTTTTTTTTTTTAATTTTTTTTTAACGTTTATTTATTTTTGAGACAGAGAAAGACAGAGCATGAATGGGGGAGGATCAGAGAGAGAGGGAGACACAGAATCCAAAACAGGCTCCAGACTCTGAGCGGTCAGCACAGAGCCTGACGCGGGGCTCGAACTCACGGGCCGTGAGATCATGACCTGAGCCGAAGTCGGCCGCTTACCCGACTGAGCCACCCAGGCGCCCCAGAGTAATTATTCTTAAGACTTCATGTAATATGTATTTGAAGAAATGAGACGGTTGAATAAATGAATAGTCTTTTTTTTTTTTTTCTGGGTCAAAACATAGCCTTGATGAATGTTGGAATCAAAACCTTTAACATCTAAAATTCAGTATTTCACTGACTGCAATTCATGTGCTGTCATTGAGATAGATGTTACATTTTTATTTATTTGTATTTAGCTTAGAAGAGAGAATAGGTGGAGAATGACATACTACCAAGCCTGCTGATATGTAAAAGTCTCTGGTGTTTCTTGGGTCAGTGGCAGAAACTGACCCAATGGACAAATGATACAGGGAGTCCAGAACCTTCTCCAAATTTAAGCTTTCCAGTAGATGACCAAAAATATGGTGAGTTACCGACTATTAGAAATAGAAAGTTAGAAAAAAAAGTAGGAGGGTAGAAACCTGAAGCTTTGAAGGAACTCAGAGATCATTAGTTCATTTCTCTTATTTTACAGAATGCAACTAAAAGTCAAAAAGGTGAAGTGATTTAATCTAAATCAAGCAGGGATCGGCATTGCTTTTTGTTCAGAGTGCTCTCCGCATAGTCACACAAAGTATGGGTAAGTACAACACATATAAAACGACAATTTTGGGTACTGAGAGTGAATATGAGTTATATGCTTTATGTGGTCCTATCTCAAGAATCAATGGTTTTTGTTTTTAAGAAAGTGTTCCATTCTGACTCCTCTCAAGGTGGAGTTAGTACATTTGAAATAACCACATTTTTTCCACTACCTTATTCCTGTTACCTTTCTACACTCCACTATTTTTAGCTTATTGGAAGTTTAGAATTCTATTTAGTAAATACTGAGGGCCCATATTAAGATAGTTGCTCTTTTCTAGAGGAAGGTATAGATAAGTAATGTAATCATATATTATTAAAACAACTTAAAAGTTATTCCTCAGGAAATATACTTTAGACCACTCTGCTAGTCATTTATAGCAATATTTTGCAATAGTGCAAGTAACAATGCAAGCAGAACTATTAACTTAAAAACCAAGCCATTCATTAAGAGAATAAAAAAAAAAACATGGATGAAAATATTAAGTTTCTTGAAAACTAAAAAAGTATCGGATAAAATGAAAACCAGTGATCATGAGTTGTTTAAGAGAGAACCTTAAGAAGTGTTTTGGCAAATGTTAGAATTTAAATGAAAAAGTAAAGCATTTGTCTTTCATCTGAAATAGTAATAACCATTATTCAATATTCCAAGTTACAAAATGTGTGGACATTTGTGTGTGTGGGGGTGCCATTCAGTTCAGTCTTGGGCAATTGAAATGGCTAAATAACACCCATATGGTAAACAGCTTGGTACGCCCAGGATAAAGGAAAAGGTGTTGGCAGTGAATCTGTGAAGGAGGCATTATTATTTTCACTCATAGAGGTGATGTAAATATCTAGCTTCCAAGGCTTTATTTCTTTTCTCTAGTTTTTTTCCCTTCTTTTCTTTCTTTTTGTTAATATGTTAGACCTTGGCCGGGTTTTCATAGAATGAAATATTTTTCAATACTAAATGTTCATGCCCACCCCCCTTGTTTCAAATTAGTTGGCTTGGAGGGTGATGGAAGACAACCTAAATATTTAGTTTTATGTATCAAGAATCATTTGCCATTACAGAAGAGATGAAAAAAACATAAAATCTGATTTCTGTCTGACAAAACTTTCCATTCTTTGTAGGGCATCATGACATACGTGAAGCAAAGAGAATTTGATAATAGTAGTTATCATATTAACTGTTAACATATTATGAATATTTATTATCTGCCAGTGCTCCCTTTTAGTAATTTCCATACACTGTTGAATAGATTTTACTTCATTCCCATAATAAATCTATGAAATTAGCATTATGATTATGCTAATCTTACAGATGTGGAAATTGGAGAACAGAGAGTGTAAGTAATTTTAAATCCAAGCAAAATCTTGCTTCACAGCTTGTAACTGCAATGGTATGCCTTTATGTAGTAAGATAGCCATGTTTTTTATATTTTGTTCAATACTTCACAAGCTGTGGGACCAGGAAAGACATTAAAGACCATGATGTCTGTGATGGGCATGAAGAGCTCAGAATTTGGAGTCAGGATGAGTCAGCTTCAAATCTCCTTCTGCCAGTGGTGTGAAGTACATAGCTTCTGCAAGCCTCACTTCATCTATAAAATGACCACCTCACTCCCCGGACAGTGTTATTTTGAGGATTAAAAGAGATTATACATGTAATGCACTTAGCTAATAGCAACCATGTGGTATGCTTTCAATAAATGCGTACTGCTATTTTTTTTTTTTTACAGCAAAGGTTTAGTGTCTAAAGAGAATATATTTTGACAGACCAATGATCTTCATTTAAACAGAAGGAAATTTCATGTATCAAATAATTTTTGAGGCTTTCCTTTTGAAGTAAAAGATGAACATTAAAAAATGTTCATTTTGGAATTCAGTTGTACATGTACCTAACTCTGGTGCAATGTAATAATTTCAATTATAAATTTCTTAGGCTAGAGACTTCAGACTGAAGTTTATCAAAAAGAAACAGTGAATTATTTGTCTATGTTATATAAAGCAATGTTTTTGAACACACACCCTCAGACTAACTTGAGGGGCCATAAATATTAAGCCTATGTGATATCTGTAACTCTTTTGTGTTTACATGGAACTTATTTGACTTTTCAATGGAACTTTTTTTTTTCAATTAGATGTCAATCCTAGAAGAGATTCTTAATAATTTCCCTGTGATAGAAATACTTATGTTTTATTTTTATATACCAGGAATCAAAACTTTAAAAATCTCACAGAAAGTTGAGCTTACCTCTCCATTTTTAACATGTTTTGAAATATAACATGTTAATGTTATACACTTCAAAAGTAATACACTTTTGAAGACAAATAATATTCATTATTGAAAACTACTTAAATCACATGACACAATAACATCTTTAAAACATTGTCTTATATTTTTAATGAATTTTTAGACATTTTAAGAAAGCACATTTAGGGTGTAACAGGTAATGATGTCTGTAATACAGGAATAATTTCTAAAAATGTAACAAAGAAGTAAGCATTATATTTAATAGTGAATAGTGTGTCATAGTCAATCTGAACATGAACCGTCTCTAAAAAGATAGTTCATAAATATGTTAAAAAAATAAAAAATTTGAGAGTAGGGCCAATGCATTGCCTAAACAGAAAAAAAATAAAACATTCCATTTTTGCTTTATTAGAGTATAGGCTTTTTAATACATTTTACATTTACAGAAAATAAGCTATCACTATCGAAACTATATATAGACTTAAATATTTACCTTAAAAAGTCAGGGGCTTTCAGAATCCTCTTCCTTTCAACATAGATTTGGAAACTTCAGATAAGTTCTAGTTTCAAGTCTGTGGAAATAAGGGAACCATCACCACATGCAGAACTACCAATCTTATTTAACTAATCTTTTGGATGCATATAGGAGCAGCCTAGGATTTGGTTTGAGACAGCTGGATCCCATGTGTCTTGTTTTCAGTATTTATCACTGGGGTAGACAAGTCTCACCTTGAAATGTGGGCCGAATAGTCTCTTCACTCAGTGAGCAGAGAGGCTATGTGGCAGGGCTGAAATCAATATTTACACATGGCCTATGAAATCAAATCGGTTTGAAGTTTTCCCTTCATGATATTAGCAATGGTAAAGAATGATTTATCAAGCTCCATAACCACTTGGAATTCGTGAATTTCAAGTTAAAATTTGAGTCTTATGTTGCAAACAACTATGTTTGGATTACTATAAAGTTCTCAATCTGGGGTGCATGGAAGGACTTCAGGGGACCAAGGAGCCAGGGACCACAGTGAGATCACCTTCCGTTTCATGTGTATGTGCTTTTTTTTTTCTATGAAAAGTGTCCTTAGCTTTCATTACATTCTTAAAGAGATCCAAGAAGACAAAAAGGTAAGAGTCACTACATTGAGGAAGAAGGAATTCTGAATATTCATCACACATTTTAAAGTGGCTTGGAAGAACTGGCCTAAGTTTAAATTTTGTGTGTCAAAAGAAAAAAAAAAGAAAGATTGTTTTGTAGAGGCTTTCTAAACAGTATTTGGAAATGCCCTGATAAGGTGATCTGGGAACCGTTCTTATTTAAAAAAAAAAAAAAATTAATGTTTATTTATTTTTGACAGAGAGAGAGACAGAG
Source organism: Panthera onca (assembly GCF_046562875.1). Classification (NCBI taxonomy): domain Eukaryota; kingdom Metazoa; phylum Chordata; class Mammalia; order Carnivora; family Felidae; genus Panthera; species Panthera onca. Next base: position 39,789,527 of record NC_138347.1, on the reverse strand, counting down.
CATGAGCGGGGGAGGGGCAGAGAGCATGAGCGGAGAACGGGCACTTAATATAATGCCTTTTTTTTAGAGAGAGTCTCAGAAGATTCTATATTTTAATTCTCTTCTATATTCTAACATGACTTTATCTTGAGATCAGTTATCAGTGTATATTTCTTAGAAATATATTTTATCTACAGATCACTTATTCAATTCATTCATTCATATGAATAATCATTCATACATATGAACATTTGAAAATGTTCCCCCCAAAAATAAAACAAAAGAAGTATCCCTAAATTTATTGATAACCCTGTTATTAAAAAATGAACTGTATGTCTCCTCCTTTTGAATCTTGAAAGGTATGGAAAAGCTTCAACCAATAGAGTAAAAATGACATCATATGATTTATGAGGCTGGATCATAAAAGGGCATACAGCTTCCAACTTGTTTGCTGGAACTCTTCTGGAGCCCTGATACATCCTGTAAAAAGTCCAACAATCCAAGAGCCAGCATACTGTAAGGAAGCCAAGCCACATGGAGATGCCACACATGGACACTCAGTCACAGTCCTGTTCTTCAGAATGTCTTGTCCAGGCACCAGACAAGTAAATGAACAAGCCTCCAGATGATGCCGGCCCCCACTTATGAAATCATCCTAGCCTTCAAAACCTCTCAAATGAGGCTCCAGATATGGTAGAGCAGGAACAAGCCACTTCCTCTGTTCTCTGTCTGAATTCCTGAGCTACAAAATCCCTAAGAATAATGAAATGGTTCTTTTAAGCTGTAACTAAAGTTTAGATTCATGTGCTATATAGCTATTGTAACTGGAACAACTCCAAACTGGGAGGGAAGGAAGGAAGGAAGGAAGGAAGGAAGGAAGGAAGGAAGGAAGGAAGGAAATGTGAAAAGGAAAGGAAAAGAAATCCCATGTATTGTATATGCCCTGGCTCCCACCTTCCTTCCAGCCTTCTGTCCAACAGTTCCTTGTTCTGTGGAATCATCCCAATCCTTTGGCAATTTCCCTTATTTATACTGCTGTTGCTTATTGGAAAGCTCTTCCTTATTTTCTTCACTCTGTTAAGACTCAGTTTTGCATTGCTAACGTGATACTTTATTATTTAATCCTTCAGTATCTCTAGCTATATAGTATATTCTTCTTCGGAAGTCTGATAGAACTTTTTACAAATTTTTAAAAATTATTTATTTGAGAGAGAGAGAGAGAGAGTGAGACAGAGCGTGCACATGCAGGAGTGGAGGGGAGCAGAGGCAGAGGGGAAGACAGAGAATCCCAAGCAGTCTTCAAGCTCAGCATGCAGTCCAATGTGGCTTGATCTCATGATCCTGGGATCCTGAGCTGAAATCAAGTTGGTTGCTCAACTGCCTGAGCCACCCAGGTGCCCCTGAATTCTGATAGAACTTTTTAACCCCACTTTGATATTTTAAACATTCACCAAACATACTTGTTCTTGTTTGTGTGCACACTGAATTTTTCCTAAGACAGAACTTACATGTGATTTAATACCTCACCTACAATAACTAATTCTTTGTAGGCGTTCCATGCTTTGCTAATAACCCAACATTGATCTAAATTAGAGTCGTGGCATTGAGGTGCCTGTAGTCTTGAAAAGCTATTAGCAGCTACAATATATATGGAAGTCAAAATTCTCCTCTTGACTATTACCATGTTACTTCCTTTGTCCTTTTATATTTCCTTGTATATCCTTGAATGTTCTCTGCACAAATATTTATTTGATAATAACATATTAGTTTGTGAGCCACCATTGACCCCAACTCCATTTTGTCCTTAAGCTGTTATTCTCCCAAAGATTCTCTAGCTTAGAACAAGAGTTGATTTGACCACCTACATCACCTGACATCAATGAGATACAATCATCATCAAGTTTTCACATAATGAAAACACTATAAAACGGGACCACTTAGGCCCCAAAGAACCATATTCTCTGAGGTACGTATTATGTTTTAAAATCTAAATTTTACTTTATTTTAGATATTATTTATTCCCTTCCTTTCAAAAATATTCAAAGGAACAGAGATCAGTTTAATTTTTTAAAATTACTTATATTGTAGTTATAGTAAGTTTTTCTCCCCTTCCCTAAATGACATACATTTGGCCTTAGGGAGAAATGATAAAAGAGAAGGAAATTTGCATTCACTATATATGCCAGACATTGCTGAGCAAAATCCTATTACTGAATTTATTTGTTTACTGCATTCTTTTAAAGTAACTTTCCTTCAATTGAAAGAAAGGAGATTCTTAGATAATATCAGATGTTTTTGTGTCTAACCAAAATATATCAAATACTGTTCAAACAGCTGAATCAGTCTATGCATATTACACAAAATGTTGGCTAAATATATGTATTTGATAATTCCATAATTACTGAGAGATAGACACCCTAAGAAAGAAGTCCTATAACGAGTGTGGGATTAGGCCCTTAACAAGAATCCTTGATATTTGCAGACATCCTGCAGCTCTCTGAATTCCCATTATGTTTTTAATCATAATTGCTTCCCTACCACCCATCTGGGCTGCTATCAACAGAGCCTTATGACTTCCAGGGAGGAATAAATACAGAGACAAGTGAATTCTTTGGAAGCTCCAATTCTGCCTTGGTGCAGATTTCTACATAATAAAATAATGGAGTGAAGCATTTAAAAAAAGATTCAACTGAAGCAAGTATCTTTAAATAGATTATTTTCCACAAGGAATCAGTGGGTGCTAATGTTCCCTTGTTGGCTATAAAATCACTGGGGGAGAAATAATAATTATGGCAATCACAGCATAGTTTAACCCTATGAACTTAGAGACAAAGAAAAAATGAAAAAAAAAAAAACTTTTAAAAGATCATCTTTAAGAAGGCAACACAATTAAGGTGACCATTCACAGGAGGTTTCCAGCCACTTCACTCTCTCTCCAGAAGGGGCTCCATAGCATCTATGGGTACCCTTGAAGGCATAACAATATGCGTTTCTGTTCATGGATTTCAGGGATTGAATATGTTATTAATCAAAAGAGTCTCTGTAGTTTCATTGCTTCTAGAATCTCCTGGGGCATTGTATACAGCTGCATTCAAAGAAAATGAACTGTTATAAACTTGATCATATTCATCCCTTGGGCCCATCTGATTACAAAATTGCCCAATGAGCTGTTACAGTGTTTTCAAGTAATTAGTTAACCCATACATTGTGTTTCTTTCCTTTCTTATTTTTTCTTTCTTTCTTTCTTCTTCATCTTCTTCCTTTTTTTTTTTTTTTTTTTTTTTGCTTATATTTTACATATTTACTCTTTCTCTAACAGGTTATCTCAGTGTTTGTTGTGCTGCCCAAAACCTCAAATTACATCACTAAAATATGCTTTTTTTCCCCTACCACTTTTATTTTTATTTTTTATTTTTAAAGTTTTTTTTTAAATGTTCATTTATTTTTGAGAGAACGTGAGTGGGGGAGGAACAGAGACAGAGGGAGACATAGAATTCAAAGCAGACTCCATCCAGGCTCTGAGCTGTCAGCACAGAGCTCAATGTGGGGCTCAAACTCACGGACCGTGAGATCATGACCTGAGCCGAAGTCGGACGCTTAACCTACTGAGCCACCCAGGCGCCCATGTCCTCAAATTTCTTATAGCAGGATCCCACCTGCGTGGCACCAACCTTGACATCCAAATGGAACAGTACTTCTACCAAAGGGAAAGTGGCGGCATTTATATCATAAATCTGAAGAGAACCTGGGAGAAGCTGGTGCTAGCAGCTCCTGCCATGGTTAGTTGAACACCCAGCCGGTGTTGGTGTGTAACACGCTCCAGGAATACTGGCCTGAGAGCTGTGCTGAAGTTTTCTTTTGCCCCGGAGCCACTCTTCCTGCTGGCTGCTTCACTTCCGGAGCTTTCACTAACCAGATCCAGGCAGCCTTCCGAGAGCGGAGATCTCCCGTGGTTACTGAGTCCAGGGCTGACCACCAGCCTTTCACAGCGGCGTCTCACATGCACCTGCCTACAACTGCTCTGTATAACACACCCTCCTCTGTGTTTTGTGGACACTGTCATCTCACGCGGCAACAGAGGGTGGGTTCACCGAGCGAATGTGACGTGCTGGACGCCGGCCCGGGGAAGTTCTGCGCCTGCGCGCCACCATCTTCTGTGAGCAGCCGCGGGAGGTCACGCCTGGGCTCTACTTCTGCAGAGATACTGACGAATTGAAAAAAAAAAAAAGAGAGAGCAAGCCTCTGTTGAGAAGGCTGTGACCAAGGAGGAGTTTCAGGGCGAATGGGCTGCTCCAGGTCCTGTGTTCTCTGCTAACGTAATCTGAGGTTGCCGGCTGGTGTAGAGGAGCACAGGTGTCCTCTGTGCTATTCAGCAGTTCCCCGAGGAAGACTGGAGCGAAGACTGGTCTTCAGCTCCCACTATTCAGCCTACTGAATGGGTAAGAGCAACCACTGGTGGTCTTGAACTGTTTCTCCACAGAGCAGAAAATGCAAATAAGGGTGATGAAAAATAAGCAGTCTCTTAAAAAAAAAAAAAAAAAAGGATTCAACAAACGCAAGTGTTATGGACAGAACACCTTCGTGTCCGGCTTATATGTTGAAGCCCTGTGTCCCCGATGTGACTGTGTTTGGACACAAGGCCCTTAGGGAGGTAATTGAGGTTACATGAGGTCATAAAGGTGGAGTCCTTGTCTCCTAGGGCTGGCATCCTTATAAAAAGAGGAGGAGACACTAGAACTCACGGCCCTTTCCCACAAGAACAAAGAGAAGACGCCATCTGCAAGCCAGGAAGAGAATCCTCACCAGAAACCAACCCTGATGACACTTGATCTTGGACTTCTGACCTGCAGAACTGTGAGAAAATTAATTTCTGTTGTTTTAAGTCATCCAGTAGGTGGTATTTTGTTATGTCAGCCCTACCAGAGCGATATAACAGTAGGGGGTGAGGGGTAGAAGAAAATATGTACAGTTAACCCTTGAAAAACAAGGGTTTGAACTGCATGAGTCCACTTACATGGAGATATTTTTTGATAAATACAGTGGAGTATTGTAAGTGTATTTTCTCTTCCTTACAATTTTTTTTTTTAATTAATTTTTTATTTCGAGAGAGAGATTTGTGGGGAGGGGCAGGGAGAGAAGGAGAGAGAGAATCCCAAGCAGGCTCCGCAGTCATCAGCATGTAACCTGACGTGGGGCTCGAACTCATGACCGCAAGATCATGACCTGAGCTGAAATCAAGAGTCCTACACTTAACTGACTTAGCCACCCATGCGCCCCTCTTCCTTATGATTTCTTAATGACATTTTCTTTTCTCTAGCCGACTTTATTGCAACACTACAGCATATATTACAGATACAAAAATATGTTAATTGACTTGTTACTAAGACTTCTGGTCAACAAGGCTATTAGTAGCTAAGTTTTTTGGAGAGTCAAAAGTTGTAACAGAGTTTTGAAGGCATGTTGGGGGAGTTCTGTTGTCCCTAACCCCTGTATTATTCAAGGGTCAATTCTAATTTAAAAATAAGTGAATAAAAGTGAGGTAAGAGTCATTAAGTTTTGTAAAAATTCCATTCTTGCCAGGATAATAATAAGAGCAGAGTGCTGCATATTACTGTCTGTTTGAAACAGATCTGCAGTAAAGCCAAAGGGTTGTGATACTTACGTGTCACAGAATTTTTCAGAACCCAGTAGACCTCTCAGGTGTCTTTTGACTACCTACAAATGACACCCTCTTTTTCTTTAATGTGCTTTGACTGAGATAGTACAATGCACAGTGTGAGAAAGGCATAAAAGCTCATGGTACATTATGGTTGTTACTGGTTTGGAGAAACCTTGGTGTCTGGGAAGTCATAAGCCACGCAGGGATGATAGATAGATGGTCACCTCATGATGTCACATGGAACAGCACTATCTTCAATATCTTATCAGATGTTCAAGTGGATGTTTATCGAGAGTTAAAAACATTACAATAAATGTTGAGAGTGAGAGTTACAGAACTGTGGAAAAGTTAATAATATGATTGCTAGAGTCTGATTTAATAATATGCAATCCCAATAACATGTATTTGAATTCATGGAAAAATGTCTTCTATATAAAGGAGTTTGGATATCAAGTAACAAGTTATGGAAATTCTGTTTGCAAAGTTCCCAAATGGTGATTATCATTGGCACAATTCAGAGAGTGCCTCGGTATTCTATTTTTTAGTTATATTTGTGTAACCCGAGTGTCCCAAAGCTCCCTCATCTCTTCCTTGACTACACATAAATCTCATTTCATGGGAGATGCAATATACATCACAGTGTTGTGGAAGACTCCTTAAGAGGAAGGCTGTTTGCTTTCTATGCCTTCCCTACTACTTCAGATTCTTGCTTCTCTTTCACCATCTCATTTCCTTCAGCTGTTCTTCTCTGTGCATGTGGCTCCAGCTGCTGCCATAAATGGGCAGAAACCATTTCTCCTGTACTCACCAAAGTCGGTCTAACTTGAAACTTTCATGCAACACCGAATTTTTATTAAAAATCTGGAAGTAACAGAGGGAAATATCACCAAGAAAAGAAGAAAAACATCCAATCTGATATTTTTTGTTGGCTATGCTTGTATCAGGGAATTTTCACTGGCCTACCCCAAATACTGGGGTGTTTTTTGCAAGTCCTTCCTTCTCCCATCCCCTTTCCAAGTCTTCCAGTGTTTTACTTATGCATCCAGAAGACAATTCCATAATGTCAATTATTTTGTTATACAGAGCAATTTAGCTCTTACTTTGTTTTATTTGCTTCATTTACTTTGTTTGCTGTGAAACATATTTTTTAAACTGTTCAGTAAAATTACTTGTTTGTGTACTATGTTATGATTTTTAACACACATTTGTGTGACTGCTACCATGATCAGGATACACAACGGTTCTACCACCCGTTTGTAGACATACCCTCCCCCATTCCTAAGCCCTAAGAACTGATCTACAGCTTTTTGAGAATGTCATGTGAATGGAATCATAGGATATGTAATTATTTGACACTGTTTTCTTTTACTCGGCGTAATGTCTTGAAATTTATCCAAGGTGTTGCGTATATCAATAGTTATAGCCTTTTTATTGCTGAATAATAATTCCTTTGTGTGGATTTACTGTAGTTTATTTATCTGTTTATGTGCTAAAGGACATTTGAGTCGTTTCCAGTCTAAGTGGTTATAAACAGAACGGCTGTAACATTTTGTGTAGAGGTTTTTGTATGCATATAAGTTTTTATTTCTCTAAGTTAAATACCCAGTAGTGGGACTAGTAGGTCACATGGTAAGTGAATATTTAACTTAAAAACAAAACCTGCCAAAGTGTTTTCCAAGATGGCTGTACTATTTTTGCATTCCTACTAGCTATATCTGAAAGTTTTAGTTCTCTGCATCCTCAATAGCACTTAGTATTATCAGAATATTTTTAGCAATTCTGATAGGTATGTGGTGGCATCTCTTCAGGGTTAAAATATGTATCTCCCTAATCGCTAATGATATTGAACATTTTTTTTTCATGTAGTTATTAGCCATCCTCGTATCCTCTTTGGTGAAGTATATGTTCAAATTTTAAATTTGTTCATTTTAAATTACATTGTTTGCTTTTGTAGTAAGTTTTGAGAGTTCTTTGTATATTAAAATTTGTCCCATCTACAATATTTTCTGAAGATTAATCTCCAAGAGACAGTGTTCTGATATTTGTTCCCATTTTTACTTTTTTTTAAAATTCCAGACTCAATAACAATATCCTTCCTCTTTGCCAAGACTAAAATCTGTACCTATGCTCTTTATCCCTTGATTGCTCTACCTCTATCATACTCCTTTAATTATGTATGGTTCATTTTGGAGTTTGCAAAACCTCTTTTTGCATGATCGATTTTTTTCTTTAATGATAAAGTCTTTATATCTAATTTAAAAAAGAAACTAATTCATGATTCTTCTCTGAATTACTATCTCCCTGCTTCTCATCACTGCTAGGCTTCTTGAAAAATGTTTTGTATTTGCTACTGTCTTCTACCAAATTTATGCCACTCAAACTCTGCATCATCATCATTCTGAAAATGGTCTTAGAGTAATAACCAATGATCAGTAGTTTTGTCTACTGGTGGCCTCCTTCTGTTTATTTACCTTTTCGCGGCACATGACATTTTTGCCCACCACTTCTTTCTAGATAATGAAAATATCACAAAGAAATCAATCACTGTGATCACTGAGAAAAGTTAAAGTTAATAAATATTCTTGGAAGCAGAATCTTTTGTATGCTTTCAGGGAAAAAAAGCATTTTTATAGGAAAATTCAGGCGGATAAAGGATGCCGAAATGCTCAGAATTTAGCATATGCGTATAATTTAACTGGGCATGTTTATATGTGAAAGACATTTGTATTCATAGCATTTTTTTTTCATTTTAATTCACTTGTTCTACCGTATTGAAACATATGAACTCAGTTTACTAATGTAATCTTCCAGCATTCTATTTTTCTGATTTGTAAAATGGAGATAAAAATAGTAGCTAACCCAAAGTTTTGTCAGTATTATGTGAGATGATGAATGATTTAATAGAGTACCTGAAATATAGAAGGAAGTTAATAGGTAAACTATTTTTTTCTTTTCCCATATTTCTCTAATTCATTTCAAAATGAATTTTCAAGACAAAACAATTCATTCAGCTTGAATTATCATTCAGAATTAATCCCGGCAACCTATAGACTAAATTTTTAGAGTTTTGGACACAGGTTTTTTTTTCTTTTCAATTGTGAATGTCTGAACACAGAGAAGATGATGTATATATGCCTTTTACTTAATCTGGGTGAGTAATGTCTGTCTATAGAGAACCTCTACATAAGCCAAATTTGTACAGTTGAACCAAGTCAATAGGAATTCTATCCTATGAATGCACTTGTACTGCTAGGGAATCATGAAGTAGTTCAAACATGATTTTGAGTGCTAGTTAACAGAAAGATAATACAAAATACTTCTGTTTATTTATCTTTCTTAAAAATTAGTTGTAACAAATTATTACATAAGTCTGTGCATATAGTTCAGTTCCCAAGATTTCTTTAATGCTTTTTTTCCATTAGTTCTACAAAACACTCTGCATTAATTTCTTAAGGAATGATTTATTTATTCTCTATAAGACAGTATACACTCAAGGACTTTCATTTTGCCTGTTTTCTTCCATAGACCTTCTTGCTTAAATAATTCAGTTAAGAATCTCTTGTAGAAACCATGCTGTCTTTGTTTATTTTTATTGTTGAATCCATCTATGCACTTATAATTCTGGTTTTGCAAAGAAGCAAGGGCTATTAATCAAATTTAACTAAAATGGCTCTTCTTTGGACCATCTCTTTCAGCAATAGCAAAGAAGTAAATCATGTAGAAGGAATCCATTAGAATCATTATACTTAGCAAACAACATGTTTATGGCTAATTATAATAATGTCTCTTGGTAATATCTTGATGTTATACTTGAACACACAGTAGAAAATTGCTCGCTGTTCCTATGTCTCTTCATCCACTAAAGGTAGAACAGTTATTTTGAACCAACATTTGTGTGCATGTGTAGTATGTGTGTGTGTTAGGGGAGTGGTGGGGGTTGTAATCTACTTTCTTCCTAAAAATATTAAATATTATCTAGCATATATTTTAAAATTGTTTTTAATAAGTTTGGTTTTTCAAAGTTGCATAAGAATCTTTGTGATATAGGGTGTCACCTCTGTGTGATGTCAAAATTTTCAAGTTTTAATTTTTTTTATGTTGGTCAAAATTTGCACAATGGAATATAATTTGTTGTTTCAATGCAAATGTATTTGTTGATTTATTTAGTTTCAGGCATGCTTGTTATAAAACATTTCAAACAGTACAAAGTAGATGAAGCCAATGGTTTCTCATCACATCCATTGGAGATAACAAAATATGGCTTTATCTATGTCTACACATTAAAGTTTATGAACTACAATATGACTTTTTTAATAACAATTTATCAACGCTCTTAGATAAAGGAAAGTGAGCTTGGTAATATTAATTTGAAACTGGGTGAGCAAGGTACTTCACTTACAGAGGGGGGAATTTCAGGTCAAACCTCCTATAGCCCTCTACCTTTTCCTTCTCAAAGTTTAATATACATACTTGGGGTGCCTGGGTGGCTCAGTCAGTTAAGCGTCCTACTTCGGCTCAGGTCGCGATCTCACGGTCCGTGAGTTTGAGCCCTGCGTCGGGCTCTGTGCTGACAGCTCAGAGCCTGGAGCCTGTTTCAGATTCTGTGTCTCCCTCTCTCTGACCCTCCCCCGTTCATGCTCTGTCTCTCTCTATCTCAAAAATAAATAAACGTTAAAAAAAAATTTAAAAAAAAAGTTTAATATATATACTAATCAAGTATCTTGGTCTACTTGGACAGCTATGATAAAAATACTATAGACTGTGTGGCTTAAACAACAAACATTTATTTCCTACAGTTCTGGAGGCTAGGAAGTCCAATATCAAGGCACTTGATAGAATAGGTTGTCTATTGAGAACCTACTTCCTGGTTCATTGACTTCCAGCTTCTCATTTCCTCACATAGCCAGAGAGCTCTCTGGGGTCTCTTTTATAAGGACGTTTGTCCCATTCATAAGGGCTCCACTATCATGACCTAAACACCTCCCAAAGACCCTACCTCCTAATACCATAACATTGGGGGTCAGAATTTCAACATATGAATTTTGGTAGGACCCAACATTTAGTCCATAACACCTAGGGAATCTTTTTAAATGGCAGACTGTCATTCATTATATTTGGGGTAGGGCCTGAAATTCTGCATTTTCAGTAAGCTCCTGGGTAATACTGATACTGCTGGTCCTGGAAGCACACTGCACAGTGAAACAGTCCATTCTTTTCCCCCACTCGCCTCTAGATTGGGTACTATTAAAAAATGATTAAAGAAGATAATTTAGGTTATACACACAAACTTTTATTTAATACTCTGCTCACCCAGAGAACTGCAAAATGGGGCAGAAGGCAGGAAGCTTTTACAAGATAAAGAACAAAGAAGAGAAAAACAGAACTGTCTGATTGGCTGGGGCCACATAGTCAAGTCTGGGGTGAAAAGGAAAGGAAATGAGTATGGAGTCCAGGATTGGCTTGGTGTTTGATGATTGGCTGACTGGATATACTGTGTGTGTTGTCAGCAGGACATTTAAGTGACACAAATATGTAAGTTTCAGTTTGCTGATGTGGTACCCCAGGAAGGAGCATCTCCATCTTGGGCCTAGAAATTTATTTCAACAGTATTGTTGACTATTCTCCAACTTAAAATTTCTCATGTGGAGTTAAGGCCATCTGGTAATAAGTAATAATACTCTATTACTGATAATGCTTGTTTTTTTTCTTTTTCCTTTTGATGTGTAGAATTTGTAAACTTTTTGTTTTGGCCTTGACTATTGATGGCAGAAATTGGGGAGGGAGGAGGTGTAAAGATCTAGGATCCTTTGTAACAGGATGCCAGCAATTCCCAGATCTGTTTGTATAGAACTTTCCTAGTTTATAATGAGTAGATGCTGCCTGTCTTAAGATGTCAAATGGCCTTTCTGAGTGGGGTGTAAAGAGTTCAGTACTATTCCAATAATACCATTGAGTGGATTCTGGCATCCCTGAAATTCTAGGAAGTCATGATTACCAAAGGAGTGAGAAGACACAGTTCTGCTTAAAAAACAAACAAACAGGGGCGCCTGGGTGGCTCAGTCAGTTAAGTGTCCGACTTCTGCTCAGGTCATGATCTCACGGTCCGTGAGTTTGAGCCCCGCGTCAGGCTCTGTGCTGACCGCTCAGAGCCTGGAGCCTGTTTCAGATTCTGTGTCTCCATCTCTCTCTGACCCTCCCCCATTCATGCTCTGTCTCTCTCTGTCTCAAAAATAAATAAATGTTAAAAACAAACAAACAAAAAGACATAAAAAAGTATTTTAGCATGTGTGGTTTTGATGACTTAAAGGAATATAGCAATTCTGAATTTTTTTAGCAAAATATTTTGTTTGCTTTTAATAATGTATTGATTTAACAAACATCCTGACATCATTTCTGGTCCTATATGTATTCCTAAATATATAAGTAGTGCAAGGACAGAATGCTTAATTCTTTCACTAACAGCTGGGACTGCATTTCCCTGTCACTTCTTTTAAGTTTAAAAAAAGAAACATACAGACAGAATATGAAATGTAATTTACAAGAGATGAGGGAAGGGACTTCCCTGACCTCTAATGAAAAATAAAAAGAAAGCAGTTTTCAAAACTCCTAATGTTATTGCTATGTTTAAGATATTTCTTATATTTTTCTTGCTATTCCATTTTGCTTTGTTTTCCCAGAATGGCTTGTTATTTGTGGGCAATTGTCTGGAAATGGGAGGAAATTATTTTTAAATTGTAGATATCAATATACTATAAAGCTTTTGCATTAAGCACTGGCTTCTACAAATTTATAGAAAGAATTATATTGAAAAGGAGCTAACCTCAAAGAATTTGAATCATCCAAACATTTTCTATAGTTAGGAACTCAGAGATTCTTGTATTTGTAAACACAAAGACTGGTTTAACAAGGGCTTTGTTTTGCATGAGTTACTGCATAAATTACTCCCTAGAAGAACTCACAGAAGATTGTTGCTCCACCCTTCCCTGCAGGAATATTGTGAAGGAAATCTAATTAACAGTACCTTTCACATACCACAAAGCTGCAGGACATCACAGTGTCATCATCTATGGCAACCATATGGCAACCGTATCCTGAAGTACTTCAGATGTTAAACTTACCTTTGGTTAGGAAAGAATTCAAGGTGCATCCTGCTTGGAATTCTTTGTTAAAAGACTTGTGAGGGTTGTAACTAAACATTTAAAAAAAGAGGAGAGGGAGGCATGTGGGTGGCTCAGTCGGTTTAGTGTGCAACTTCGGCTCAGGTCATGATCTCTTGGTTCCTGGGTTTGAGCCCCTTATAGGGCTCTGTGCTGACAGCTTGAACCTGGAGCCTGCTTTGGATTCTGTCTCCCTCTCTCTCTGCTCCTCCCTCGCTCATGCTCTGTCTCTCTCTCTCTCTCTCTCTCAAAAATTTTAAAAAACATTAAAAAAAAAAAAGGTTTGTGAGGGACAATGTATTTGCCTTCCACAGGGCCATAGTTCTTGGGCCTTTGTATTTCAAAGATGAATAAATAGTACAGCAAAAAGAAAAACGAAACAAAACAGGGAAGTGAGCACATATTGTATACAACTAATTTAACCAAAATAAATGCTTTAAATAAATCAATAACTATAAGTCACTGTCATTTCTACAATATAAAAATTTTAAGTAGGGAAAATCTCTGAGAAAATATAGTACTAAAGATCAACTAGGACAGCAGCTTTCATTTGTCAGTAAATTGTTCTCATTCTCAGACCATGTAATTGATGTATGTTTTCTCATTGCCTGTTTTTATTTGTGTGTTGTATTTTCTAAATGGAATACAACTAACTGCAAGCTCATGAAAACTTTATTTCAGGTCATAGGTTAGGGATAACATTGGGAATTTTTCCCTTGTCAGAGTGACTGGCTATGACTTCTTGATTCATCTTGGAATTAAGCCTATAGAAATCCAGTGAACTAGAATTTAGTGGAATTTGTTGTATAGTTTGTGGTTTCATAAGGGAAAGGAGTGACAGATTTTTACTCTTCTTTAAAAAATATGGGTCTCTTCATTATACTATTCTAAATTAATAATAAAAGTTTACATACATAAGATGTATATACAAAGATAGGCTACTATCTTCCTTTGAGCCGTATACATCGTCTTGTTAGTGAAACCAAGAGTAACACTTACTTGGAGGATGGTAAGATGTTAGCATTTCTCTAGTTAACCATGTACCTGAATTGCACTATGAAATATTAATGCTAAATCATGTTCTCAATCGCTGTGATACTCTCTCCTTCTTAAAACTTTTGCAGAGGATATAAGCACTTTAAAGAGGGAATAGAAATTGAGTCATTGAAATTTTTTCACTGATAAATGTATTGTATGTATATTTAATTAGTCATCATAATTTGAGATATCTGAAGCAATAATTATGCAATAATGCTTGGTTCATATAACAGTGGATCCCTTGAGAGCTCATAAAATATGATGCAATTTAAAGTATATTAAATGTATTCATCTTCCTGGAATAAGAAAACATAATGCAAAATCCAGGCTAAAGCAAAGGCCAGTTCAAGAAATTAGTCTCTGGAATAAAATTCAACTTTATGTGTTCATTTTGAAAGATTACTAGAAATAAAACTTGGGGAAGAGAGATAAACAATATCATTTTCTTATAGCATAATCTACGTTGGGGGAAATAAGTAATATTAAAATATTTTAGATATAATATTATGCTTAAAGCACTCATTAAAAGAATGATAACCCATTTGGTTACATTTAATGAAACCTAAAAAATCAGTACATAACTGAATAAAAATGGGGTGGTGCAATAGCTGTTATTTGGCTGAATTAAGCATCTGGTGCAGTGCTGGGCACTTGGTAATATTTAGTAAATATATGCTTAATGAATGAATGGATGGATGAAGGAATATAAAGGCAGTTGTGTTCTTCTCTCATTTGTCTGATAGTGTTTCTGTGTTTGTATGTTATCTGTGTGTGTGTGTGTGTGTGTGTGTGTGTGTGTGTGTGTGTGTTATGTAAATGACCTGAGATTTAAAGTTTATTTTCAAAGTTTAAAGACAAGATGAACATACAGATATATTTACTTATAAGAAAAATAACTATACAAATTTTAAGTGTGGACTTCATAAAGCAGGGAAGTAAAGTCAAGTCCATGGTGCACTTTATATGGTAGGAAATGTTATGTTCTACGTTCACTAAGTTCTGTAAGAAAATAGAGTACAAACTTGAAAATTCAGAATTTATTTTAGAAAACTTAACCACAGGATAATTCCACACATCAAATGGGGGCAAAGGAAACAAACTGTGGCAGGAAAAGAAAACAAAAAACAAAAACAAAAAGAAAACAAAAAAACCCCTTCTCTGTCTTCTTGAGTGCAACAAGAAGTGAATGATTGCCAAAGGAAATATCAGTTGTGACAAGTATGTAATCCCCAGGATATATATTATAGATTGGTTTGCTAAAACAGCAATCATATAAGTCATCTTATGAAGCCCTTTATTATCAATAGTTTTTGCACTGTTGGTGGGAATGCAAACTGGTGCAGCCACTCTGGAAAACAGTGTGGAGGTTCCTCAAAAAATTAAAAATAGACCTACCCTATGACCCAGCAGCAGCACTGCTAGGAATTGACCCAAGGGATACAGGAGTACTGATGCATAGGGGCACTTGTACCCCAATGTTTATAGCAGCACTCTCAACAATAGCTAAAGTATGGAAAGAGCCTAAATGTCCATCAACTGACGAATGGATAAAGAAATTGTGGTTTATATACACAATGGAGTACTACGTGGCAATGAGAACGAATGAAATATGGCCTTTTGTAGCAACGTGGATGGAACTGGAGAGTGTGATGCTAAGTGAAATAAGCCATACAGAGAAAGACAGATACCATATGTTTTCACTCCTATGTGGATCCTGAGAAACTTAACAGAAGACCATGGGGGAGGGGAAGGAAAAAAAAAATGGTTAGAGAGGGAGGGAGCCACAACATAAGAGACTCCTAAAAACTGAGAACAAACTGAGAGTTTATGGGGGAGTGGGAGGGTGGGGGTGGGTGGGTGATGGGTATTGAGGAGGGCACCTGTTGGGATGAGCACTGGGTGTTGTAAGGAAACCAATTTGACAATAAATTTCATATTAAAAAAATAGTTTTTGAATGCAAAATAGGAGATTCTTTTCTATAAGAAAACAATAATTTTATCCTGGACAGCAGTTCCCTTTCCAAAGCAATTTTGTTACAATAATGTATATAGAAGACAGTTTTTCAGAGAACATGAGGGCAGTTTGTCTCAATGCGATGATTTGGATTGATACTGCATTTTGGTGCACAGCCCACTAATGCATAGAATTGTATCTTAAACTTTAATTGGGAGAGAGTGAGCTAGAAATATAGTGGTCAGTTTTATAGAGTATTTCTATATGGCCCAGAGGAATACTGTAATATATGTCAATAATAATAATAGATTTTACGTCAGTTAATATTTTATTTGAAGCAACATTGTTTACTTTCACTTTTTTATTTTAAGTGGCCATGTATCTAATGACAAATTCTTCGACTGAAGAATCTCTTTTATGCATTACTACTCTAATGGATGTTTCATAAAATTTATAAAACATTTTATTCATGATTATGTACAGCAATCAAATAAGCAGTGTACGTTCACAGGAGATTCTGAAGAGTCAACATACGCTTACTAATTTTGTTTTCAACTAGATCAGAGGTCAGCAAATCTTTTCTGTAAAAGACCAGATAGTAAATATTTTAGGTTTTGTTGGCCAAGAGACAAAATTGAGCATCTTTTGAAGGCACTTACATAGCAAGAGAAAAAGCATGTTTTTGCTAAATTTTGTAGACTGAATTCAAAATATAATAATTAGCATAATTATAGAATTATTTTAATAACGTTTCATCTAAATGAGGTTAAACTTTCGTCTTCCCCATCATAAAAATTGATTGCAAATATTCATCTGTTAATGCTGATCTGAAATGAAATTTTACATATTTCATCTTTGAAAATGATTTTCAACTATAGAGACACAGCCAAATACTGATATCAGTCCATTAGCATATGATTTTAATTGCACATATGTATCCCTTAAAAAGAAGTTAGAATTCTGTCAAATACTTCTCTTGATAATTGTCTTTTATCATGTCATTGCGTTGCAAAGTAATCATTCTCATCAAAAGTTTAGGTGGCAGCTTCTCAATTGTGAGGTTAAATGGATTTTGAAATAAGAAAATTTCCCTTATATTTTCGTTAAGATGAGAAACATACTATTGAAGCTACTGTTTGATCTTGGAAAATACACCTACTTTAAATATCTGTGGGAATGGAAATCTTGCTTTGATTTTTGACAAAGGAATAAATGAATAGAACAATTCGACATTGCTAATGATTCATGTAACATTAGTTAACTGAATGATATAGTTTAAGTTCCACATATAAGCCCAGTTTTGCCTTGTAATCATAGGTTGAATTCATTAAGAAACATTTTCAAGCCTGCAGCAAAAGCTAATTTCTAAAGCTATTCAGTAATCATTAATATTGTCCAGAGGCAACTCTTCTCATTGAGAAAAAGATTCCAATCTCATCTTTAAGGTGAAAAATTACAAAAAAAAAAACACTCCCAATGTTAACCCATCAAACTGCCAGATAGTAGGACAAGTCAGGATATTCAGCTTCTATTTCTGACAAAAAAAAAAAAAAAAAAAATTGCAGAACTACCCACCAGAGTAAATGAAATTTATAGTGATGTTGCTGGTTAATAATGTGGTAGATTAAGATATTGTGTGGAAAGTACTTGCTGATTAATAATAAATAAATATAGACATAAACACATTATATTTTCATAAGCTTTCTAAATATATCCAAATTTGCCTTTTTCTGTTTCACATCAGTTGAATTTTTCCAGCATCAGTTGAAATACATTTTAGCAGATTATACTTCAGATTGTACTGAATTGGCATTTATCAACTTCTTTAAAAATATTGTCACTTACAGTTATTCCAAGCAGATTATTCAGAGAGAATGATTATTCAGTCACTTGAAACTCTTTATTGACCAAGAATTATTATATAAATAACCAGGAATTATTAGTAACATCTGTTGATTCATACAAAAACACTAGAAATGATTTACCTTGTTCTTTAGTTCATTATTGATGCTGTTCTCAGATCTCAAGCAACTGTTCTTACAGGAAGGATAACTGATTTATAATGGAAGTATGTAATAGCCATACATTGGTCTCTGGCAGAGCAAAAACACGTGGCAGGCTAGATTTGGCCCATTTGACATTGATTGCGAACATTTATACTACATGACGATTCTGAGAGATGTCCAATTCTTTTTTTAATTAATTTTTTTTAACATTTATTTATTTTTGAGAGATAGAGACAGAGCATGAGCAGGAGAGGGGCAGAGATAGAGGGAGACACAGAATCCAAATCAGGTTCCAGGCTCTGAGCTGTCAGGCTCTGAGGCTCTGAGCTGTCAGCCCAGAGCCTGATGTGGGGCTTGAGCTCACAAACTGCGAGATCATGACTTGAGCCAAAGTTGGATGTTTAACTACTGAGTTACCACCCAGGCGCCCCTGAGAGATGTCCAATTCTTGACACAGAATGGGTCCTTGATAAATGACTATTAATTAAAAGTATGTGTGTGTGTGTGTGTGTGTGTGTATATATATGTTATACACATGTTTATACATTCGTGTGATATATACACATACAAAGGTATATATGTGATTAACAAGTTAGTGCATGTTAACTTTTTTTTTGTATTTGAGTTACAGAAAATATAGATACAAATGGAAGTATAAATTATAATACCTCTCTTCTTGGGATAGGATTATGTTCTGGAGACAGTTCATACCAGCTAACTAGAGTCACTTGTTCAAATTACTGACATTTTTGAGCCAAAAGTACATTTTACCAGAAAGGTAACATACTGAATTTCATCTCTTCTTAATTATCCTACCACAGTTTTTGGTTTTCCATGTCCTTGAGGTTATTTATGTCTATTATATCTTTATGGTAGAAATACTATGTGAAGATGTGCAACTATGAATTTCTGCCCAAGCCTGTATTCAATGACTATACATTATACATACTAAAACTGGCTATGATGGGTATTTACACACAAGGATAAGCAAATACTACAGATCAGGACTTGATTTATAGTTCTGTCGATTATCTAGACTTAAGAAATTAATAGAGTAACTGCTAATAATGCAGATTAAATGTAAATGTGTGTTGGGTGTGTAGTTTTTACATTGTCAATAACAGACACACACAGGTAATACTTGAAAACTATTATCCAAATCAGCACAGAAGTTGCTCAAGTCATATAGCGAGGTTTAATTTCCTCTTTCTCATTAATGTGTTTGAAAAATATCGGTGATCATTCCCAACTTACCACTGATCTCTGAGGCTGCCTGCTTGTCAGGCTGCTCCTAGCTTGGTCGCCCACATACAGCATTTGAAGTCTCCAATGTGATGGGGGGATGAGGGGTGGAACCACAAAGGAGGAGACTTCCCAGAGCTGGCCCTTAGTCTTTGTCAGTCTTTATAGAGCAGTGCCCTCTGTAAATGCCAGTGTAACAGAAAGTGACAACAAAGAATTGAATCCCTTGGAGAGTTGAGAGGAACATGCAGTAGGGCTGGTGAAGGTCACGGGGCTTCCTGCACTCAGTCCTGAGGCCCTTGAAGGAAAATGTCTGGCTGTCACTGTCACTGTCCCTGTCCTGGGACAGATTGAGTGCGAAGCCCAGGTCCAAATCCCACTTTTGACCCTGAGGATGTTCTGCACAGGCCTGGTGGAGCTCAGGAGTGGCTGGGTGAGGATCAGAGCCAGGAAGGAGCCTGCTACAGGCCCCTGGCTCACCCATGCTCCTCAGTTGCAGATAGAGAAGATTGATGGCTCATGCAGGCTCTGTTGGATAAGTGAAAAGGACATAAACCTCTCTGGCTAATAATTTGTGAAAATATGTAAAGAACTTTAAAAATACTTTTGCACTTGATCCATTCTTTTCAAGGATCTTTCAAAAAAAGTTATATGAAATTCTGATAATACACAAAACTCATCACAGTACTATTTAAAGAAGAAAAAGATGAAAACAATTTAAATCACCTACAACAAAGGACCAGTTAAATCAATTATAGTATGTTCATTTTATGGGACATAGGTTGTCCATAGAAAGGGTGATTAACCTTCCCATAAAAGAAAAGGGAAGAGATAAAACTATGTAAAACAAAACAAAACCAAAAATTCCATGTATAGTAATCACTGAAAAATTTGAAAAACAAGCTTGTAATAGGTTAATTTATATGTGACAAGAGAATCACAGATTTTTTTAAAGTGAAACTTAATGGGAAAATTGTTGAAAAACATGAATAGAGAATTCTCAGAAAAAAAAATCCAATATATGTAAGAAAAAAGCACCCTCTTTGAAAATGTTAAATTAGGTACTTGTTTATGCTGATCAGATTAATATTAAAAAGTCCTTATATCAATGCTAATAGCACTAATAGCACTCACAAACACTGTGTACATCGTTAAAACCATTCTGGAGGACAATTTGTTAAATTTATTCACGAAACATTTAGTCTTTATTATCTGTCAGGCACTGAGGAGTGCTGTGTATAGGGGTTGGGGGAAGGTCAGAAGGGTTTTGCCATTAACCGCCTAAGAAGATGGCATCTACATTTAGGGTTTTTACAAGTGGGGAGAATTGACATTCCTGCTCCATTGCCTTGGGCCACACGACTTGCTTTGACTAGTGGAGTATGGGGAAGACTAGGATATGCCAGTTCACCTGGAGTAAAGCTTTACAAGTCCTGTTGTGTTTGGGACATCCCCCATGAGGAGAAGGTGTCCATGTAGCTCCTTTATCCTGGGCCTTTGAATTTTTTTTTTTTTTTTTAACATTTATTTATTTTTTTTTTGAGACAGAGAGAGACAGAGCATGAACGGGGGAGGGGCAGAGAGAGAAGGAGACACAGAATCGGAAGCAGGCTCCAGGCTCTGAGCCATCAGCCTAGAGCCTGACGCGGGGCTCGAACTCACAGACTGCGAGATCGTGACCTGAGCCGAAGTCGGACACCTAACCGACTGAGCCACCCAGGCGCCCCTATCCTGGGCCTTTGAATAAGAAAGTGATCTGACTGAAAGGAGCAGACTTAGACTTCGGACTATAGCCTAAAGTTATAAATCATTATTTTAACACTTATAATTCTATAAAACTTTCATTTACATCAATGTATAATCACTGAACTAATAACAAAACTAAGAGAAAAAATCAAAATAATTTTAGTAGAAAAGAAAGTGTCTTACTATGGTTCTGGATCTCTTAAGTAAGCATACTGGAAGGTAGAATCAACCCAAAAGCTGAAAAATTGGTTTTTAGGTTGAATGGAGAGAAAACTGAATTCAGCGCTACGTGTAGAAACATTTGTTGCCAGTGAAGAATGCTCTGGGAAGTGGGAGTCCCTTGAAGGAGGAGATTTCTTGGGAGGTTTGTTCTTGCTTTCTAGAAGAGGAGGCAGGCCAGCAATTCTCTTCTTAGGAGTTTCCCTTTGGGTTCCTTCTGCAGCAAATGGCTTCTCCTGGTCGGATGAGGTGGGGGATCAGACTGTCCCTTCAGATGAGAGGTTTACATCAAAGTGAGATCCTTCGTATCTTTCATGCAAGAGCTGCAAGACAATTTCTGTCTTTGTCTTGTGGAGGAGCTGCTGTATCTCTTTCGCTTGGGGTCCTGACCTCCTGTTGGTGGCATCTGGTTCCTACCAGCTACGAGACCCTGGATCACTGCCCCGTACAGCATCATGTACCTCCTTCCTCAGGAGGGACCTGCTCATACAGAGGATTCCCTGGTGGTCTTCTAGGAACTCTGCCAAATGTCTCAATTAGAACATAAGAGACATAAAGATACTTTTAAAACATTCACATTGAATGCTAACCCAACAAAGTTTTGTCTGAAGTCCGTCCCTGCCCCCCCCCCCCCCCCCGTTGTTTTTTTTCTTCAAGTCATCAAAGTCCAACATCAGCATTCCCCACCTGTTATCATGAACTTTTCTCTCATGGGAAATTCCCTGACATTGATAATTGCCAATGACTATTTCCAATTCTTCTGAAAGATTTTGGCTTCTTTTTTATATGTGTCCAACTCTTCACATGCATGGCTGATCTTTTCAATTGCTTTGGAAAGATTCTCCCCCTTTTTTTGTGTGTTAAATTTACTCTAAATTGGATATTTCACGAAAATGTATTTCTTGATGCAGTTCAGGGAGGACATAAGGTTTCTGCTGGAACTTTTGCTGTTTTACTTTCTCAGTTTGGAGATCTTTAATATGATCTTTAAGTGGGTTGATTATTTTGCCTTTGTCAGCTAATTTAGTGTACAGTTGGTTTCTTTTTCTTCAACACTTTTTAAGAAAGTGATTAGTTTCCTATGGCTGCTATCACAGATTACCACAAACTTAGTGGCTTTAAACAACACAAATTTATTATCTTACAGTATGGACGTCAGAAGTCCAAAATCAGTTTCATCGAGCTAAGATTAGATGTCAGCAAGGCTACGTTTCCTCTAGAGGCCCTAAGGAAGAGTCCTTTATCTGTCAGCTTCTGGAGGCTCCATATGTTCCTTGGTTTATGGCCACATCACTTTGACCTCTGCTTCCATCACATCATTTCCTTTTTTGACTCTGACCCTCCTGCCTCTTTCTTAAAAGGATCTTTGTGATTGCATTGGGCCCACCCAGAAAATCCAGGACACTCTTTTCATTTTAAAATCCTTCACTTAGTCAAATCTATCAAGTCCCTTTTGCCATGTAAGTCTCTGGGGATTAAAATGTAGATACCTTTGGGGTGCCGTTATTCAACCTACCACATCAGTCCATTTCTTCTAAACTTCTACTAAGATGTCTCCAGTTTCTGATACATTTGTTTTATGGAATTACAAGTTCCTGCAATCCATGTTGTCTTCTTTAAGACCAGGATCGCTCAGCTTTAGCAAACCGTCCCCTAGTAATTTGATATATTTTTTACTTTACAAACTTATCCCATACCACTTTAGAGTTTTATATTATTGCATTTCATTTAATGTTCACCCACTCTTCTTTTCCATCCTTCTACCTGTGAAAGCAGCTTTATGCTTCTAGATTGGAGTTTTCATTCAGAGCATTTTTAATGTTGTCTTGAACTTACACTTCATTTTTCTGGTGTAAATTGAAGGCCATTTTAGTTGCAGGTACTTGAAATTCTAAGTGTCTTGCACCATTTACCATTTAAAGACTGAATTTTTCTTGTTAAGTTTGTCATCAGCCCAATTTTTTCTAAATATTTTGATAACTCTTCTTTAGTTTTTTTTCCAAGTCTCTTAAGCACAAGTAAAGAGTTGGAGATTCTAGGTCCTTATTTATGGCCTCCAGCTTTTGTATTTCTGTTAAATTGTTCTCAAGTCTGGCTTCCATTAAACTTAATTTGATGCCTGGGAATTATTCTTTATGATGCTAAGCATCTAAAAAATGTCCTCTCTTTTCATTGGAAGGGCAGAAACTCCGATGGCCAGGTCTTTGTCTCTAACTGTATAACAGGGTTCTCAAGATTAAAGAATTCTAATATA
This sequence comes from Panthera onca, assembly GCF_046562875.1. Classification (NCBI taxonomy): domain Eukaryota; kingdom Metazoa; phylum Chordata; class Mammalia; order Carnivora; family Felidae; genus Panthera; species Panthera onca. The sequence goes on along the minus strand of NC_138347.1, from coordinate 39,766,273 downwards.
ACTAAAACTTCTGCTCTCCCTACAACAACCTGTAGAGATTTGGGTCTGGTCTGAGGTCCCTTGTCAGCAGTGCCTCTGCCTGCCTCGGTCTCTCAAGGATGAGAGTGATACAGAACTTCACAGCCATCAGCTGACCTATCTTGGCCCCAGAGGCCAAGCTAAGCGACATCATGTTTTCAAGCCAGAGAATTCTGTCAACATTCTTCCTGGAACCACACAAGTGCCTGATAACCAAGACCAAATTTAATGTGGTTGGGAAAGAAGGGGCAAGTACACTAGAAGACAATATCCCAACTTTCCTAATGTGTAACATGGTGACAGACATACGTAAGCATAGTATCGCATGATCCCAGGGGATATAAATTAGACCAGAAGGCCAGTGATAATGTTCAAGGGCTCTGGTCATTCCAGCCCTGTCTAGTTCCCAGAGTACCTTGGGAAATATGTGTCTTGTCTCACCTATAAACCATTCAAGAGCACTGATTGGGATGCTCCATTGGTTGTGAAGCATGGTTTGGGAAGATTTGCAAGTTGTCAGTTCTGACCAATATTTCATCTTCTCTTAAATGAACTTTTTATTCTGTGTCCTGTGGTTCATCTAAGATGGTCAGATTTAGCCAGTAGAAATACAAAGTGTTCAGTTGAATTTGAATTTCATAAGCAATACATAATATTTTAGTATAAATATTTTCCATGCAATAGTTGTGACATACTAATGATAAAAAAGATATTTGTTGTTTATCTGTAATTCATGATTTAATAGGACATTCCTGTATTTATCTGGCAAACGTTTTTTCTTTGGAAGCATCATTTTGCCTACAGTGGTATCAGAAAACTCTGCTCTCAGTGCCTCTCCTTGTTTCATGCATGGCTAGCCTTAAATGTGTTTTGAGGGGAAGGTTATGAAGGGCTCAGCAAAGGATTTCAGCCAGCAGTGTGCAGAAGCCAGATCCTACTAGCTGGTTAAAGCTGATTGTAAGCATCTTTTGCCCACTCTTTGCTCAGCAATGTCTCATTCATAGCTTGGAACAAGTTGGTATTTACATGAAAGAAATAGAGAAACTCTAGGAATGAAAGTTGTCTTTAACCTCTGAATCCTCAGTCTCTAGGATGGTTGGTTGTTTTCACTTACACATGATTGATTATGATCGATCCTTTTTAACCATAAATTTTGTCATTCTTAGAATATGGAAGAATCCCTGAAGTCAGTTTTCTCCCCTTTAGAGTAAGGCGAACAAGAAATACCATTGCCACCAGAGGTCACTCTTAACCTCCTGAATCCAAAAGCACCCACGCTATAAAAGGAATCCCTTGGTGCACAGAATTAGGAAAGACATTTTCTGTACCATAAAATATATGACCTAAAAGTCACTCTACATTTTAACCTATCACTATAGAATTTCCTTGGTTAAAGTACCAGTATTATGGATATTATTATTTAGTATCACTTTCCCATTGGTTGTCAAACACAAAAATGTTTTATTCATTTGAGGCTCCTCCTTTCAGTGCTACCAAAAGAAATAAAGAATATTAAGAGAGGAAAGAAACTATCTTTAATTAAGGCTTAGTTTTACATAAACAATCTTGGACATACTGTGAGTTTGTAGTACTAAGGAGAAGGCTTCTGTAGAAGTAAAACACCCTGAAGGCCACTTGATCAGTGAGAGGTAATGATTCATATCATTTGACTTAAAACATAACACTACTTAAAACATAGCTCCATTCGGCATATATTTTCTTAAATATTATTTAATAAAACTAAAAGTTTTTACTGGGCGCTGTCTGTAAGTTGTGTGAAATGAATAAAATATTGCCATTTTCTGAGATGAGAATCTAGTGGAGGAATTATATATGTATATATTATTTCCAAATAGTAAACAGTTTAGTGGAGATTTCAACAACATGCTACAAGAATTCAGAAGCAGAGCAAGTCATTGTAACTTGTCTCTTTTCTTTTAAATTTGTTGGCTAATTTGTGGCTTAGATATCTTCTTGGTGTGAACAAGAGGCTCACATTCTATTGGGGGAAAGTATTAGAAAGTAAAGAAGTAAATAAACTATAAGATAACTCCAAATAGTTCCAAGCACTATGAAGAAACTAACCCAGGGTAATGAAATAGGGAGTGACTGGGGTACAATTGCTGCAGTCAGATACGGCTTCCCCTGGGAGGAAACCTTTGGGTCCTGAAAGAGGAGTTCTGTGCAGAGCTAAAGGAAGAACAGATCTAGGCAGAAGAGTGGGAATTTAAAAAGCCCTATGATGAGAACTCAGGAATTCTTACAGAGCTAAGAATTAATGGAGTTAATGAAGTGGTTAAACTATAAGATTTATTGATAGGCATATTTGAAGGAATGCCCTTGCATATGTAATGGATGGACCAATTTAATGAACCTCCCTGAAATCTGAACTGGCTAGGTTACTTTGTTACTAGGTGACGTCCATCCCCTGCAGGCTCTGGGAAGAGCACCCAGACCTGCCACAGAGAGAAAAGGTAAAAACAGCCCTGCAGAGCAGCATGTTCCAAAGCATGCTGACCATCAGGTCTCACCTGGGAAGACTAACTTGTCCTCACACAACATGGAGAGCTTCAAACTGTGACACTGTACCTAACAACTGGAGGAACGAGTCTAATGTTGTGCTGAAATTGAATGACACCAAGTTAGAAGTAGACTTTGTCCAATATTGAACACGATGAAAGATTTTTAAATTTTGAAATCACGGTGAGTGTGATTATATAAATCTGCAAAACTGATAAGGGGATTTTTTAATGTTTATTTTTGAGAGAGAGAGAGAGAGGGAGAAAAAACACGAGTGGGGGAGGGGCAGAGAGAGAGGGAGACAGAGGAAGCAAGCTCCGTGAGAACAGCAGAAAGGCCAATGTGGGGCTCAAACTCACAAGCCGTGAGATCATGATCTGAGCCAGAGTCCGACCGCTTAACTGACTGAGCCACCCAGGTGCCCCTGATAAGGGGATTTTTTAAGGCATTTAAAAAGATGAACTTAAACTTAGCAATCTTGTGAAAGTAGCTTTTAAAAGTTTTATTTAAGGATGCATATAAATGAATTGTTGACTAGATTCAAGAAGCTGAAGGGGATCTTTTTAAAAAGAGGATGCAGTAAAATTTGCTTTTTGTTTACATCAGATTTCATGAATACCACCTTCTGGGAAAAAAAACTTTGTCCTTGTAGTCCCTTCCATGCTGTGTGCATGGAAATGTCACTCATTTCTTCTCCCTAGGTCCTTGGCTGCTAGAATGTGGGCATGAGAGACATAGGCTGCACTGAGCATGTACACCTCAGAGGCAGAGATTAGGGACCATTGTAGGGTTTGAGAATTTCTCCTCTTGTGGATGTGTGGGAATAACTTGACTGAATAGCTCATCTGTTTCATTCATTCAGTCATTCATTTATTCAGTTTGGAGTCAGGTTGACATGGGCTCAAGTTTTCTTTTTGTCATATATTTACTATATTATTCTATACTATTTGGGTTTCTAAAATTTGTCAATATCGAAAGGAAAATGAAAATAAATAAATAAGTAATTTATTGAGGTTAAATAAAAATGCATGTGAAATCCTTAACACAATGTGGTTGGCCAGTGCTCTCAGTAAGTGATAAAAAGCTCTTGCTATTGTTTTTATTATTCATTTACTAATTAAAAAACTAGTTATTACCTACATTTATTATTAGGAGAAATTGTGCTAGATTCTGAGAATAAGGACAACAAATAATAGTTACTTGTCAAATATATACATGTGTCTAATATATTGTCTAATTTATTATAGATGCATATATATATGATTACAAATTAGATGTTGCATAGAACTCTGGGTTGAGAAATAGATATAATAATATCTGTCATGAGGAAACCAAGGCCCAGAGAGAGTAATGAATTTCCCAGATGGTACAGCTCATAGCAGAGCCAGAGTTTCATGGCAGCTCTGCTCAGCCCATCCCTGTTCTCTTAACAAATGTCACCAAAGTGCTTATCTCTTTGGCACAATAAAGAATGGTTGGTTCCTCATGAAATGACCGTTGGTGGGTATTAAGAGAGGCTTAAAGAGTAGTGTCTTTTAAGATGGCTTTGGAAAGAAAGGTATAATGTATGTGTTTATCGGATATGGGGGAAGAGGGCAGATTGGAAGAATTAGTAGTAGAAAGGGAAGTTAGAATGTTCTTTCCATCAGAAGTAGAAAATAAAAAGCCTAGTTCCAGTAGTAGCAATAACATAGTTTTAAAAAAAATGTTTTATTTATTTTGAGGAAGAGGAAGAGAGAGTCTCAAGCTGACTCCACAAGTCAGCATGGAGCCCCACTAGGGGATCAATCCCATGACCTTGAAATCATGACCTGAGCTGAAATTAAGTTGGATGCTCAATCGACTGAACCACCCAGGTGCCCCAACAGACAATATTTTTTAACAACAGATACTTTTAAATTAAAATCTCCTTAATTAAAGAAAAGCAGATGGGGTGCCTGGATGGCTTAGTTGGTTAAGCATCCGACACTTGGTTTTGGCTCAGTTCATGATCTCACAGTTTGTGAGTTCAAGCCCCACATTGGGCTCTGCACTGACACTGTGGAAACTGTTTGGGATCCTCTCTCTCTCTCTCTCTCTCTCTCTCCCCTCTCTTTCTGCCCTTCCTGTTCGCTCACTCTCTGTCTCTCTCTCCCTCTCAAAATAAGTAAATAAACTTAAGAAAAGTAAAGAAAAGCAGAAAATTGTTAACTTTTGAAAGTCCACTATAAAGTTATTCCCTATACTTTTAAGAACCTTATGGAAGGTACACAATAAATTCTCATAACAAAAGACAAGCTCCTCTTTTTTAGTAACTTAGGAAAGGGAAGAGTTTTTTAAATTAGAATTCACTTAACGCATTGGTTAATAAAGACAAAAACAGAGCTCATATTTTGTCCATTCTTAATGCATGCATTTTGTGTTGGTTGGGCTTGCAAAATAGGGGATTGCTGCCTGGTAGGTCCGTGTAACACATTACTGAATACTAATAAGTTATGTGAAAATTTGTAGGGAAAAAGGTGTTGCTGTTCCTGGTGAAAGGCATCAAATGGTTGTTCAAATAATAAGTGCATATGATTATGGTCCATTTTACAATGTAAAATATTTTGCATCAGAAATAATTTCAGTATTTCTGTAACCTCTAAGTCTATACTTGATTCCAACACAGCTGGAAATCCATGGCCAACTACTTTGATGCTTCCTCTTGTTATTTCCCCTTTGATTTTTCTGGGAACATCTTGAAAATACCAAGTCTGGCCTGCTGCCACCCCATGTCTCTCTCCTTTTGATGATAAATATTACCAGAGAGTACTGAGATATCCCCACAACTGTACCTGCTAGTATTTCTTATTCCCTAATCACAGCCAAGTTTTCATTGTTGTCAGTAATTCCGATATATCTCTGCTTAATCCTAACCTGTTTTCCAAATTAATTCTTGCAGATTTGTCCGTTGAACTCAAGCTCCTTATTTCTCTTCTTCCCGTTTCTACTCCAATGTTATTGGTCTTACCCCATTGTTTTATTTACCAAAAACTTTTCAGAGTATGTTTCACCATCAACCACTTCCTCTCTAATGACTTATAATTTTGTTTCTATATATTCTCTAGCAAGTGGAGGGCTGTATGAAATAGAAACTAGACCTAGATGTTAATTGCAGCTACACCCTTTCTGGACCTAAGTTACCTCATGTATGGAATAGTAATAAGTAAAAAATGCACCACACAGTTTTGTTGTGCAATCAGATACATCATGTAAAGGATATAGCATATGCTTGCTAGAAACAAGGTACAAAATAAATATTGAATTCTCTTTTTTCCTCTGACTTATTAACACATGTTTTGCCTCTCTCACCATTTCTTTTGTATCTCCCTTGGGGGTTTCAATGTTTTGTTGATAGCTTCCTCTTCATTGTTTCCTATAATTTATTCATGACCAAAACTTTAAGCCTCAAATAGATTTGTCCCAATTATATATTTTTGATTTACAAAAATTTGGATTTGCAAGTAGCCTTATTGATCACCTGACTGAACTTCATTATTACAACAGAGAACGAAGTCTCAGATTAAGTTACTTTTCCAGAAACAGGAATTAATGGTGATAGAATCTCCATCTCCCAACTTTATGACAGTTTACTGCCAGTTCTTTCTCCAGAGCTTCAATGTTTCATTTTTAGTCACCTGATCATCTTACAATAATCTTGTCTTTCTCACAATTAGCAAAGTGTTTCACACTTACCATCTCATTATCCCAAATTTGCCCTTAAACACACTGAAGCTCAGTAAATTTAAACTTCCTTGGGTTGCATAACTAGTGGTAGAGCAAGAGCTCCAATACGTCATTTGTAAGAAATCTGGCTCAAGAACCCAGTTCATACTTACTGTTTCTTATACATGGTTTAGCCACTGTTCTCAATGCTGAGGGAGTGATTTCTGAATACCACTCTGCCCAGCTGTAAATTAAAAATCTTAGACCAAAATCACATGTAAATTTATTATTAAAATATTTTAGGAGGCATAGGATTACAACCCATTGTCCACCCTACATACTCATATAAACTTTTTTTTTTTCCTGTTTCTATTAAGAATCATTTTATATGGGGTGACTGGCTGGCTCAGTTGGAAGAGCACATGACTCTTGATCTTGGGGTCATGAGTTTGAACCCCACATTGGATGTAGAGATTACTAAACAAAATGCATAGCCTTAAAAAAAAAGAATCATTTTATGTAATATATTCATGTCATTTTATTTTAAGTCAAAGGGACCAAGTTATTCTTTTTTTTTTCTTTTGTCAAGATTATTTTGCATTCACTATAAACAATGAAGTGCTATGTGGTAAATTTTCTCAGGGATGATTTAACTACCTCATTCCCAGACACTCTCATGTAGCACTCAGATATATCTTAATGTGAAGCAGTAACAATGATATCTCTGCACAGGCTATTATAGGCTGGTGCTAATAAAACACAGCTAACCATGGGGAGTACATTGGGATGTTTTATGACTAGGAGGTGATTGTGTGAATTGTAAGTAGGAGAACCTGGTTACACTGTGATAGACTAACCAACTTCAATAAAAAATTATTTCATATAAATATATACAGTGGGAATGTAACATTCATTAGCGTCATGTTCTCCAAATACACCTGCTGTTATATTCAGGATGGAAGTGTAGAGTCGTTTTCTTTGAAAACATCTTTATTCTCCACAAACTGAAGTTATATGTACTATATTTTCCAACATCTACATTTCAATAAACATGGTAAAATATTATGTAACTTCAGATTATTTTATCAAGTAGATTATGATATGATATGTATAATATATAAATATTATTAGAATTGTGATGTTAATAGAATGCACTTATACTTTATTAACAGTATAATTTATATGCAATTTATTAAAATTAACTTAATTAGTAACATATTTAATATATAATTTCTATGGTTTATTGTTATATTTTACCTATGAATTCATAAAATATATACTAATTACAATAATAGCATTCACATTAGGAAAAGCATTCTAACATGTATTATGGTATATGCCAAGTAATGGTGTCTAGGTTCAAATATTAATTACATAAACACATATTGTGTCACAGCCAATGAAGCAAATGTGATATTAAACTGCGTTAATAAATGCATTACAAGTTTTAAATAAGGCAGATAGTAGTCCTACTACATATGGAACCTAGTTGATATCTGAAACCATATTTTAAGAGAAATATTTTCAAACTTTAATGATTCTGGGAGAAAGCAATGAGAATATAGACATTTGTCCCTTAAAAATGGTAGATGTAATGGAAGATACTAAGGTTAAGGAAAAAGGAATGCTGAATTGAGTGAGCAGTGAGGAGGCAGAATTGAGAGTTTGATAGTTTTAGTGAGCTTCAGAGATATGGAAGATGTAACTGAAAGAGAAATTAACCTCATTCATACAGCACTGGAAAACAGATTTGGATCATGGGAATTTAGGGGTTATTTTAGGGAGTCGTATTACAACTCAATCCAAGGAAGAACATTCTGACAACTAATGATGCCTAAAAAGACACTAGATTGCTATGAGATACTTTTTTATTGTTGACTATTTTTGTCAACCATTGTTGACAGAGTTTATACAACATGGATTGAGACCAAGGTGCACTGGATCCAAGTATAATGGAGTTTAATAAGGTGCCCATATATGTTATAATCCCAGTAGGACATACTTAAAGGTAAAGAAAGGATGGTAATAATAAATAGGTTCAGATAGCAGTCTTAAACAGTGACTATATTGGACAAGCTGATCATCTAAGACAAATTAACGATTCCATGATTCCTCAATGATTCCATGAATTATGAAATGCATAATCTTGATGATGATGATGATGATGATGATAGAAATCACTTAAAAACCACTTCTTAGAGGCCAGGAGATGTTTTAAGTTATTTACATACGAGGTAGGGAAAACTTTCTACATTTTGCTGAGAAGAATAACTGAAGGCCAATTTTCTGGATCTATTTAAGGTCTTACAGCTGGTAAGAGAAGAAACTAGCTAGTAAGAGGTAAAGCCAGGATTTGAATCTGGACAATCTGTTTCTAGAGCTCATGGACTTAAATTAAGTACTATACTACCTCAGTAGATAAATTTCTTAAACTTTATTCTGAAATAATTATAGATTTACAGGCATTTGTGAAAATAGTACAGAGAGGTTTTATATTCTCCTTGCCCAATTTTCTCCAATGGTTACATCTTATATAAGTAGAGTATATCAAATCCAGGAAATTGACACTGCTATTGTACCTATGGATAGTTTTTATGTGATATTATCACATGTGTAGATTCATGTAACCATCACTACAATCAAGATGCAGATATAGTCAGTCCATCACCACAAAGATCTTTCTTTATTACCTCTTTATACCCTCACCTACCCTTCTTCCCCCAACATTTCTACCACCCGGAAACTACTAGCTTGTTCTCCATTTTTGTAATTTATAAACATTTTTGTAATTTATACAACATTCACAAAATGGAATCATAGAGTAGGTGACCTTTTGTAATTGGCGTTTTTTACTCAGCGTAATGTTGAATAAATATGTTTGATGGGAAAATTTAAACATGCCAGCTATACAGTTTCTGTGGACAAATATCCCTTTGATTTTACAATAAATGACTTGTTTAAATATTTTCATAAATAACATATAATGTAAAAGACATGAGAATTGATAACCTTTTTGGGATAAATATTTGCAGAACATTGGATGAAAATATAAACATTTAATTGGGTTAATTGTTTAAGAATTGGCATTTTGGTTAGACTTATTTTCTAATGATTGGCTGTTTATTTTGTATAACATCTTAAATGATCTGTTTTGTTGCCTATAAACAGAGAAACAACTTTATGTACTGATGGGAAAGAATAAAAGCCATCAACATTCAAATTTATTTTAAATTACATTCCCAGACATAGGGAAATATTAAAAAGGAATTAAGAATTTTTCTCCATTAGAGTTTTAGTTAGAACCACTTCATTAAATGACAGCTTCAAAGTAAATAGGCAGGCTATTATCTCTACTAATCACACTGGCTGGTAAAATTATTTCCTTGCTTCTTATTTCCAGTTAGCTCCACAAATGTTATCTATAAGATAATGCTTCTGATTGAAGAAAACAAGGAAGGCAAATAAGCAAACTAATTGCCAATAACATTTACATCTAAAACATTCTATTATAAAACAGCTTAAAAACTCAACAGCTAGCAGGATGAACACTGGTTTCATTTTCATTTCATTTCATTTATTTATGTTTGGTAGAAGGAATTGCTAATGCATTTAATGCTTTCATGCACATGTATGTGAAAATCAGTCAACCCACCTTTGGAAAGGCAGTTGAATAGACTGGAATGTGAGTGTTGCTCTGTAAAATGGTACAATGTAATTTGTGCTCAGGACATATTTGGACAACAGAATAGGCCAAAACACACAAGGAAAAAAAATACACAATTAACATTTCAGCTGAACATTTCATCTAAATTCCATAAATGAAAATGTAGCTACCTAGTTCTGGTACTAGGAATTCTGTTCCCCTCCCTAAATACATCAGTATGTAATCCATTTATACCCCCTGGCCTTCAGTGGAGCAAATTTTTCTTTAATTTCTAAATGAAATAATTTAAATTCCAATCACACTTAAGACTTCAAGAGATTCCCATTCCTTTCAAATATTTCTGAGAATTCCTGGAGATTGTGCATACATGTCTGAGTGGTTATTTCTTGTCTTTTGTGCCAAATGCCTGGTTTTGGCTGGCTTCTCCCTGATCATTCTGGCCATCGCTCTCCACCTCCACATATTCCTTTACTCTTTGTGGTTGGTTTCACCTAAAATGTAAGTGTAGATTTTATTCCCCAAATAGGGGGAAGAGACATCATTACTAAGTTAAAAAAGCTGTGGTAAAGATTTTGGGAGACCTGGGGTTAAGAAAATTATAGCATAGAATAGGAAACTGCTCTTTTTACACTTATTAATCACACACTATCTCAGGGAATGTGTAAATAATAGCCTTGTTTTTCATTTGGACTTGATCTGTACCTATGCTGTTGGGACCTATTCTCTCTTTACAGTCTTTTCTAATTATTCTTCTATATTCTCTATTGCTGACTACTCCATCTCTTCTCCATCTTCTAAAATCCCTACCCCCAGCAAAACTGTAAAAACAAAACAAAACAGCAAACCAACTCTATCCCCCAAACACACACAAAAATCCTACCATTGAGGTTATCTTTTCAAAGCTAAACTTTATCTTTTTTTTTAATGTTTATTTATTTTTGAGAGAAACAGAGACAGAATGCGAGTGGGTTAGGGGCAGAGAGAGAGGGAGACACAGAATCTGAAGCAGGCTCCAGGCTCTGAGCTGTCAGCACAGAGCGTGATGCGGGGCTTGAACTCACGAGCTGTGAGATCATGACCTGAACCGAAGTCAAACCCTCAACTGACTGAGCCACCCAGGTGCCCCAAGCTAAAATTTATCTTAAAAAATTTTTTAATGTTTATTTATTGTTGAGAAAGAAAGAGCATGAGTGGGGGAAGGACAGAAAGAGAGGGAGACACAGAATCTGAAGTAGACTCCAGGCTCTGAGCTGTCAGCACAGAGCAGACATGGGGCTAAAACTCACCAACTGTAAGATGATGACCTGAGTCAAAGTCGATGCTTAACTGACTGGGCCACTCGGGCTCCTCCAAAGCTCAACTTTATCTTAAAATTAACTCTCTATAGCAACAAAAGCAAATATTAACGTTACTATGCAAAGCAGTTAATTATGTTTATGTTTTCTCATTCCAGCTCTACCTTATGTCTTACCTTTCACAATGAAAAACATCTATATATTTTTTCAATGGAAAGAAGCCATTTTGCATCTAAGAAGATTTATTCAGGTTCCCACATAGAAAAGCCAGCAGTGTTTTTCTTTAAAATAGCAATATTTCCTTAAACTCACAAATCAATGGTATATGCTCTTTCTTTTAACTCAGATTATACCAGGAGTGAAGCAGAGAAACTGATATAGAAATGTGAGCACAACACTTTCAATGATCCAGTTTAGGTTCCTTCAACACACTTTCAGAATTCAGAAAAATTCTCTCTATTGGTTTCCCATGAGAATCACCTGGGAGCTTTTAAGAAATCCCAATGTTTGAGCCTTAAGCCAGACATGTTAAACAGAATCTCTGGAGGTGGGACCTAGACATCAGTAGTTTCAAAAGCTTCCGCAGATGATTCCAGTGTGCAGCTAAAGTTGGGAATGACTAGTCTAGAAAAAACTGGGATACTTAAAAGGATGGTTAGTTAGTGGCCAAGTGCCATCTTGTCAACCGCCTGTTACAAACTATACTAAAAATAATTGAGTAAGATGAGGAAGTTAGATGAGCTTTGCCCATCCATGTTCTTTGGAAAAAGAAGTTATTTCTGAAAGAATATCTACTTATTTATGCAGTTTATAATATAAAAGAATAAGAATTCAGCAAGCCCATATAGTCAAAGTTGGGCTGTAGAAGTTTGGTAGGAGTCAAGTGGATAGCTGAACCATGTCAACATTTTCAAAGAATTTGAATAAATATCCTGTTGCTTGTTTGGTTGTTTCCTTCCTTCCTGCCCATCTACCTTCTTTCTTTCTTCCTTCCTTCCTTCCTTCTTTTTTTTAAATTGAAGAGGAAGTCAAAATTATTTGATCTTAGATATCAATTCTGGAAAAGGCTGTCTCTATTAACTTGCCAATTCCTTCATTTTGTAATAGTATGGAAATAGAATTTTAGCATATAAATGAAGCTCTGTGCTAATATAATTCAACATTCCCACTTAACAGATGGATAAAATAAATAACTTTGCTCATATTAATACAAGTTAAAAATATAACTGGGATTAGAACCAGACTTGTTGGCTTGAGTATAATGTTCTATAATACATTCTTTCATTTTAAAATAACTTTTTCCCTTTCTCGGACTTAGACAGTCAATATAAATATCTGGTGAGTTTATACCAAGCCCTCTAAAATTATCTTCTCAACTCTGGCTTAATAATTTCCCATTATGATTATTATATAGAACTAGGAAGACTGTTAAGATTAATGCACCACAAGCTCTTTACCTCAATACCTGGCTGAGCAAGTATTAATCAAATCATTGGAAAGCAGAGTCATTTTCTGATTATGAATATGTAATGAAAAATAATGTTAAAAAGGAGAAGGATGTGTTGAGTCAATTATAACTGTATTTAGTTTTCTTGTTGGTCAGTGTGCATTTCACCAGTAATATGGTATCCATAAAAGCTTATGCTTAATATCCACAAATGGTAGAATCATTGATATCTATGGGGATAGGCTTAGGACAAAAGGACAAGGTTTTTGTTGAGGGCTTTCTTGTGGCAGATAGAGAATGGAATCACAAAAATTGTTATTCAACTGGCCTGACTAATAAAAGAAGAAATGGGGTGATGAGAGACACTAGAGAGAAGAGGAAGAGGAAGATTGTGACAGTACAGGATAAGGATCAAAGTTCTGTAATATGATTCTAGCCTAAAAGTATTTAGGTTTGCATAAAGGATTTGCAACTTACTAGCTCTGCAACTGTGGGTAAATTGCCCTCTCTCTCCGTGAAGGTTTCCTCCTTCTCTGTAAAATAGGGGTAAGTTAACCCTACTTTACAAGAGCTGATGTGATATTTAAGTGAGGTTAAATATAAAAATCTCTTTTTATCTATCTATCTTTCTATCTATCTATCTATCTATCTATTGTGCCAACAAGTTTAATAAATACTCAGCTGACGTTAGCTATTATTATAGGGTGATGAATTTGAGGTTGGATAGAATGATGCAGGGTAGTTAATAATATAGAGAAATGATAATGTCCATGTAAATAAAAATTTCATAATGTAGGTAGGAGAATATGATATGTATTTGCATATTAAATTTGAAATTTAGATGTGACAAAGTGCTGCTGCTGGTCATGTTACTGAAGCCTGGTGTTCAGGTTGTAGTTTGACATTTAAAATGGTACTTGGGTTTCTGTATTCTCTCTGTGACTCTTGTTCTCTCCTTTTTAAGATATTTAGTTTGGGAGTGAAGAATATGTATGTGGAAATAAAGCTTATTGTCTGCATGTTATGTATCCAAGAAATCATATGGAATTAGGTGTCAAGACCACTGGAGGTTTGTAGGGAATATCAGGAAAGAAGGATGACTAGTAGGACTATGTTTCTCAGTTTTGAATCACCCTGAATCATAAATCTCCAAGGGAATGATTCTTTGGAAACTTTTATCAGCAAGCCTCTTTGGAGTTGTCTATATCTATATAGCTATATATCTATATATCTATATATCTATATATTTATATGATTGATCTATATCTATGTCTGTATGTCTATATCTATATGTCTATATCTATATCTGTCTGCCACAAGACAAAATCATCATTCCAACCAGAAAATAACTGAGAGTTTGTGTACTACTGGCAAAGAATTTAGCTGACTCTATTAGACCGCTATCTCAGAGCTTCACTTTCTATAACAATGGATGTGTGGCCCAACGTGAATCCTATTATTATTCCCAACAGTCTTGAAAGGCCACAGTGTGGAAGCTGAAGATAAAGGAAAGTAACTAAAAAAATGCTGACTTATAATAATGATAAGAACTGGAGAAAAGCACAATGAATATTATGGAAGATATTTCCCATAATTGCAAAATAGGAAAATATTTTTCGCATTTTATGACTGTGTTCCCATGAAAAATTAATATTTATGCTGATAATGGTGTGTGTGTGTGTGTGTGTGTGTGTGTGTAAAGAACAGTCCTTATGACTTGATCTCAAATTTCTTCTCAGTTTCTGCTCAAAGGGAGCTTATCTTCAAGATCTTGTGTCTTCCTTTTTAAGAGAGCTTCCCTATTGCTCCCTATTCTTCTTTACTTTACTTCATATTATTTACCACCACTTGAAATATATATGCATTTCTTTTTAATACCTTTAGTATTATTTCTAGAACCATATGACCTGATAAAATTGTCAGAAAACTTTTTTAGTTCATTTACTTTGAAACTGAAGCAACTAGCAGTTTTTTTCTAAGTTTGAAGTGATGTACAGATCAAGCATAATATTAATATGTAATATTGTAAAATGGTTTCATAGTTTAACATAATAATTAAGTGTTGTAGCTGTAGTCATGTACTGAGGATTTTCCTGATGTTTATCTCAGTTCTCTTATTTCCTTGGATTCATTCATTGATTTTAAAAAATAAGTAACTGTGTACTTATCATGTACTAGAAAATATGCCAAGCACTGCATTGGAAGTGAAAACAAGACAATCATGGACTGCTGTCAAGTTGCTTATAACCTAGCATGGCAGACAAAGTTTTAATAAGTAATTATGCAAGCATGTTTAATTGCAATTGCACTAAGTACTCAGAAGTAGAGAATTTTGGTAAGTGTATGTGGGGAGATAAAATCTGTTTTGTGAGATTAGGGAAGGTTTCTCTGACTAAGCAACATGGAAAAAACTGACTTGTCAACCAGCAGTAGAGAGGTAGGTATTTAGCATATTTGTACCATTGACTTTCCTAGTATCTCAAGAACCAGTGGATCCAGGTCTCATGCAAGTAGGGACAAAGAATGAGGGGGTAAATTCAGGTGAATGGGTTGCAACCATAAAAATCCTAGAAGAGAGTACAGAGAGTAATTTCTCTGACATTAGCTATAGGAACATTTTTCTTGATATGTCTCCTAAGGCAAGGGAAACAAAAGCAAAAAGAACTATTGGGAATACAACAAAAGAAAGAAAAATGCACAGTGAAGGAAACAATCAACAAAACTAAAAGACAACATAATGGATAGGAGAAGAGACTTGCAAATTATATATTTGATAGGGGGTTAATATCCAAAATACATAAAAAAGAACTGATACAACTCAACACCTCAAAAAACAGTAATCCAATTAAAAATGCACAAAGAATCTGCAGAGACATTTTTCCAAAGAAGACATACAGATGGCCAACAGAAACATGAAAAGATGCTCAATATCACTCATCATCAGGGAAATGCAAATCAAAACTATATTGAGATATTACATCATACCTGTCAAAATGGCTAAAATAAAAAAAAAATATAAGAAACAACAAGTGTTGGCAAGAATGTGGAGAAAAAGGAGCCCTTGTGCACTTTTGGTAGGAATGCAAACTGGTGTAGCCACTGTGGAAAACAGTATGAAGGGTCCTCAAAAAATTAAAAATAGAATTACCATATGATCCAATAATTCCACTACTGGGTATTTACCCAAGGGATATGAAAGCATTAATTTGAAAAGATATATGCACCCCTATATTTATTGCAACATTATTTACAATAGCCAAGAGAGGGAAGCAACCCAAGTGTCCATTGATAGATAAATGCATAAAAAAGATGTGGTATATATGTACAATGGAATATTACTCATCCATAAAAAAGAATGAAATGTTGCCATTTGCAACAACATGGATGGACCTAGAGGGTATAATGCTAAGTGAAATAAGTCAGGCAGAGAAAGACAAATATTGTATGATATCACTCCTATGTGGAATTTAATAAACCAAACAAACAAAGAAAAGGGAGACAAGACAATAGACTCTTAAATATAGAGAACTGGTGATTCCCAGATGTGAGGTGCATGGGGGGAATGTGTGAAATAGGTGAAGGAGATTAAGAGTACACTTATCATGATGAGCACCGAGTAATGTATAGACTTGAATCACTGTATTGTACACCTGAAACTAATATAGCAATGTATGTTAATTATACTGGAATAAAAATAAAAATAGATCTAGAAGAATTTTTTAAAAAATAAATTTTAAAAATAAAAATAAAAGTCCTATAAAAATAAAAAATAAAAACCATGATTAAAACTTGAGAGATGAAAAAATATATAAACATGAAACAAGAACAGGATACTATTAAAGAATAACAAAAATACTCAGAATACAAAAAACAAAAGAACTTGTAATATTAAAAGTAAAAGCAGAGCATAAATGAAAAACTTTAGTGTGTTTGGAAGGTAACTTAGGGTATATACTGCAGATAGTAAAGCAAAGTGGGTTATATTTCAGATAATGGAGCAAAAATATAAAAAATATATATATATATATAAGAAAATTAGAAGATAAGCCCATGAAGGCCAGCCAATATCCAAATATTGCCATTCCAGACAGGGAGAAGAGGGAAAATAAAAAACAGCATAAATGGAAAAATTTTACATTTTTCAAAGTCAGAAGAACATACATTTTCATACTACATATTCCACTAGTTGCCTCCAAAGTACACCATTATGAAATTTCAGAGGGCCAAAATTAAGAACCTACAAACTTCCAGAAAGAATAGAAAACAAAAACTAAAAACAAACAAAAAAAAAAACCCCAAACAATGAAAAAAGTACATATATGTAACACTGGCATCAAAATAGAGTTCTCAGTGACAACCCTGGATACTTAGCAGACAATGGCGCAATACTTTCCAATTCTGAAGGACAGCCATTTTCAATGTATGATATACTAGAGTCTGCCACTATCAATTAATTGCTAGAGTAATATAAAATGTTCTGAGACATGAAAGATGCAGAAACTTACTTCCTAGTCACGATTTCTCAGGAGACTACTATAGGAGGTGGTCTACTAAAACAAGGGAATAAACCAAGACATTGAAAGCCATGGAATATAAAAAACACAAAACACAGCAAATTGAAAGGAATCCCCAAGAGGATTTTGAAAGGAGATGATAACTGGGTATGGAAATCAACCAATCAGACCAGAGCAAGTCAACAGGCTCTGAGAAATGGTCCAAGAATCAGAAACTGAAATAATATCTGATACATTGAACAACTTTAGATATAGACAGCAACTGGCAAAGATTTTAGATTAAATAGAAAAGTAATCAAATAGTAAAAAAAAAAAAAAAAAATTAGGCAATTATAAGCCCCAGGGAGTGTAAAATGTAAGGGAACAAATTAATATTTTGCTTTGAATCAAGAAGTGACAGCATCTGTTTATTTTGTAGAGTTTTAGAGGTAAATGCTAAAAGAATTAGCTAATAGAATTGACAATGGTCAGAGATGGGAAATGAGGAAGATTCCAGGATACCATGTGTTTGTGTATGTGAGTGTATGTATATATATGTGTGTGTGTGTGTGTGTGTGTGTGTGTGTCTATGCTGCAAGCCTTGTATGTAGAACTATTTGACTATTTGATTCATGAAGAATTTATGCATGCATATATAAATTTGAAAAAAAACACCCATAAACAACAACAACAACAACAAGTGAAAATTGAATTAATCCAAGCAAGATGTCCTGGTGGTTTGGACTAGGGCAGTGATAGGAGAGATGGAAGAGAGTGGATAGATTTGATAAGGAGGATGAGGGATACTGAATTGTCAAGTTCAGCTTTTAGGTTTCTTCATGAGCAACAGTGTGATAAACATCACCAGAATAAAAAGAGCAAAAAGAAGCATACATTAAAAAAACCGTAGCCAGAGGTGACATGAATATATTGAGTAATGACTCAGTATAAGCATCTGAAACTCAAAGGAAAGTCTAATCTGGAGATAAAAACCAGGAGTTCTGGGCACTGATGTAACTCATATTATGCCTTTAGCATCTGGAATGGTGCACATAGAGAGTCAATTACCAGAAAAAAAAAAATAAACAGCAAATAAAGAGTCTTTCCATTAGCTGTTCATGAACACATATGGTCTCTCTCCATTTTCTCCTTTCCTCTCACATTTCACCTGGTCTTTCTAAACCTCTGGCCTCTTCTCCAGGGTCCAGTTGTCTGCGGTCCTTAAAGTTAAAAAAAAAAAAAAAAAAGTGAATCCTGGCAACATCATAATGGTATAATCTTGCTGTCTTCACTATAAGAAAACACTTAGGTCTATGTTTCTTCAGCCTCATGCATTATGGATTTAATAAGTTCTCTTGTCTCTTTACTCAGTTTTATTACATTCCCTTCCCACCAAAATGTCTATGGGATGGGATTGTGGGGACTCTCCCATGTTAAAATGACATGTTAATATGGCATTGAAGGTTGCCAGTTAACCTGAGACAAGACTGTACAGTGATAACTGAAGAGGGCGTAAAAATGAGTCCTGACTCACTCCAACATTAAAATGTTGCACAGAACAGAAGCAGAAAAATTTTGAAATAGTGGCCAAGGAAGAAAAGAGAAAATCCAGGAGGATTTAGTGTCACAGAAGCCAAGGTAAGAGAGTTTCTAGGAAGGAGAAACCAACTATGTGGAAAGTTCATGGACGTTGTTTTTACAGTGAGTCGCTAAGAGGGTCCATTAGATTTGACAAAATTGTGGTTAATTGGTGATTTTTTAGCATAAATTCAGTGGAGTGATTGGTGAGAGTGAAAAGTTGTTAGATGGAAACTGTGACTTCTCAATTTCTCTTTAGACATTTTAAAGTCTTGAAAAAATATTTCGTTAAAGCTTAGGATATCCGGGGGTCATGGTGAAGATTTGGTTTAAAATAAGTGATAACACTTTCATTTGAATTTTTTCCCTTTTGAAATTAAAGATACCTACCTTTTTCTGTGCCTTCATTTTAAATATATAAACATTCACATATGGAGATATGTGAAATACTTATAAAAATGAAATTCTTATAAAAAAAAAAACAGACAAAAAGCTGCATTTTAAAAATATTTGACCAAATAAGTTTGCTTCATTTACACTTTGCTAGTGAAATGTCTGCTTTGCCCTGTGGCACTTAATATAGCACAGTAAATACAAGTTTAACTTAAGAATGATACAGCAGTATATTTTGGTATAATAAAAAATAGAATATTTCTTAAATTGCAGTATCTTACTATTTATTAACTTTCTTCTTTATGCAAGAACATTTGCCTTCAGTTATCTAACTTTATTTATGTAATAATCCTATAAATGAAAAATAGAATGTATTTATGAATGGAACTAGAGGAAAATGAAGTGGAATTGTTTTTGAATTTGAAGAGACCATTGTGTAACACTTTGATTTGTAAGCCAACAATGGCAGAACCCATTCCTATTAGGGTCTGGAAGCATTCAGGTCACGTTGCTTTCAGGATCATTTGAGATCCTTCTATTTGAATAGTCTTGGCTTGTGTTAAAAGTCTTTATTCTTGCTTTGTGTACATTAGAGGGATGCTTAGCAACCTTGTGGTTGTAATATTTGTGAAACTCTTAGGTCACTTTCAGTGAATATCAATTCAAACAGCATTGGTCTTGAAAAGGTTGATTTATAGCTTTGCATTTAGAATAAGAACAGCACATGCCTTCTTGGGCTCAGGGAAGTCATCTCGATTCCTTCTGTCTCTGTTTTTCCTCCTGTCATATCTATCTAGAGTACTGGAGCAAAGGTAAGCAGCCTCAGAGTCCTGGAATATCGTACCTTTCTCAATGGTCTGAAAAAGCCTTGCATCTTTTTCTATTTGGAGCATCCCTGAAGACATTTTTATCTAGTCCTCTCAGCTGATTTAGAGGAGTCAAAGAGCCAATCTTTTATTCAGGGTCCTCACTTAACCATTGCCAACTCAGGCTTTACCACTACAGCATATAATAAACAAAAAGACTTGGGAAAAGGAGAGAGACATTGCCAAAATTTTGTTTGACTCAGTCAAAAACTGGAGTGCGTGTAATTTTTTACTCACAGCAGAATTGGAAGAAACAAAAATACTAACAGTATTAGACCAACTAAAACTGTGGTCCACAACCTCTACATCTTTATTTAAACCCAGACTAAGGGGAAGGAGTGGTGGTAGAGTATAAGCAGTAATGTGTTAGTGAAAGGCCAAATTTGTTACGATTTTTGTGTGATCTTGGACAAATCACCTCTCTGTTGTGAGGTTTCCTAGCCAATAAAATGAGAAGGTTCTACCAAATGACTCCAAAGGATCTGTTGTGCTCTTATATTCAAATATTGATTCCTACCCTCTGAACAAGCCTTACAGGTGAGCTCTGAATATCTATTTGGTGAAAATATTACTCATAATTTCAGTGACTTACTGATGTAGGCCTAAAGAATAGATTTTCAAAAACAGCTCTCCATGGTGTTTCAAGGTAGCACTATACTCATGACTCCACGTTTCTTTATTGAATGTTTGCACAGATAGGCAGAAGGATAAAATAATTTGTTTTCCTTTCTGGAATATAATCGTTTCAATTACGTGTCACATATCTCATGCTTTTAAAAAGGTGAAGGACATTTGCTTCCCTTCCGCAAATGTCATTTACTTTTCTGTCAAATATCACTGAATTTTAATAGTAGACATAAAGATACTCCTCCTTTAAATGTTAAGGTTTTAGGATTAAGCTGCAAATAATTGATTATGTAAAAAATGTTTTAAAAAGTTTTATTAAGTATCTGTGTGAGACAAAAGAAATTTTTTTAATGAAACACAAAATGGATGAATTTCTCATTTATAATATGTTAATGCTATGTGAGACACAGTGTCTTATATAAGTCTTTCCAAACAGGGCTGTAGTAAAAATGTGTACAATGTGATTTCTTAAAAAGAAAAGTCTATATGTAATTGGTTCATGAAATTTACTCAGATATGTATGCAGCCTACACATTAATGAAATACTGTTTTTTTAGGCATTTTCAAAGATGATGCGCTAATAATCTCCCATTTGCAGCACCATGTATGGACTTGAGCACATTATGCTGAGAAATAAAGAAAAACAAAGTATGACATCACTTATATGTGGAATCTAAAAGAGTTAAACCTGTAAAAAAGCAGAGTAAAATTGTGGTTACCTGGGGATGTGGTAGGGGGGATAAGAGTGATGGTGTTTAAGGCTACAAATTTGTAACAAGTAGTAAATAAGCCATAGAAACCTAATGCATGGTATAATAAACGTAGACATGAATATTGTACCACAATTAGATAAATATTTCTGTATCAGTAATCATATTGCGATGTATAAATGTATCAAAGTGACATGTACATCTTAAGTTCACTCAGTGTTATACGTCAAAGTTATTCAGTGTAAAACAGTGATGGGATGGAGCTATATATAATGGTTGCTTCATAATATTATCTGCTGAAAAGCTGTTGTCTTGAGAGCTCTCCTGCTGTGTTGTTAATAATAGTAGGATCTTAAATGGAGCTATTACCTCCATTCTGTAAATCACAATTGTTTTTTTTAACTTTATTTTTTCATTTTTAAAATTTACATCCAAATTAGCATATAGTGCAACAATGATTTCAGGAGTAGATTCCTTGGTGCCCCTTACCCATTTAGTCCATCCCCCCTCCCACAACCCTTCCAGCAACCCTCAGTTTGTTCTCCATATTTATGAGTCTCTTCTGTTTTGTGCCCCTCCCTGTTTTTATATTACTTTTGTTTCCCTTCCCTTATGTTCATCTGTTCTGTCTCTTAAAGTCCTCATATGAGTGAAGTCATATGATTTTTGTCTTTCTCTAATTTCACTTAGCATAATACCCTCCAGTTCCATCCACATAGTTGCAAATGGCAAGATTTCATTCTTTTTGATTGCCAAGTAATACTCCATTGTATATATATACCACATTTTCTTTATCCATTCATCTATATAAATCACAATTGTTTTTAATCAAAGAACATTAACATGAGTTAGTTGCCACTGAGGGATTATTCAGGTTAAAAGGACGTACTTTGAGCAGTTAGATTTAGGGTAGAAACACACATTTTTTTTTTTTTAGGCAAAGATTTGGTTCATAAATCATATTGGGGAAAAGTAATTCCATTAGCAAAGTAAAAGAGAATGATTCTACCGGTATAGAAGGAGGAGAAAACACAATCTTGAGTGGAATGTAAGTCCCATCGCTGCACTTGTACCAAGGGCACCCTCTTTATGAAGTTCAGTTCTGCTGCCCAGAATCCTGGGAAAAGAGTTCTGGGGAGGAAGATATTATCACCTAATTACCAATTATACCTTTGAAGATTTCCAGTACTTTCAGCTACCTGACTTTTTTTTTTAAACCTCAAAATATTTCACCAACTTTCATGGATGGTAATTGTGTGTTTAGTGTCCATTACTTGTAAAAACACAGAAGGTAAAAAATCTATCATGAATTCAGAAAGTCTGAAATGAAAACATCTTACATCTGAAACGTTGTAAACATTTGTGAGATATATGTGTGAGACAGAGTTTATTCTATCTGTAAGCAATCCCTGGAGCATTTACGGATTTGCACGCATTGGTGAGGTTTAGCCCTCAGATTTCTGAAGCCTGTGATTCTCATACTTCCTGCAATGCAGTAGGCACAGTGGATGAAATTCCTATGTGTCATATGCTGTGGAGTGTTAGACATATGAAATCATGCCAGAGTTGTTTTAGGTGAGTCATTCTAAGAGCAGTTAATGATTATGTCAATAATTAACGCCGCTATTTAAAGATTTCACCAATATTATGAGTTATGCACAATCTTGGCTCAGTTAGTATATAACACCACCCCTTTTCTCTGGCTGAAGATGCAACCCATGCAAGCCTATGAAACTGATGCATTGTAGCCACTCTTGAATCTGCCATAATTTTTAAGTGTTAATCATACATTTTGTCCATTTCTATTTTTGAAAAATGACCCAAAATTTGGCTCACAACTGTAGCTATCTCCCACTTGAAAACCGCTAATAGAGAATTGCTTTGCCTTTGATGCTATAGATAACCATACATTCACATGCATGGGGCCTGGGTCAGGCTGCACCCAAAATTTCCTGCAACTTCTATGAATCTCATGAAGTTCTGTTAAGCAAAATATAAATATAACTTTTCTCTGTATGACTGCATAGATAAAAATGACAGTATTCAGCCAAAGACCTAAAAGATTCGGTTATATCTGATTGACCTAACTGAAAAATGCTGGCATGAACTGCAAAGATATGCTCATCGATCAGCTCTTGCTCAGGGGGCATTTAGGAAAAGACATATGCTTATGTAGCAGCAGTTCAATTCTCAGCATGCTGCTATAATTACATGCTTCAGTGTGTGTGCTTAACGGCAAGTGGCATGAAAACCAGAACTGCCTTAGTGAACAAAAGGCTGATGGTTTAAAGATCTACACTTTCCTAGGTACTAAAGCCTTGATCATTTTTAGAATAAGATGATACTTTTCTAAAAGATGTTTTCACGAATCCAATCATTGTTTCCTATCTCAACATAGTCTTTATTTACTGAAAATCTACGTTTATTTATTTTCAAGACATATTTCATTGGGTTATTTGATTTTTTTCGTCCTTAATTGTTGGGGCTAGAAATGTTAACAGGCAACTGAAGAGCATCATTTTCTTTCTTTATGGCACCAATAATGAAGAGGCCCTAAAAGTAAAGGGGTAAATAATAAACTCTGAGTGAGGTTTGTCATTGATAACATCACCCCCTCCCCCAGTTGCCAGTGTTTTCTGCTCAACATGTTATGCTGAAAATCTCATTATTCACAAAAACTCAATTTTTCCATCTTTTGTTTCAAAAATGTTCTTTGAGGGGTGCCTGGGTGGCTCAGTCAGTTGAGCATTTGACTTTGGCTCGGGTCATAATCTCGTGGTTTGCAGGTTCATGCACTGCATCGGGCTCTGCATTGACAGTTCAGAGCTTGAAGCCTGCTTTGGGTTCTGTGTCTCCCTCTCTCTCTGCCCTTCCCCACTTATGTTCTGTCTCTCTCTGTCTCTCAAAAAATTAAAAAAATGTTAAAAATTTTTTTTTTAAAAATTTAAAAAAGTAAACAAAAATGCTCTTTGGAAAAGAGGTGAATTTACTAGTTAGCTCATGAAGTTTAAGCATCAGGTCACTTCTGTTGCACAGCAACCCCAAATCCTGTACCTAATTTTTATTCATAATAGTGTATTTTTTTTTTAAAGAGAGTTTCAGTATTACAAAACTTGAATCAGCCCCCACTCATGCAGTTCAGTCCAGAGTTTCTTCCAAAGGCCTGTCATTTACACAGAGCCCAAAGCCTTAAAATAGAGACGAGGCTGTCACCAGTGAATTTCAGGTACACACCAATGAGGAACAAAAAAAACCTTTCCAGAATTTGGAATCACGTATTTCTGCATTGATACATAGATATCTCCGTGGAGTATGGGGGTACTCTGATTCATTCTCTCTTGTTTCGTGTGACATGGCTAGGCCTTCTTTTATTTGTGAAAAATTTGCAAATAATAACGGTAACAGAAAGAATAGTTAGCTATTATTGAATACTTGGTAATTCCTTTGCAAAACTGTGGCTTCCACTATAAACTTTGAATAAATTTAGTGAAGAACTTTCCTAAATACCAGATATGAATCAGAAAGTAAGGATAATTCAGGTTTTGGAGGTAGCTTTTGGGTTCAGGAAATGTAAGAGCAGTTTGTTTATTGCTTGTTCTTTAAGTCCCGGGAAAATTTAGTCAATGTTTTGAGCTAAATTTTTTTAAATTTCCTTTTAAGTATGTAGTAAAAAAATCTTCTTTCATCACCTTAAATTACCCCATTTCAGATAAAGAACAAAAAATCAGACTCTTCTAATTGGAAGTCATCTTGGATTACACATTTCAGTCTCTCATCTAATTTGTGAAGATCCTCTCTACCCATTTTAACAGACCATGTAGCTTCAGTTCCGCTGTTTGTAAACATCTCCAGTTTTCAGCCAAATCTCTCTCTACAGCAAGAGTCAGCAAACTGTAGCCCTTGAGCCAAAGTCTACCCTGTGGCTTATTTTTCTATGACCCACAAGCTAAGAATGGATATTACTTTTGTATTTAATTAACTAATTATTATTTTTAATTTTAAACTTTTTATTGGTAATGACAGTGGGTTCTTGATGATTTTGAATTTAGAATAATTGTCTTCCTAGTTTTTTTTTTTTTTTTTCAGAGTAACTACACTAGAATTGAATAAGGATTTTTAAAACTCATCTTAAACCTAGAACGGATTATTTCATTAAAATAGAATTTACTGCATACAGTTATATTTTATTATTTTTTATATTAACCATATTTTCTTTTTTAACTTTACTTTTTACTTTTTAAAATTTACATCCAAGTCAGTTGGTATATAGTGAAACAATGATTTCAGTAGATTCCTTAATGCCCCTTGCCCATTTAGCCCATCCCTGCTCCCACAACCCCTCCAGTAACCCTCAGTTTGTTCTCCATATTTATGAGTCTCTTTTGTTTTGTCCCCCTCCCTGTTTTCATATTATTTTTGTTTCCCTTCCCTTATGTTCATCTGTTTTGTCTCTTAAAGTCCTCATATGAGTAAAGTCATATGATTTTTGTCTTTCTCTGACTAATTTCACTTAGCATAATACCCTCCAGTTCAATCCATGTAGTTGCAAATAGCAAGATTTCATTCTTTTTGAGTCCCGAGTAATACTCCATTGTATATATATGCCACATTTTCTTTATCCATTCATCCATCGATGGGCATTTGGGCTCTTTCCATACTTTGCCAATTTTGATAGTGCTGCTATAAACATGGGGGTACATGTGTCCCTTCAAAACAGCACACCTGTATCCCTTGGATAAATGCCTAGTAGTGCAGTTGCTGGGTCATAGGGTAGTTCTATTTTTAGTTTTTTGAGGAACCTCCATACTATTTTCCAGAGTGGCTGCACCAGCTTGCACTGCCACCAACAATGCAAAAGAGATCCTCTTGCTCCGCATCCTCGCCAACATCTGTTGTTGCCTGAGTTGTTAATGTTAGCCATTCTGACAGGTGTCAGGTGGTATCTCATTGTGGTTTTGATTTGTATTTCCCTGATGATGAGTGATGTTGAGCATTTTTTCATGTGTTGGTTGGTGACATGTTGAGTAAGAAATTGCTGCGGGCAAGATCAAAGAGGTTTTTGCCTGCTTTCTCCTCGAGGATTTTGATGGCTTCCTGTCTTACATTGAGGTCTTTCATCCACTTTGAGTTTATTTGTGTGCATGGTATAAGAAAGTGGTCCAGGTTCATTCTTCTGCATGTCACTGTCCAGTTTTCCCAGCACCACTTGCTGAAGAGACTGTCTTTATTCCATTGGATATTCTTTCCTGCTTTGTCAAAGCTTAGTTGGCCATACGTTTGTGGGTCCATTTCTGGGTTCTCTATTCTGTTCCATTGATCTGAGTGTCTGTTCTTGTGCCAGTACCATACTGTCTTGATGATTACAGCTTTGTAGCATAGCTTGAAGTCTGGGATTGTGATGCCTCCTGCTTTGGTTTTCTTTTTCAAGATTGCTTTCACTCTTCGGGGTCTTTTCTGGTTCCATACAAATTTTAGGATTATTTGTTGTAGCTCGGTGAAGAATGCTGCTGTTACTTTGATAGGGATTGCCTTGAATATGTAGATTGCTTTGGGTAGTATTGACATTTTAACAGTATTTGTTCTTCCTATCCGGGAGCATGGAATCTTTTTCCATTTCTTTGTGTCTTCTTCAATTTCTTTCATAAGCTTTCTATAGTTTTCTGTGTATAGATTTTTCACCTCTTTGATTTAGATTTATTCCTAGGTATTTTATGGTTTTTGGTGCAACTGTAAATGGGATCGATTCCTTGATTTCTCTTTCTGTCACTTCATTGTTGGTGTATAGGAATGCAACCAATTTCTGTGCATTGATTTTATATCCTGCAACTTTGCTGAATTCATGAATCAGTTCTAGCAGTTTTTTGGTGGAATCTTTTGGGTTTTCCATATACAGTATCATGTCATCTGCGAAGAGTGAAAGGTTGACCTCCTCTTGGCCCATTTGGATGCCTTTTATTTCTTTGTGTTGTCTGATTGCAGAGTCTAAGACTTCCAATACTATGTGGAATAACAGCGGCGAGAGTGGACATCCCTGTCTTATTCCTGACCTTAGGGGGAAAGCTCTCAGTTTTTCCCCATTGAGGATGATATTGGCATTGGGTCGCTCATATATGGCTTTTATGATCTCAAGGTATGATCCTTCTATCCCTACTTTCTTGAGGGTTTTTATCAAGAAAGGATGCTGTATTTTATCAGATGCTTTCTCTGCATCTATTGAGAGGATCATATGGTTCTTGTCCTTTCTTTTATTCATGTGATGAATCACGTTAATTGTTTTGTGGAGGTTAAACCAGCCCTGCATCCCAGGTATAAATCCCACTTGGTCGTGGTGAATAATTGTTTTTAATGTATTGTTGGATCCGGTTGGCTAATATCTTGTTGAGGATTTTTGCATCCATGTTCATCAGGGAAATTGGTCTATAGTTCTCCTTTTTAGTGGGGTCTCTGGTTTTGGAATCAGGGTAATGCTGGCTTCACAGAAAGAGTTTGGAAGATTTCCTTCCATTTCTATTTTTTGGAACAGTTTCAAGAGAATAGGTGTTAACTCTTCCTTAAATGGTGGGTAGAATTCCTCTGGAAAGCCATCTGGCCCTGGACTCTTATTTTTTGGCAGGTTTTTTATTACTAATTTGATTTCCTTACTGGTTATGGGTCTGTTCAAATTTTCTATTTCTTCCTGTTTCAGTTTTGGTAGTGTATATGTTTCTAGGAATTTGTCCATTTCTTCCAGATTGCCCATTTTATTGGCATATAATTATTCATAATATTCTCTTATTATTGTTTTTATTTCTGTTGTGTTGGTTGTGATTTCTCCTCTTTCATTCTTGATTTTACTTATTTGGATCCTTTCCTTCTTCTTCTTGATCAAACTGGCTAGTGGTTTATCACTTTTGTTAATTCTTTCAAAGAACCAGCTTCTGGTTTCATTGATCTGTAATACTGTTTCTTTCGTTTCGATACCATTAATTTCTGCTCTAATCTTTATTATTTCCTATCTTCTGCTGGTTTTGGGTTTTATTTGCTGTTCTTTTTCCAGCTCCTTATGGCGTAAGGTTAGGTTGTGTATCTGAGATCTTTCTTCCTTCTTTAGGAAGGCCTGGATTGCTATATATTTTCCTCTTATGAACGCCTTTGCTGCATCCCAGAGGTTTTGGGTTCTGGTGCTATCATTTTCATTTACTTCCATATACTTTTAATTTCTTCTTTAACTGCTTTGGTTAGCCCATTCATTCTTTAGTAGGATGTTCTTCATTCTCCAAGTATTTGTTACCTTTCCAAACTTGTTCTTGTGGTTGATTTCCAGTTTCATAGCATTGTGGTCTAAAAATATGCATGGTATGATCTTGATCTTTTTGTACTTACTTATGGCTGATTTGTGTCCCAGTATATGGTCTATTCTGGAGAACGTTCCATGTGCACTGGAGAAGAATGTATATTCTGCTGCTTTAGAATGAAATGTTCTGAATATATCTGTTAAGTCTATCTGTTCCAATGTGTCATTCAAAGCCATTGTTTTCTTGTTGATTTTTTTTTTTATTAGAAGGTCTGTCCATTGCTGTGAGTGGGGTGTTGAAGTCTCCTACTATTATGGTATTACTATTGATGAGTTTCTTGATGTTTGCGAGTAATTGATTTATATATTTGGGTTCTCCCACATTTGGCACATAAATGTTTACAATTGTTAGGTCTTCTTGGTCTATAGACCCCTTGATTATGATATAATGCCCTCTGCATCTCTTGATACAGTCTTTATTTTAAAGCCTAGATTGTCTGATATAAGTATGGCTACTCCAGCTTTCTTTTGTTGATCATTAGCATGATAGATGGTTCTCCATCCCCTTATTTTCAATCTGTAGGTGTCTTTAGGTCTAAAGTGGGTCTCTTGTAAACAGCATATAAATAAGTCTTGTTTTCTTATCCATTCTTTTACCCTATGTCTTTTGATTGGAGCATTGAGTCCATTGATGTTTAGAATGAGTACTGAAAGATAGGAATTTATTGCCATTATGATGCTTGTAGAGTTGGAGTTTCTGGCGGTGTTCTCTGGTCCTTTCTAATCTTTTGTTGCTTTTGGTATATATATATATATTTTTTTTTTTTTCATCTTTTCTCCCCTCAGAGGGTCCCCCTTAAATTTCTTGCAGAGCTGGTTTAGTGGTCACAAACTCCTTTAATTTTTGTTTGTCTGGGAAACTTTTGATCTCTCCTTCTATTTTGAATGACAGCCTTGCTGGATAGTTCTTGGCTGCATATTTTTCTGATTCAGCACACTGACTATATCCCGCCACTCCTTTCTGGCCTGCCAAGTTTCTGTGGATAGGTCTGCTGCAAACCTGATCTGTCTTCCCTTGTATGTTAGGGACTTTTTTTTCCCTTGCTGCTTTCATGATTCTCTCCTTGCCTGAGTATTTTACCACATACAATTTTAAAAGTTTTCGATGAATTTGATTATTTCCTTAATGTTGCAGAACTGTAATTATGCTCATTTGCCTTGCCTTTAGCACAGTTAAAGAAATTTTTTTAAAATTTTTAATTGAAGTATAGTTGACACACAGTATTATATTAGTTTCAGGGGTATAACACAGTGATTCAATAATTATAAACTTTATGAATTGCTTACCATGGTAAATGTAGTTATCATCTGTCACCAAACAATGGTATTATAATTTTATTAACTATATTCCCTTTGCTGTACTTTTTATCTCCATGACTTATTTATTTTATTTTTAATAATTTTTAAAGTAATATTTTTAAAGTTTATTTAGTTTGAAAGCAGTGGAGGAAAGAGAGAGAAGAAGAGACAGAATCCCAAGTGGGCTCTATGCTGTCAGGAGAGTGTCCTCTCCTCTTATAATTTCCCAAAAGCTTTGCATAATACCATATTGTATCTTCCTTAAATGCCTTATATAATTCATCAGTGAAGCTCTGTGTCTGGAAATTTTTTGTATTTTTCTTGACTAAAAAAATTCAACAACAGATATAAGGCTACTTTGGTTTTCTTTTTTTTATTCCAATTTGATAAGTTGTGATTTTTAAGGAATATATGCATTTCACCTGTCAGTTTCATTGGCACAATGTTGTTATAACATTTTAAATATTAATATCATCTGTAGTGATGTTCTCTCTTATCATGATATTGGTACTGCGTGTATTTCTCTCTTTTTTTTTATTTTTCATGATCAATCTTCCTAGGAATTTAACAATTTTATTAACCACATCAAAGAACTAATTTTGACTATTGATTTTAGCTACTGTTGCTGATCTATTTTGTATTTCATTGATTCCCACTATTATCTTTAATAGTGTATTTCTTTTATTAATTTCCTTTATAATTTTGCTTTTTGTAAAATGTATTTTAAAGTGGCAGCATAGATTTTGTATCTTTCCCTTTTAAAAAAATATTTCTATTTATTTTTGAGAGAGAGAGTACAGGGGAGGGGCAGAGAGAGAGGGGGAGAGAGATCTCAAGCAGGCTCTGTGCTGTCAGTGCAGAGTCTGACTTGGGGCTTGATCTTATGAACTGAGAGATCATGCTGGAGCTGAAATCAAGAGTCAGCTCTTGAAAGTGAAATCTTGAAGCATGAAATCATGCTTAACTTAATGAACCACCTAGGTGCCCCTTATTTATTTTATAACTGGAAGTTTGTATCTCTTTTAATTCCCTTCACCTATTTTGCCTATCCACCCTCCCACACCCTTTCCTCTGGCAACTGCTAGGTTTTTTGGGGTTTTTTTTTGTATTTATGAGTCTGTTTCTGTTTTTGTCTTGTTGTTATTTGTTTGTTTTATTTTTATATTCCACATGTAAGTGAAATTATATGGTATTTGTTTTTCTGACTTATTTCATTTAATGTAATACTCTCTATGTCCATCCATGTTGTCACAAATGTCAAGATTCATTCTTTTTTATGGCTGAGTAATATTCCATTGTGTATATATACCACACCATCTGTATCCATTTATCTATTGATGGACACAGGTTGCTTTTATATCTTGGGTATTGTAAATAATGCTGCAATAAACATAGGGGAACATATGTCTTTTCAAATTAGTGTTTTCATTTTCTTTGGGTAAATATCTAGAACTGGAATTGCTAGGTCATATGGTATTTCTACTTTTAATTTTTTGAGCAAACTACATACTGTTTTCTATAATGGCTACACCAGTTTACATTCCCACAAACAATGCATGAGAGTTCCCTCTTCTCCACATTCTCGTCAAAACTTGTTATTTTTTATCTCTTTTTTTTTTGATACTAGCCATTCTGATAGGTGTGAGGTGGTACTTTTTTGTTAATGTTTATTTTTTTTTTTGAGAGAGAGAGAGAGAGAGAGAGAATCCGAAGTAGGCTCCAGGCTTCGAGCTGTTAGCACAGAGCCTCACGGGGGGCTCAAACCCACAAACTGTGAGATCATAACCTGAGCTGAAGTTGGATGCTCAACTGAGCCACCCAGGTGCCCCTGGTGTGAGGTGGTATTGATTTGCATTTCCCTGATGATTAGTGATGTTGAACATCTTTTCATGTGCCTGTTGGCTTTCTGTATGTCTTCTTTGAAAAAAATGTCTGTGTAGGTCCTCTGCCCATTTTTAAATGAGTTTGTTTTTTTGGTGTTGAGTTGTATGAGTTCTTTATATATTCTGGGTAATTAACCCTTCATTGAATATATAATTTGCAAATATCTTCTACCATTCACTAGGTTGTCTTTTTGTTTTGTTATTTCTTTCTCTATGCAAAAACCTTTTTATTTTGATGTAGTCCCAGTAGTTTATTTTTTCTTTTGTTTCCATTGCCTGAGGAGACACATCCAGAAAAATGTTGCTATGGTCGATGTCCATGAGTTTATTGCCTGTGTTTTCTTTGAAGAGGTTTATAACTTCAGGTCTTACTTTTAGCTTTTTAATCCATTGTGCTTTTATTTGTTTGTTTGTTTATTTATTTATTTAGGTATGGTATGATATAAGAAAGTGGTGCAGTTTCATTCTTCTGCATATAGCTGTCCAGTCTTCCTACACCATTTATTGAAGATACTGTCTCTTCTCTTATTCATTGTATATTCTTGCTTCCTTTGTTGTAGATCAGTTGACCGTATAAATATGGCTTTGTTTCTGGACTCTTTTTTTTTGTTCCATTGATATATACATAGGTCTATTTCTATGCCTATGACATATTATTTTCAGTACTATAGCTTTGTAGTTAGTTTGAAATATGGGATTGTGATACCTCCAGCTTTATTCCTCTTTCTCAAGGTTGCTTTAGCTATTCAGTCTTTTGTGGTTCCATACAGATTTGGGGATTTTTTTGCTGTAGTTCTGTGAAGAATACTATTGGTATTTTGATGGGGATTGTGTTGAACCTATAGATGACTTTGAGTAGTATGAACATTTTAAGAATATTCATTCTAACAATCCATGAACACACTATATTTTTTCATTTATTTATATCATCTTCTATTTCTTTCATCAGCATCTTATAGTTTTTAGAGTAGGTATTACTTACTTTTTATTTTATTTTATTTTATTTTATTTTGAGGGAGAGAGAGAGTGTGTGTGTGAGCAGGGGAGGGGCAGAAAGAGAGAGAATCCCAAGCAGCTTCTGTGCAGGGCCGGATCCCACAAACCCTGAGATCATGACCTGAACCAAAACCGAGTCGGATGCTTAACTGACTGAGTCACCCAGGTGCCCCATAGAATAGATATTACATTTTTAAATGATTGAGAAAAATCAAAGGAAGACTAATATTTAATTACATAGGACAATTAAACAAATTCAAATTAAGTGTCTATAAATACAGTTTTACTGGGACACAGCTATCCTCGTTATATTTATTCACAATGGCTGCTTTTGTGACACAGTCAGAGATGAGTAGTAACAGATAACTTATGGCCCACAAAGCCTGAAATATTTGCAGTCTGGCCTTTTATAGAAAAAAATTCTTGACCAGGAAACACACAAAATAGATTTATTTTCTTTTCATTTCAGACTCCTCTCTCTGGCTCTCTGGCTCTCTTTTAAAATTGGAGAATATCTTTATTTTGCTTTCACATTTTTTTCTTAATTGAGGTAACTATAGATTCATATGAAATTGTATGAAATAAAATGAGATATTCTTTGTATATTTTTCCCAGTTTCCCCCAATGGTAATATTTTGCAAAACTCTAGTATAATATTACAATCAAAATATTGGCAGTGATAACCATCTATTGATTTAATTTAGATTGCCCCAGTTTTAGTTGTATTTATTATGCATATATATGTGCTACACAATTTTTCTCATCTGGGTATATCCATGTATGCAGCAACATAGTCTGAACAGAGTCTTTTATTCTTAAGCTTTCATGCTTTTATTCATTCTTACGTGGCATAGTTTGGAAGTTCTGTCCATCTTTACTAATTTATGATAGCTTTGCAGTTTATCAATATCCCCTTTAAAGTATCTATGTTGCATTCAAGGATTTGCAGTTTTCAAAAGAATTTAGAAAATATTACTAATGAAGGTTAAAGCAAGATAGGAGATACATAACTTTGGCAAATGTCAGAAGCTATTATGATATTGTTTAGGGACAAATAATTGTGATGTGCCTGAGCAAAGTTGAAAAGTAACACAGTAGTCAAAATTCAATAGCCAAATCAAAATATACTTTATGCATTAGATATTCAGTCAAAAAATGTAAACAATCCAAATCATTAATAAAGAAAAAATTATAAAATCTTCTAGAATTTAGAAACTAGAATAGCAAAGGTTGGGGGGGGGGGATGGACAAAGGAGGAAAGGACAGAAAGAAAGAAAGAAAAAAAGAAGGAAGGAAGAAAGTAAGGAGGGGTCATGTATTACTAGATCTGAAGGGTAGAGAACATAGATCCAACATATAAATGTTTCTAAAGAATAAACCAGGACAAACAAAACATGAACAACCATAGTGTTTATGGAATGAAACTTCACTGTGATAAATAAAAGCATGTATCTAGAGATTAAAAGTATTCATTATTAATATGTCCCAAGTAACATTAATAATAATAATAATATAATAACAATAGTAAGAAGAGACATATACTAGATATATACTAGTAACATTTTAAATCTCTATGACCTAGATAGAATTCCAAAAGTTTATTGGCAGGAAAAAATAAATTAGGTAACTAAAAACAAACTTCAAAAATTTGAGGAAAATATGTTTCAACTGATAATTATAAATTGATTTAGATATTTACTTACAAAGGCAAGAATAATTAATTTTCACGTAATTACAAGTTCAGAAAACATACTATCTACATGTATTTTCTAACAGAAAAAAATTAGATATTGGCACTAACTGAGCAATAATTCAAAATATAAAGAAAAATTACAGTATTATAAAATTATGTGATGAAAGGTCTATGTGAAGCATACCCATATTACTTTGTTTTCTTTGATTAATTATTTTTGTTTCAATGGGCCAAACCAGCAGTTGTGATCCCTACTAAGGCTACACCTTAAATTAATAGAAAAAAAAGATCATGTTCTGCAGGATTTAAAAAACATACCCTAAGCATTTTCTAGCATCTCAGTTCTTGAGTCTTTCTTACTTTTCAGTACTTAGTCTTAGTACTCCTGATAATTATTTTTTCTAATTTATCCTTCACTTTAACTCTGGAACATTGATTTTTAAAAACTTTTTTATTTTTAAATAGTTATAGACTTACAAAAACTTGCAAAAGCAGTAGAGTTCCGGAACACTTGGGTGACTCAGTCAGTTGAGAGTCTGTCTTTGATCCAGGTCATGATCTCGCAGTTTGTGAGTTTAAGCCCCACGTCAGGCTTGCTGCTGTCAAACTGTCAGTTCGGGGCCTGGTTCAAATCCTCTGTCCCCTTCTGTCTGCCCCTCCCCTCTTGGCTCTCCCCCAAAATAAAAATACATTAAAAAAATAGTAGACTTCCTTCATATTTGTCATCTCACTTCTATTAATAATAACCTCACATAACCATGATATAATGATCAAAACCAGGAAATTGGTATCACTATAATACTATTAACGAAAATACAGACATTCAGTTTCAGCTGTTGTCCTACTGTCTTTTTGTCTGCTCTAAGGTTGGATCCAGGCTTTCACATTATCTTTAATTGTTATTTAGTTTACCCTTAGTTACAGTAGGAACAGTTCCTCAATTTTTTTTTTCTTTTTTGGGCATTTGATTTGTGACCTTGGCCCTTTTGAAGAGTACTGGTTGGGTATTGTTTTTAACTCCAACAGGTAGCTCTCTGAGGTCAACTGGAATGAATACAGAAAAATAGGTGTCGTATTTTGAAAAATATGAAAGTGAGACCCATCTAGTGGACAAAATATTGTATCACACAATAACCAAATGCTACTTTATCTTTCTGTATAAATATAGGCACAATACAAATATAGTTATATATAGATTCAGATATAGATATAGGTATATACATATGTAAAGTGTAAGTCAATCAAATAATTTCTTCTTGAACTATTTGCTGAAATAAAAATGGCAATAACCAATTTTATAATCCAAATTAGCTATTTTGTCAAATCAAGTGCGTATCTAGAAAACTCTAAAGATGGTTTTGAAAATGCTAATTTGAACTCTTAGGAAAATTTAGATCTGGCATTTACTTATCTATATATATTCCTAGTATCTTTCAGATAAGGGACTTTCACAATTTTGGAAATTATACTGAGTAAGGGCCCTGCATGTGTATGTATTTTGATAACTTTCATCACTCTGTGGCAAATATAATCTCTGCCTATTGGTCAGTGTCAAAAAACGAAGGAAAACTACCAGGAATAAATCAGGTTCTTTTTTTTTATTATTATTACAGGTAACTAGTTTTCTGAATGAATGGAATTTACTCATAATTTAATTTGTAAAGGGATTTAAATTCTCTTAAAGGTGGCGAGTAGAGCAAGTTAATGCCTTTCTTAAGTGTGGATATGTTTTTGTCTTTTGAATTAAGAAGCTTACGGTAGACAAGCAATGAACCAAAGGAAGAGAACATTTAATTATCTTAAGACATGGGGTTCTGAAAATTTTCAGTAGATGCACTACCTTAGCCATAAGTTAAAGGAAGAAAACCACAAAGCCTAGACAAAGTAGGCAAATGGAATTGGAAGCTATTCAAGTCAAAATCAGATGAGAATAAAAAATGAATTTTATAAATAGATAAAATATTCCCTTTAACTAAACACGGAAGTGCACCTTCTGGTTTTATTTCTATTTATATTTACCAAAAGTAGTTTTCT
This sequence comes from Panthera onca, assembly GCF_046562875.1. Classification (NCBI taxonomy): domain Eukaryota; kingdom Metazoa; phylum Chordata; class Mammalia; order Carnivora; family Felidae; genus Panthera; species Panthera onca. The sequence goes on along the minus strand of NC_138347.1, from coordinate 39,729,740 downwards.
GTGATGAAAAACAACTTTTCCCCTTCCAGTGAAATCTGTGAAATGTAAACTGTTAGATATCTGTAGGCTCTTCTAGAATGCACAGCTGGAAAAACAAGGATATTTAAACCCTGAGATGGTTTGGGTCTATTTCAAGGTTTTGTTCTTGGCCTTATGCATGAACCAAAAAGTTGCCCTTGGCTTCTAAATTTGGGAATGACAATTTAAAACTTTCAAATATGTGTTTCATTGGTGCATATTACGTATAGAAATTGTCCATTTAAAAATATTTAATATTTACCAAGTGTAATAAAGGACTAGAAATATGTATTTAATAATAATAATAATATAATAATAATAATAATAATAATAATAATAATAATTTGGCTTCTTTTCTATGAAAGTGACATTTTTTCCTAAGCCTGAGCATTATCTACAATCATCTTTAGGCACATTATTTTTTCTGAAAGTTGGTAATTTTTGGCTTAATATGCCCAGTATGGTTAAAAAGTAATGTTTTTATATATTTAGCATGTTTCATTGTACCCTGATAGTATAAAAACTCCTTATGCATAAACACTCATATGGGAATAATAAAAAAATATATTATCCTTTGTAACCATGTAAATCAAACCTGGCAGCTGGTGCTTGGCATATAGAGAAGACCCACAAAATTATTCTTCCAAATTATGATGAGTAAGTGAACCCAAAGTGACCCCTGGCACAACTAGATAACAAGTTGGTCAAAAAAAGAATTACTAGCAATTATGCTTTCTGATTGCCTACAAGCAGACAACGAAATTTGTGGCTGGTGTAATCTCATGTATGTCTGTTTTCATAGCTAGCTTCTTGGTCTGGCCCCTTGTGCACCATGGACAAAAGAGAAAGGATTTGTTTTTTCCTTCAGAATCAGAGTACATATTCTTTCTTAATTCTCTCTCCCTGCCCCTCCCCACATTAGCTTATGCATGTAACTTCTGTATGAGATAACATGCAAAAATCAACTGTTGTGAATTTACTACTATTAAAGCTTTTATAATTAGTAGTAAATCACTGCTGAATGAGCCTTTCGTGGAAGCATATTTTGGTGGATTCAGGAGGAAACCAGCAAACCAAAATGAGAGGAGAGTTTATTGATGAGATGATGGAAGAGATATGATGTCCCAAGACCAACTTCTTCCACTTCACAATTTGTCCTGAAACAGCTTTGATAGAAATTAGTGTATTTGGACCCTGCCACTTGTCACTGTTTCATATCTTAGTTGTGCTATTGAGCAGAATACTATTGTAAAGATATTAATTATGTTTCCTTTTGTGTTTCCCACCTGGATTTATTCCCACCTGGATTATTTCTGCTTGCAGAGTCAGCAGAAAGACTTTGTTGTCTTCATCACTTCCTGGAGGGGAGTGTCAAAACAAAAACACAGTGACCACAATAGGCACAACAACCAAAACAAAAATAATTTTAAAAGGAGAAAATGTTTGAGCTTCTTCTTAGCTTTGGTTTTCAGATACTTAAGGCCTTGAGGGTTATGGAGAAGATTTGAGATATAGATAAAAATATGTGAAGGGAAAATGATTCCCTTTTCCATGATTTCTCCCAAAAGGAGAGAAGGGAGATGGAGAAGATGTTATAAGAACAAAGGTTGGAAGGGTTGTGGAAATGGATAAAGAGATTGATCATGTACCCCTTGTCTATGGTTAGAGTCTTGGGATTATGACCTCTGGCCTAGAAACCAGAGAAAACGTTGCAGCAATTTCTGTGATCTTAACATGTCATGGAAACAATTCATATTAATAGGCAATAACAAACTGATTTGCAAGGACTACAAGAGTAGGAATTTCAGCGTTGAGCTGAATGGTCTGATTACTAAGGATTACATGCAGCAATGCACGGATGGAAGAGTTAAAAATGTGGTTCCCCACCCCTAAGTACTTGGAATTATTTAACCTAAAACTTAAAACAACCCCAGGAAAGAGGCAGGGAGCCTGAACTGACTTAAAACAATTTTCTCCTACATTGACAAAATGAGTGCTGAAAATAAAATTGTGTTACAAAAAAGTAATATATATTTCTTGCACACTGAGTTCTTGCATACTTAAGATTCATACCAGTTATTAACACACACGTTAAAAACATCTTGCAATAAGGGAAGACTCAGGCTATTTGCAAAGGTGGCAACATTTAGCACAGTCTGAAAGATGAATAAGAATGTGCCAGATGTATAATGGATGATGAGCACTTAGGAAAAGGGAGAGTAAATACAGTCCTGTAAAAGAATGAGAAAGAATTGTATGTTTGAGTAAGATCAAGAGATAATTTAGAGTACAGTCACCTAGGAATTAGCAGACAGAGAGCCATGAGGATGAAAAAGTAGACACAGCTGGAATATTAAAATCCTTGCTAAGAAGTGTTGGGTTAGTCCTGCAGTTGATATGGATCTGTTAAAGTAGTTTAACCAGAGGAGCGGTGTGAACAAATTTGATTTTTATAAAGATAACTCAGGTAGAGTGTGTAGGATTCTTTCAAACGTGTTGAGAATACAGGCAGACCGACCAGTTAGGAAGCTGGTGAGAAAGTATTATGGTTTAAACCATGGGAGTGCAGATAGAGGCAATTGAGATTTGCTTGGCATGTGCATTGATGAGACTTGGCAGGTTAGGCATTAGTTATAAGGGAGCGGTTGATGATATCTCCCAGTTTCTGAATGGAATGTTAGTGCAATTAATCAAGCAAGATAAGGAATACAGGGAGGAGATTTGTAGAGATGAACAGTTGACTATTGGAAAGAGATTCTTGGATTTCTGGAAGATTTCTGGACTAAAAGCAGATTAGGGAAATTCCATGACCACAAAACATGATTTGGATAAATTTGTATAGATTTCCAAATATTTGCCTTCCCTACTTCTCTGTCACTCTCCTTCTTCATTCAGGCAACAAAATCTGATATTTTCAATGCTGCTCAAAGTTGACATCTCCTATGCCTCTGACTTTATGTTTGATTTCAATTTGCCTTTTATTGCACTTTTTCTCTGTTGATTTAATTTTGAAATCTTGAATATACTCCTCTTGCCTCAGGAAGATTTAAAATAACTTTGCCCTGCTTTGTGGCAGGATATAGGCCATGAACCATTCCAATAAAACTGGAAAATAATAAACTAGGAGGCAATGTATTTCCATACTCTGTACACAGAAAATCATCTTGCAGATGGACCAAGCAGGAATTCACTCACCTACTGAGCAGGTGGCAGCTACATAGAATCAACTTACTACTACATATACCAATCGCTCCAATTATTATAATAATTAATAATACACAGCGATTTTTCGTTCTAAACTCATATTTTAGATGCTTTACATATATTAGTTCATTTAGTTCCTGCTTTAACCCTATGAAGTAGTTACTATCATTATTCCCATTCTACAGACGAAGAAACTGAGATACATAAAAATTAAAATTAAATTGGTCAATGTTGCACAGTAATGTGGTTTCAAATGTAAGCTATGTAGCTCCAGAGATGCTCTCATTCAATATATAATGTTCATTTGCACTATTTTTCTATGCTGTTGTAACAAATTGCTACAAACCTAATGGCTTAAAACCACACAAATTTACTTTCTTCCAGTTCTGAAGTCCAGAAGCTCAAAAAGGATGAAAATGCATTAAAATCAAGGACTATGCTCCTGGAGGTTCTAGGGAAGAGTCCATTTGTTACCTTTTCCAGCTTCTAGAGGCACCCTGAATTCCTTGGTTTGTACCTCTTTCTTTCATCTTTGAAGTCAGCAATATAGCATCTTCAAATCTTTTTAAGTCCACTACCATTGTCACATCTCCTTCTCTGACTTTGATCCTCCTGAATCCCCCTTATAAGAATACCTGTGATTCATTTGGGCCCACCCAATAATCCGGAATAATCTCCCTAAATCGAGATTCTAATCTTAATCATGTCTGCAAAGTTACTTTTGCCACATAAGGCAACATATTCACAGGTTTCAAGGATATTTCAAAGGACTATTCTGTCTACAACACCATTCTTGATATTTTCACTAATAGGGAGGATATCTTCTCCCTGGAAGACCTCAATATTAGCCTTCTGTGTTTCTACATTTCTGCAATTATTTTATTCGAAAATAACATCTTACTCCCTCATATGAACGTGTGCTCACCTGCACACGTGCATGCATACACACACACACACACACACACACACTTGCCCACTCCTATAACATAATTTTCCAATGTGGAAAAAGAAGGTTGCATTAAACACATGAAATGACATGGATAAGACCTGGTAGTATGATGGTTAAGACCTATACTCTTGCCTAGACGCTCAAGGAGCACCAGAAAATTCAGTCATCAAGAAGTATGGAGCACCAACTTCTTCAACTGTGTATGTACATATATTCACCACACAAAATCCCTTGAAGATGTTTTGGTTTATTTGTTGATTTTACACCACTCTGTTTTCCAAAGAATTTAAAGCCCCCATTGAAGCTGGGCCGGGATTATAATTTTCAATTATTCGGTGCTAATATATTCTCACCAAACATGTAGGAAGATACCAAATATGTAATGGTTTGGAGTGGCCTATGCTTCATTCCAGAATTCCTACACTTGAGTCAAGGGTAGGTTAACAAAACAAAACAATATATACAGTTATATATTTATTTATATATATGTATATATACGTATATACGTATATATACGTATACATATACACGTATATATACGTATATACGTATATATATACATATATATAAATGTGTATATATATAAATATGTATATGTGTGTGTGTGTGTGTATATATATATATGTCAGGAATCACTCCATGATTCTTTCAGATGGCATAAGGTTATATTCTCTGGAGGGAGAATTGTTGATAGGAGATCAAGGTCAAGGATTTCTTGGTCTTTGTTGTATAATAGACTAAGCCTTTAGCTGTCATTCACTTTAATAACTCTTCCATAGTCCTTTACATTCCCAGGTGAACACAACATAGAATTATATATTTACATAATGTGAGTAAAACTCCAATGTTGCAGTAGCATTGTTTTAAACTTTGCCTCTATTTTGGGAATAAAGAAGATTCAAGTGCTAAATCTTTTTATCTTTTTCATATAAAGTGGGTGAATCTACCTTTGAGCTATTGTTCTATTTGGAGACAGCCCTGGATTATGGTTAGCTTTAAGTGGTCTTTAGCCCTGAGATTTTTTTTTAATGTTTATTAATTTTTGAGAGAGAGAGAGCATGAGCAGGGGAAGGGCAGAGATGGCAGGTGGGTGGGGGGGGGGGGGGACAGAGGACCCGAAGCAGGTTCTGTGCTGACAGCAGAGAGCACAATACAGGACTCGATCTCCCAAACAGTGAGATCATGAACTGAGCCAAGATCAAGGATCAGATAGATGCTTAACAGACTGAACCACCCAAGCACCCCAGTCCTAAGCTTTCTATTTATCAGTCTATAGGATTTTTATTCTTCCCACATATATATTACCTGCAATCTTCAGAAACAAGTAGAAACTATCTCTTTTCTTTTTCTTTTTCTTCTTTGTGCTATTAGAATAAAAACAGCGAGTTTTTATAAATGAGTTGTATCTTGTTCATGTCTATTAAACTGGCAAATTGGTACAGTTCCACATTATTTTTAACTTCTTTTCCTAGAATCTATTTACCTATTTTGAAATATTTAGAAAAATATTCTTTTTTATGAATTAAAAATTCTGTTACATATTCATTTGCTAAGTACTTAGAAAAGTAAAATGTCAAATTTGAAACTTTTGTATTGTTGTGGTACAGCCAGTTTTCCACATTCAGGAGAAAAACAAGTCATACCTACTAACTAAAAGAACACCTTCCCAAATTTTCATTTGATATAAAATACTTGGTTAATAAGCAAAGCATCTTTTTCTTTTCCCCCAAACTGCTTAGATTTAAAGGTATATCTTAAATACAGCTTTGAAAAATCATTGAAGTTTCTTTTTAGCAGAAGAATGTACTAGGGACTGTATTGATGTTTGAAGTCTGGAATTACAGGATAAGGCAAGTTGACTATTAAGACTGGCAGAAATGACTCTCTTAAATTCTTGCTCTTCTTCCAAGAGGTAACAAAACCTAATCCTAGAAATACAACATATTTGTTTTAGTTGAAAGTATGGTCTGGAGTTTCTTGGCCTTTTATAAACTTCCTCACCCAACTTGCCCAAACTCCAGTGTGTGAACAGGAAGGATTGTGAACACTGCAAATTAGTGCACATGTGACCAGATTCTCATTAAATGCTTGTTGACTGAGTTACTAGCTCCAGTAAGAACTGGTACTGGAAGTGTGGTCTGGGAAAGGACTGGGGGAGGGGAGGGTGGTAAGAGAGCAAATACAGGCAGCCATTGGAAAGTATGCTGCTTAGAGCCGAAGGAAACCTCAGATCCAAATGATCCTGGATTTATAGTCTAAGTGGGAGGAAGAACAGAAGAGCGTTGTGAGTTACTATAATCCTCCTCCTCCACAGTTTTGCTCTTCATGATTTCAGTTTCCCGCAGTCAAGCAGATTGCAGAAGCAGAGATCCTCCTTCTGAGCGTTGTCAGAAGGTCAGCAGTAGCCTAATGTTGTATCCCAATACCTGTGTCATCCACTTGATTCCACCTCATCATGCAAGCATTTTATCATCCCTCATGATCCCAAGAAGAAGAAGGCTGAATATATATAATAAAATATTCTGAGAGAGAGAGAGAGAAAGACAGAGAGAGAGAGAGAGAGAGAGAGAGAAGCTACATTTACATAACTTCTATTACAGTTAGTGCTATAATTACTCTATTTTATTATTATTGTTGTTAATCTCTTACTGTGCCTATTTTATAAATTAAATTTTACCATAGATGTGTATGAATAGGAAAAAAAAAACATAGAATATACAGGATTCAGTCCTATCCACTTTTTCAGGTATTCACTGGGAGGCTTGGAATGCATCCCCCGCAGGTAAGGGGCGACCAATGTATTTTTTTTTCAAGAGGAATTTCGTATTGCAAAACCGGACCACAATCGGCACTAAAAGAAAATAACTGACCTGAGCATCAAGAGAACTGGATTTTAACAATTCTGAAACATGTGATATAATCTGGAGTAAAATTCTTCACCAATGCTGTATCTGGCTCATACTTTGTACACTTGGGCATGTAGGTCAGGTTCTCTGGAATAACATCTCCAGATCCCTCAGGACCATGTTGATATTGGTCCCTTTGAGGATAAATAGCTGACACTGCACTTTTCTTGGCATCAAATTCTCCATATTTAAGTTTTTTTAACGTCTATTTATTTTTGAGACAGAGACAGAGCATGAACGGGGGAGGGGCAGAGAGAGAGGGAGACACAGAATCGGAAGCAGGCTCCAGGCTCTGAGCCATCAGCCCAGAGCCCGACGTGGGGCTCAAACTCACAGACCGTGAGATTGTGACCTGAGCCGAAGTCGGACGCTTAACCGACTGAGCCACCCAGGCGCCCCAAATTCTCCATATTTAAAATGAAAAGGATGAAGCTGATGTGTTCTAAAGTTGTTCACAAACTGTTGGGAAACTGAATAACTATAAATTAATCCTGATATCCTATTTAATCAATTTACCAGAGAATGTGTTCTTCCAGTCATTTATTTCATAAATATTCATCAAGCAACTATTGTGCGCCAGACATGTAAGTGGGCAGTGGGAAATATCCATGGGCCAAAAACAAAGAGTTCCTCTCATTTGTTGTAAAAATCAAAACCTTACATTCTAACATGTTTTAGTAAGACTCTGAGAATTTTAGCAAACATGTGTGTAACATCCCTGTTTTCCTGCTTCAGGCAGCCAGACTCCAGACATTGTCCCTACCCTGAAGAGTGACTTTATTGCTTTTGGGCCAGGTAACCAGGAACAATAAAGTTTGTAATAATTTAGAAGTATGGACCTGTTAAAACAATGTATACACTTTTCCTAAAGAAATTCTGGACTAGAATGAGCTGACATCCTTTATGCTTCTTACCTATAATTCTTCAGTATGTTGCTATGGATTTTGCTAGTTAACTTATGGGGGAGGGAGAGGTGGGGGCAGAATGTGTTTCTTCACGTAAGTTGTAAAAGTCCTTTATGGGACTAATTTCAATGTAGCTGTTGCATCCCAGCTGGGACTTACCTCTATTTTAAAAGGAAATGACAGTTTCTCTCTTTAGTAGCAAAACATAGATATCCAGGTACTGCCACACTGGCAAATACTTCTAGAATAGCATAAAATGATAGCATATTAGTGCAAAAATGTAGAATATTTGAGGAGATATGTATGGTGACAACAAATATATATGTTGTTTTATTCCTTAACTCTTTCCTTCAAGATTAGCCGACATAATTTTAGTAATCATTTGGGTTTAGGAGGGATTTTACCACAGCCACAGGTTTCTGGGTTTGTCTTGCATCCCAAAAATTGCCTTTGCTCTGCTATCCTCATTTAGCGTGACCCAGGAGGGAATTCAAAGTTCTGCTCATTACTTTTTTGGCTCATCACAGAACTTCATAGGGATAGCAAAATTCCTGAGCCAGGAATCCCAATCTACTGAAGAGCTCAACTCCAGGAGGGGTGTGGTATTCCGTGTTTTAAGTCTCTATAGTCCACAAGTGAAATGGTCAACACTGTGAGGCAAAAACCAAGTGTGGTTATATGCTGATGCCTTTTCCATGGTGTGATCTTGTCAAACTCATCCCCAGCCTCTAGAAAAGTGTTTTTTTTTTTTAATATATGAAATTTATTGTCAAATTGGTTTCCATACAACACCCAGTGCTCATCCCAAAAGGTGCCCTCCTCAATACCCATCACCCACCCTCCACTCCCTCCCACCCCCCATCAACCCTCAGTTTGTTCTCAGTTTTTAACAGTCTCTTATGCTTTGGCTCTCTCCCACTCTAACCTCTTTTTTTTTTTTTTTCCTTCCCCTCCCCCATGGGTTTCTGTTACGTTTCTCAGGATCCACATAAGAGTGAAACCATATGGTATCTGTCTTTCTCTGTATGGCTTATTTCACTTAGCATCACATTCTCCAGTTCCATCCACGTTGCTACAAAAGGCCATATTTCATTCTTTCTCATTGCCACGTAGTATTCCATTGTGTATATAAACCACAATTTCTTTATCCATTCATCAGTTGATGGACATTTAGGCTCTTTCCATAATTTGGCTATTATTGAGAGTGCTGCTATAAACATTGGGGTACAAGTGCCCCTATGCATCAGTACTGCTGTATCCGTTGGGTAAATTCCTAGCAGTGCTATTGCTGGGTCATAGGGTAGGTCTATTTTTAATTTTCTGAGGAACCTCCACACTGCTTTCCAGAGCGGCTGTACCAGGTTGCATTCCCACCAACAGTGCAAGAGGGTTCCCGTTTCTCCACATCCTCTCCAGCATCTATAGTCTCCTGATTTGTTCATTTTGGCCACTCTGACTGGCGTGAGGTGATATCTGAGTGTGGTTTTGATTTGTATTTCCCTGATAAGGAGCGACGTTGAACATCTTTTCATGTGCCTGTTGGCCATCCGGATGTCTTCTTTAGAGAAGTGTCTATTCATGTTTTCTGCCCATTTCTTCACTGGGTTATTTGTTTTTCGGGTGTGGAGTTTGGTGAGCTCTTTATAGATTTTGGATACTAGCCCTTTGTCCGATATGTCATTTGCAAATATCTTTTCCCATTCCGTTGGTTGCCTTTTAGTCTTGTTGACTGTTCCCTTTGCTGTGCAGAAGCTTTTGTCTTCATAAGGTCCCAGTAATTCACTTTTGCTTTTAATTCTCTTGCCTTTGGGGATGTGTCGAGTAAGAGATTGCTACAGCTGAGGTCAGAGAGGTCTTTTCCTGCTTTCTCCTCTAAGGTTTTGATGGTTTCCTGTCTCACATTCAGGTCCTTTATCCATTTTGAGTTTATTTTTGTGAATGGTGTGAGAAAGTGGTCTAGTTTCAACCTTCTGCGTGTTGCTGTCCAGTTCTCCCAGCACCATTTGTTAAAGAGACTGTCTTAGAAAAGTGGTTTTAAGAGGAGGAAGAGACTGTGTTTGTGTTCATGTGCTGAGTGTTTGGAGATGTAGTTGAGGAGCATTTAGTAAAGTGGTAGGAAATTGAAGAAAGGAAAAGAAATCTGGACAATATGGGTCTTACAACATCTTACACAAAATAAACTCTATCAGATTTTCATTACCGTCAGTAGAATGAACATATCTTAAGTGAATCAAATCCTGAAAGATGGTGAAAGTAAAGAACACTGAAAAGAATGAATGACTTTTCATCAGAGCTATGTAAGGATTTTTCTTTGTAGTAGTCTAGGATCTTAGGCCATAGCATTTGATTTATTAACATTATAAAAAATCAATCAAAACATTTTCTTAAAAGAGCCAAACCACAAAATCTTGGGTAAGTGTAAGGGTAAAAGTAGAGAGTGTATCTTGGAATAGTAATAATGATTACAATGGTTTATAAAACTTATTCAAGATATTGTATATTATGTAAAGTTCTTTATTCAGTCATTGATCCATTGTATTCATCTTCAGTCATTGACTCAGCAAACATTATACAAACTTCCTCTGTTTAAGGCATGGTGGGCACTGGAACTATAGAATAAACAAAACAAAATGGCTTTCTTGAACCCATAGTTCTGGAACTAAATGTCATATTCCATTTATCTCTCATACAAATCTATGAAGCAGATAATTATCGATACCTAAATTTGTAAACATGGAATCAGAGGCTTCTAGAATGGAGGTAATTCTCCAAGGATACCAGCTGGTTGGCTGACTACTAGGAGTTTGAACTCAATTTGTTAAATCACAAATCTGTTCTTAATGGTCTCAGGGCTTTTTAAACCTTGGTATATGATTAAGGAGCATGATTCAGATTTCAGTATGAAAATAGGACTGCTTTATTATTAGTTAGCATGAATAAAAGTGGAGATCCGAAGTGTTTTGGATAAGTATTATAAATCAAAAACTAATAGCATCTTCATTCTCTGCTAACACAGAGTCTAGTTAGAAAAAGCAAAAGTTGTATAACTAATGGCAAGAGAGGATGTAATTTATTGATAAGCAACTAAAAGATTTTCCCATAGAAAATGTATTTTTCAAATTTGGCATTATAAAACTTTCTGAATAAAATTAAAAAATATCAGCCATCTTTTGATTTTTCAATCTATTCAAATGACTGGTCTCTCAAATTAGAAACATATGGATGCCTGAATTTTTAAAATATTTATTTGGATTGTTTTGACATTTGTCTAACTTTCTGATGATAGCTTTAAAGTTGGAAAATATATTTTAAAAATTTCTCTAATATTAAAAAACATTACCATATAACTCATGAAATTGTGAAAATGTATTACAGCAGAGAAGGGAAAAATTAGCCACATTTCATGGAAAGAGGAGTGACTTGGAAAATAATATATACAAACACTGCATTTTTAGTAAAATTAAGTCCATGTGCAACACTGTTTTCCAAAATATAGAAACTAAACCATCTTTTCTGACTATAAATTAAATGCAGAAGAGGAAAATAGTTCCCATTCTACCCCATTTCTCTTTATGGTTTACATAAAACTAATTTTGAAGTCTTTTTATTTTATTGTAATTGCTTACTGACATTAAATAGAAGCACATTTTAATGCTTCAAATGTTGTTGATAGTTTTAAAATAACTCTTATATAGTACATATTAATGTAATAGTTTTTTGGAAACCATAACTTTTATGACCAGGCTTTAGACTTGTATTCAAGTGTGTATCTTCTATTAAATAAAATAGAATCATGAAATGTGAGGGTTGAACTTCAGAAAGACTATACTTGGTATACTGTGGTACAACTCCGAAGTCTGAGAAAAAAGTTTTTCACTCCTGTTACTTATCCAATATAGGCCATCATAGTGCACAGTTTTATTTCAACCCCTGCTTTTAGTCATTACAAGGAAGGGATGGAGAAGAAAGAAGCAGGCAGTGCAGGGTCTCACTTTGGTAAGGAGCATGTGTCATTTCCATGAAAGTCACTTGACCATGCCATACTTCAGCCCAACATAGGTCTGATAGGTGAAGGATGAGAATATTCACTGAATATGAACAGCCCTAATGACGCTAGTAGCTACCATAGGAAGAATCTTTGAGATCATCTAGTTTATACCCATTTTACAGATGTAGAAACTTATTCCTAGCAAAATGAAGAAATCTGCTCAAAATCGTAACCTAATTAATTAAAAACTGGTTATAAACAAATTTCTTGTGTTCCATTCTAAAAAACATATGTATCAAATAGCTTCTATGTGCAGCTTTGAGCAAGGATTTTGGAATTAAAGAAAGTAAGAATGTGTTATTGAAACCATTTTCACAGAAGAAGTAACTTCAGAATCACATCTTAGAGAAAAAGTGAAGTTTCAGAAGGTAAACAGGAGAGAAAAAGACCCTTTACATGGGCTTAGAGAATTAGAAGAGAAGCATGAAAGCATTGTGTTTTCATTGAGCTACAGATAGGTTAGTATGGATGGATCATAAGGTACAAATGAGAATCTGATCAACCAGAAAATAAGAAGGAACCTGATGTGAGAGAAATACGAAGGAGTTGGAATGTATGCAGTGATCTACTAGGAGGGAGGAGGGTCTTCTGACTTCTGACTTCTGAACATTATTTCCAAACTTCATTTTGCTACTGGTACAGCATATAAGTTAATGACCCCATTCTTCCCAAGGGAGAAGTCTCTTTCAAGGGCTGTGTTTTGGGGTCATCTGCCTGTGTTTGAGATGAGAGAGGTGGGGTTAAATTACAATCTTCCACAATTAGATTTTCCGGTGTTTCATAGCCTGGAAGAATTAATAAATGCTTCAGGTCAACAAAGATCAATCCAAATTCCCAGTCCCCAAGTAGGATTCAGCAGCACAGGAATAGACATCCTCGAGATTATGCTACAGGCTTTGCAGGCTCTACTGCATTCCAGAGCCAGAGGAAATGCTTACATGCACTTAATGTGTGCTTAGGAGGTTTCTCTCTCCCAACAGGGCAGCCAGTGCTTGATGACAAATGGGGAGTTGGGTTTGATTTTCCTCAGCAGCGACTGACCCCAGTTGGATTAGAGAATGTAGTAGCACACTGAAAGGAAACCCTCTCCATTTTACCTTGTATGCCTGGAGAGATGTCATTGATTTTCTTGACCAACAAGGGAAATAAGTACACAGAAAAATATTAAGTCAGAGAAGCAGGAAAATTGGTTTAAAGGATAGCATGAGTGAATCTAACTCTGTACAAATCAATATTTAGAAAAGTATTGCCCATGTCTTTGTTTTCTTTCATACCTGCAACTTTCCTTATGGTAGGCAATTTTATGCATTTGATGATAAACTACTAATAAGCATGGTTGAAAACTTAAAAAAAAAAAAAAAAGAAGAAGAAAACTTTCTGCAGATGCCAAAACACCCCAGACTAAAACAAACTTTAGCTCTGACCACATGCGGAGTATGTTGCTTAGAAACCCAAAGCAGAGAGTTCGCCCAGCAACTGTAGATTCTACAAACTGCCCCTGTCTAGAAACTGACATTGGTGACTATAGCTTAAAGAAGTATGGAAATATAAGTCATCTGTAAAAGATAAAAACAGGAACATAAATAGGCCTAAACATTTTAGCTTTCTTGTGATGTTTAAGAAATATAAAACCTGAAACCCTGATTTTTATTGTTTGGGTTTCAGATCAAAATCCATGCTGGTTATGAGGGTGATATCCCATGAGCTATGGCTTCCTGCTTGTCTGGTCAAAAACTGTTCACCCATGATGTTAATTTATAGTCAAGTTGTTGCTATGCTTAAATATTTTCGGTTTAAAACAATCTGACAATCCTATATGTATTAAATGTCCCTGTTCTTTCCCATTAGGAATAACTACCATAGATGTAATAATTCCAGATTATGGATTATGTAGCTAGTAATCTCTTAACTAGATTATTGCTCTAGTTGTCTTCCTGTTTGTATTCTGCTCAATCCTCATATAGTTCACACTAACAGCAGAGAAGAATTTTTTAAAAAGTTTTTAAGTTTATTTTTGAGAGAGAGAGAGAGAGAGAGAGAGAGAGCAAGGAGGGGCAGAGAGAGAGGGAGACACAGAATCTGAAGCAGGCTTCAGGCTCCAAGCTGTCATCACAGAGCCTGACGTGAGGCTTGAACTCACCAACTGTGAGATCATGACCTGAGCCGAAGTCGGATGCTCAGCCTACTGAACCACCCAGGTGCCCCGCAGAGAAGAATTTCTAAAAAGTAAATCTGATCTTGTCACAGGGCTACATGAAAACCACTGCTGGTTCACCACTAAAAACAATGGAATCTAAACTCTTTAGTATGATATACAACAATGCCACTACTGTTTCCTAATAATCCATTCTATTTTTTTTTTTTTTCTGTCCCCTGAACATGCAGTGCTCTTTAATACCTTCATGGGTTTATCCCAGTTGTTCCATAGCCCTGGAATGTTCATTTGCCTCCTCTCAATCTGATGAGCATCTATTCACACTTGAAAACCTGGCAAAAACATTCTTTGGGGAAACCTTCCTGATTTCCCCCAGAGAAGTCACTATTATGATAAACTCAAAGCCCTGGATCTAGCCCAAATGAAGAATTTAGTAACATTTTGTTGAGTTATGAATTAGAGTTCTTTTCCATTACACATTTGGCTTTCCTATATAAGTAATCTTCTGCTCATAACTTCAACTTCATTACATCTGAGTTACAGTCCTAAAGCAGTAGTATTCAAAGAAACTTAACGTGATAGCACTATATAAAATCATATCTGTTCATTAACTCGCGTTTAAGTTTTGGAGCTCTGATCTTCCTAAAGAAGTTACATAATACTCCCCCCCCCCCCCCCACCACCACCACCAATTGGTGAAAACAGTAGATTTCAGAATATACATTTTTCCTTCAAGGAGAATTCTGTTTTAATCCAGGCATAATATAGATAACTACAATTTTCCACAATTTTATATGAGAGGCTAATCAAATAAACACACATGGGAAATTCATTTTTAGTTAAAAATATGACAGACCAAATGATTATCTAGTAATTTTTATTTTATTTGAAGTAGCAATGCTAGGTTTTTAGATTTTTTTTTTTTTTGATTCATCCTCATTCCCCATTCAGTCTAATGCACATTGATAGGACCAACTAAACCTTCTTTAAAGAATTGTATAAATGAAAATAATGGTTACTTAGTTAATATGTATCTTCTTTAGAATGCAAAATGCATGAAAATAGGAACCTGGATCCTTAGGGTTTGCCCAAAGTTTGAACTGTAGTACTTTTTTAACAAATATTTATCAAAGGAATGAATTTAAGAATTGAATGCTTCGTACACATATTAGTGTTTTCCATTTTTCCAAGTATTCAGCACAGAGTTTTTGTATAAGGGGTCCTATGGTTCATTTATTTAAATTTATTTTAATTTAATAAATCTGTACTGACAGCTCAGAGCCTGGAGCCTGCTTCAGATTCTGTGTCTCCCTCTCTCTCTCTCTGCCCCTCCACCACTCACAGTCTGTCACTCTCTCAAAAATAAATAAATAAACATTAAGCAAATTAAATAAAAAAGAAGACAAACAGATTTAATTTATTTTAATTAAAAAACGATATAACTTAACAATGACCAGTGCCACCCTCTCAAACACTATTTTCCTACAAGAGAGTTTCAAGCACTAATTATTTGTTAACAACATTTATAGTGGAGAATATACCAACATGGAGATATTGTTGCAATTACCATAAGCAGCTACTTGTGGATCCATAATCAGTTTTGGAGATCGTGAAGACTTCCAAAGTTTATTTTGTGGCAAAATATCTGCTGCTTCAAGCACTGACACAATTTTAAAGATGCAGACATAGGAAACTCTACCTAATGAGAATGCAAATATGCGCTTTTACAAGTCTCCCTGGTGTGGAGATACATGGATGTCTCCCATGTGTACACACTACTACTACTACTACTACTACTACTACTACTACTGCTAGGAAGGGAAAATTAGTTTTTGTGTCCTAAGAAAATGATGCATTATGCACAATGAGGTCTGAGGACAGAGAAAGTGAGAAAGACAGAGAGAGAGAGAGAGAGAGAGAGAGAGAGAGAGAGAGAGAGACTGTTTTGATCTGAGTAATTTATCCCAGGTCTGATGCAATTTCTATTGAGATATGAATGAATAGACAATATTCCCATCAGGTTGAAAAAAAAATGGCAGGCAGGCTGGTGTGGCATTCAACCAGGAAGAAAGAGAATTAATATATTTCTCACTGGGGAGCACTGAAGTTCTACCATACTTTGCAGAACCCAATGATAATGGTATGAACAAAATGAAAATATTTGCTCCAAATCTCTATTCTAAACCAGGAGAGAATTTTATACTAGGAGAGTATACTTTTGATAATTTAAGCAAATGAATACATTTATTTTACTTTTTGAAGGCTGTACTCAAGGACAAGTCCAGTCCAGTTAGAGTACTGACATGTGGGGGATGGGTAGAAGTGAGCAAAGTTGGCAATATGTGCTGCTCTGTGTTTTTCACTGATATTGCCAAATTTAATAGCTTTCCTTTGGTGCATTTTGAAATCTAAAAAGAATACCAGTTTATTGGTAGGAAAATTGAGAGGAGAGATTTGAGTGTAGTCTAATAGACACAAACTGGGACTTTTGTTTTGTTTACGAAGTACGTTATTCACATTTTGCTGCCGTGAAATGATAAAAACAATGATTGGTTAACATTTTGACTCCTTACTCTTTACCTATGATCTTCATGCATTATCCACTTAATATTTGCAACAACCCTAAGAGGTTGGTGCTACTATTATTGTGGTTTTTCAAGTGAATACATTGAAAGAGAGAATGATTAAATACTTAGCTCTAGTCACACAGCTAATAAATAGATCTGGGATTTAAACTCAAGTCTGTCTGACTCAAAAGCCTGTATACTGTCTTTGTATTATTGTCACCACATCAGAGAAAGAGGCAGCTTATCCCTGGGTGTGCTGAGTGAACAAGATCTCATGGGAGTGGTGTGAAGAGGGTCAGAAAGAATGAGGGAGCTAAGTTAAATAAACCAGGGAGAGAACATGTATAGGCTCGGTGTGGGACATAGCCATTTTAAATCTGTGTCTAAGACCCACTGCTTGGCGAAAGTTATCTAGTGATGAAGGAACAGAGATTTACTTTGTATGAAACCTGAGGAGTCTCATTTTCTTGAAAGAATATGGTAAAAAAGGATGATTGAATGCACAACATCTTTAAGGATCAACATTCTTGATATATGATATTCTTTGAAATTTCTTCCTTACCATCTTTGAAGCTAATATTTAAACTCTGCACAAGAATCACTTAATCCATCAATTTGCTCAAGGTGCCTTTTGGATAGAACTCAGGAACTATTTTAAGTTACCTCACAGTTCAATTTAAAGAGAGGGAAATTGGAATTAATACTTACAAAAGAGATACAAAAGTAGAAACATAAAAAAAAAAAAACTGGACCCATTTACATAGTATTTACATGATTACACTAGGAAGCACTGGGTGGTCCACTAATATTGAAAGTTACCACTAAAATAAAACAGTGACTATAGTGCAAATCTTTATAAATCTTCAAAGAAAACTTGATTTTGGAGATGTTTTGTCACCAGGAGAGGTATCCATTGCATTGACCTTAGGACATGAAAATTATATCTAGATTTTTCTCTATGTCATAGAAAACTCTTTAAAAGTTAACTCATGGGCAATAATAGACCCAATGTAATAGGTTACAGAGACAGTGATATGTAGCACATTCATGTAAATTCAAAATCCATATAGTGGCTGAAATTTCTTAGGCGATGTCAGAAATTCATTTGCTGTTTCACAAATCTAATTCTGGGTCTTATGTTGGGATCTTTGGATTACCATAGTTATAAAATACTCAGAGTACTCAATGACAAAAGTTTGTTGTCTCTGAAGTTGCCTGGTATATGTTCAATAGCTTAGATAATGTAAGATGATGTGGCATATTATAGTGATTATGAGTGTAGACTTCGAGTTCTTAAATACCTTGAGAGATATATTTATAGGACTTGCCATTTAATAGTTGTGTAACTGTGAGCAAGGTCTTTATTCTGTGCCTTAATTTCTCCATGTGTTCAAAATGAATGTTCATAGGACCTACTCATTTGGTTGTAAAGATGAAATAAAATCATCAATAGACAGCACTTGATGCTCTGTGTGATTAACAATCAGCACTCAATGGAAAACAACAATTATCATTTCAAGGAGTATCATTGTTAGGGTTGCCAGACTAAGCAAATAAAAATCCTGAGCTTTAGATAAACCACAGATTACTTTTAGTATAATTCTGCCCTCTACAATATTGGGGACATACGATAAAAAAAATTATTCATGATTGAAATTTTATCTGGCAACCTTAATCATGGTGCTGATGATAGTAGGCGTTCAGTGGTTTTATTTAAACAGTTTTGTTTGAATATGTAAATGAACTGGACTAAAATTTTTGGAAGTGGCTGCATCTTGATAGTAATTTTGCTACATCGACTAACCTTCAATCTAATAGTATTCATATTTGAGAGTAACCAGAGATTATTCATTTATTCAACTAACAGCATAGAACTCACTAAGTGTCTGTGTCTGTTGGTACAGTGACGAGACATGCAAACAAGAAGAAATGCCAATACAGAGTGATACAGATCTAAATTACAAATTAATGCAAGACTACAAATCAGTATAGTAGAGATACTGAGTGAAGACTCCACATACCATGGGCTGCTGGACTTTGAGGAACATCCAGCAAAAAATATACAAATTTTGTTCCATGGGTGATATGAGTCTACAGTGCTGGAGCCCAAACAGGTAGATGATGTAATAATCACACAAATAAATGCAAAATTTTAAGTGTGGTAAGTAGGTTGAGGCGGGGTAGGTAAGCATATATTAAGAAGTTCGGACTTCCTTGGAGAAGTCAGGGAAGGCTTCTCTGAAAAAGTAATAACAGGGCTGAGATCTGAAGGATAGGAAGGAGTTAACTAGAAAAGGGAGATGAAAGAATAACATTCTAGGCAGAGAGAATAGCAAGCCCAAAGATCCCACAGTGGGAGGGAGCACCATGTTTAGTGGAACAAAAAAGAGAACCCAAACAGCCAGAATGCTAGAGAGGGAAGGGCAGAGGCTGAAAGGTAGGGAGGGACAATCCCTCTAGTTCTAAAGATTTCAGTATTTATCCTAACTGCCAGTGAAATAATTTTAAGTAGGGTAGAGAGAAGGGAAGATAAATATGTGCTTTTAAAGTTCCTTTTGGCTGTTTTGTGGAGCATGGCTTAGAGGACCTAATGGTAACTGAGTGGAATTAGTAGAAAGTTTTTCTACAATAATGGAATTTAAGATGTCCTGGAGAATTTTGAATGATGGGGAAAAAATAGGGCACAAAGTAGATAGAAATAATCTGCTGTAAATCCTGGAGCAAGGGATATACCTATATGATTGGAAGAGAGATTCATTCAGTAGAGTATCAGAAGATGTTTGTAATGGTAAAAGTGACAGAGGAGGGAGTTCAAGAGCCAACAAAAAGTACCTTGTAAGCAAAGGTGAGATGGTCAGATTAACCCTACAATTAGTGAGTAGTCACTGGAGGTTTTTAGACAAAACATAATATTAGGAGAGTTTTATTGTTTTTTTTTAAGGTTCATATAATTATCATGAATACATCATCTAGGTTAGGAGATTATAAATTCAAAACTGTGAGACTAGTTGAACATCTGCTATAGCACATTAGTATGAAGATGTAAATTGGCGATTTAAAGACTCGGTTTTGGAGGGAATGGCAGCAGGAAGACAACACAATCAAAATAATAATGACGAAGTAAAAAAGTTGGAACTGAAAGTCAGTCCTGTATCAAGCTCAAGGGAGTGAAGACAGAAGTTCAAGGAAATGGATTTCAAATGTTAGATGAAGTTAAGCAAGGTAGAAAGAAGCAGTTTCTGAGGTTTAGCAGTCAGTTTGTCGTAGCTTATGCTGAGGTAACAAACTCAAAACTTCCATTTCATACAACAGCAAATGTTCATTTCTCACTCAGGTAGACTGTGGGTTGACTGTGACTCTGCTTCATGTGTCTTCTTTCTAGATCTCGGCTGAAGGGGCAGCCCTATTGGGGACATGCATTTTTCATGGTGGAGGGAAAAACATGAAGAAGAATCATGAATTGTTCCTCAAAGCTTTTATTCAGAAGCTGTACAAGTACTTCTGCTCACATTTTATTGAAGAACCCTGATATCAAAGGGAGAAAAATATAATCTTCTTATAGGGAGAGGCAGTAAATAAATATCTATTGACAATGATCCTCAAGGATGGAAACAATCCAAATGTGTATCAACTGGTGAATGGAAAAACATATTGTGGTACATCCATACAATAAAATAATAGGAATAAAAAAATCAGCGAACTACTAATGTTACATGCAACAACATGGATGAATATCAAAGACATTATACTAAGAAGCCAGATTTGAATGGTTACATACCATATTATTTCATTTATAAGACATTCTGCGAAGGACAAAACTTAGAAAACAAAGTGGTGGTTTGTAGAGACTGGTGGTGGGAGGGGGCACTGACCACAAATGCAAATCCGGGAATTTGGGAAGGATGACAGGAATATTCTCTATATTAAGTGTGATGGTGGTTACATAGCTGTATATGTTTCTCAAACATATCCCTAAAAAGAAAAAGTGTATGTACATAAATCATGCCTTAATAAATTATAACCTCATACTTAAATTACTTAATACACACACTTAAAAAACTAATTGATACATAAAAATATGTAACCAAATTAATAGACTAGGCATATTAAGTATTCATTTATATATAGTCTTTGGGGGGACAGTAATTCATAAATGTAGATACAACTTCTGATAATTACAATTATATATTAAATTTTACAAATAACAAATTTTATTTTTATTTTAAGGAAATAACCCTCAGAATATAATGCCTATCTTGGAGTTTATGGCTTGCATGTTTTACAAGAGAAGTAGGCCTCAGTAAATAACTATAAAATGTTTTTAAGTCATTCCCATTCCCTAAGAAATACTGCATAATCTAAATAAGGAATGTACATTTTAATGGGCATAATATTTTAATTTGTTAGTTGCACAAAACTGTGTATTGGCAGTTATAAATTATGTAAACATGTGCAAATTCAACTGACATGCATTATTCAAGAATGAATAATAATCCAGATAGATGAGTATAGAAAAAAGAATGAAATACAAGCTCTCTTCTCTTCTCTTCTCTGTCTCTCTCTGTTTCTCTCTTTTTCTCCAAGATAGCATAGTAAGTACAGAAAAAGAAGGTAATGATTATTTCATTATTTCCACTAATGATCCAGTAAATAGTAAAAAAAAATAAGCTAAAATAGCATGGGGGGAAATAATTTAAATTGTCTCTAAAATAGTCTTGCATGATTAAATAATTTAGCTGAAGAACTGGTGAATTAAGAGAAATATCCAGATTAATTTTTAACTAAATATTTTAAAACAAAGCCAAACCAAATCACATTGATTGCTTATGGGTATTTTCTGGGAGGGTAATGGGAGGTTAAACTTACCAAGGACTAATATGTGTTATACACTTCCACATTCTCATCTACTAAAGATCTTCTTTTACATAAATAGCTTATTGTTAATCACTTTTGTTAATCTCTCCTTGTGAACCCCAAGATACCAGAGTAAAACTTCAGCTCTGTCCTCTTGATTGCTAAAGACTGTAGACAGTCAGAGGGGATACATTTTATGCTCTGGCTTCCCTATCTGGTGTCTATAATCTTGTGTAAAAGATTTTGGTGGGAAGAGTCTTGTTCTGTTTGAAAACTGAATCTAAATTAGATTTGCTATTAGTGCAGCATCATGACACTGCCTGTCTATTCAACATTCCTTAAGTAGGGTTAATAAGAAACAATTGCCAGCTACTTCTCACCTAATAGTGTGTACCTTACAAAGCACTATAGCCTTTTATTTCTCACTTCCTAAATCATAGACCCTTTGAGGACCAAAGGAATTGATAAAAAAAAAATAGAGAGTCATCAAAAATATACGTTTATCCAAGTATTCTTCTATCTTCTCAGAAAAATTGATAGCAAAAAAAGATCAACTTTTACAGAAAATGAGTAATGAGATTTATGTCTCCAGTCTTGTTTGGTATATTCCATTCTGCCCTCAAATACAGATTCACATTTCTCCTCAGTAATAAGTGATTGATAATCCATCAGCATACAGATATCCTGGGAATTTGTGGGCAATCAGCAGTGGAGCAACCAAATAACGTTACCTGGGAAGACTGGAGTGATGTGTGCCTCACTGGTCTCAGTCACAAGTTAGCAGGCAAAGGAAGTATTTCCATCATATAATGACACAGATGGCTGAAGATGGGTTTCTTGCCTAGCTCAGCTTCTGAGTATTAGAATAGCCTTCCTGTAAAGTCTTTGTCCCTACTTCCTTGCCCCAGGAATTTCTGAAAGCAGGTCCATTTAGGGCTTATGCTTAGCATTTGACCTTTGGTTTCTGCACTCCTCTGACTCATCTTCCCAACTTTCCAGTATTCCCAAGAATTTTCACCCACACTCTTTCACTCCCTCATAAATAAATGCACAAATTGTTTTTTTGCTCCTTTTTCTCTCCTATTATGACTATCAGACTCTTGGAGAAGAGCACAATCATCTGTTAGAACAGAGCCTAGATCCATTAGAATGAAAAACAATTAGTTAGCTTTCCTTAAGGACAGACAGGACTTTGCCTTAAGAAGCCCAAAAAGTTTGTGGCTGGCATAATTCCCAACCGGGAAAAGGAGATGCACCATTTTGTCTTGAGAAACAGGACCCCCAAAGGAGAGATTGAATGGCTCCTGTCAATGTAATGCAATGTTTTGAATTTTCATATGAAAAAAACACAAATTGAAGCTTTATATATTGTTACACATTAAGGAAGAAAGATTTAACTCATTGAATTTCCTTTTAAATTATTGTATTCTATTTTCCTTTACTCCTTTTCCCATCCTGTTCTGTGTTTACATAAAGTGCATTCATAAAGCAGTTCAGAAAAAATATTAAAGTCCTAGGTCAAAAGGAAGAAATAAAGAAAAACATTTACTAATTTCATCATTCCTCCAAAAAGATGAAAGACTGTAGAAGTTTTCAACAGCCACTATAAAATGTCCCAATGCTCACCCTGGAATGGAGGCAGCGAGCTAGAACTGAAAGGACATTGGATTAGAAATATACTATTTTTATGACTTGCTCAAGTTTCAGTTTATTTAGTCCTCAGCTCCTTTATCTGAAAATGAAAATGAAATAACTATACTAGATTTTACAGTTACAACAATCTATGAACCTACCTCATCCCCAGCTTTTTCTTACCCTTAAGCATTATAGCAGTCTAATGATATATATAAATCACTCCTATTTATTGACTTCAGACAACAAAAATGTCGTGCTAATGAGAGCCACACCTGTTCCCTTTTACCCAGCCAACTACACACATGCTTATACTTGGAAAGGATTCTTTTTTTTTTTTTTTTTTTTTTGAGAGGGAGAGAGAGAGAGAGAGGAAGAGGGAGGGAGTTTGCATGTGCACACACACAAGCACGCATGGATGGAGAAGGGGCACAGGGAGAGAGAGAGAATCTTAGGCAGGCTCCATGTCAAGCTCAACTGGGAGCCAGATCCCCCAACCCTAGGATCATGACCTGAGCCAAAATCAAGAGTTGGACACTTTACTGAGCCATCCAGATGCCCGGGACAGAATTCTTTAATGCCAGATAATCCCATAGCAGATATTCATAGTAATGATGAAATATGCAATCTCACACACATGCACACACACACACACACACACACACAAATGAACTTAACCTTCATTTTATGCATAGGATAGTGTGTTCACCATTGGCCTCCTGCTTTCTTCTTCTACCCTATCAAGCCTTTTTCTTATTTATTCTTTAAAATGTGTGGATGATTATAGGTTTGCAAGATATTAGTATTATAGTGGTATGTGCATTTTAAAGGAGAACACAGATGGAACTTTAATCTTGAAATGTCAACTATCAGTTATGGATAAGGAGATTTCAGAAGCATCACTCTATACTACCTCTGAAGTAATTTAATGATAATTCTGCTGGCAGAAATGTCAGTGTATTAAATGTGATTCTTGCACGAAACAAGAGCAGAACAGGGTCCAAAGGCAGCATGCAGAAGTCCAGGGGAAATATCACTGAAAGAATATACTTGTGCACAATATAGAGGAAAAATTGATCTGTCAAGATGTTTATTATGTTATTTGCTAAAAACAGGGAAAGAAAAAGAAAAGACACCAAGAACATACAACAACCACAGAAAAATAGTTTGTCATTAGCTATTCAGGTACCAAAGAGTAACTTGAGTAAATGTTCATATGTTTAAAAAGTAGTTTTCAAAATTTGCTGTATACTGTCTGAAAAGCTGTCTCTAGAATGTGCGGGAGGAATATTTGTCTGTATCATTTTGTATATCTCTGTATCTCTGGTGTCTTAAACTGTATCTGGCACATAGCAGGTGCTCAAAAAATATTGTGTGAATTTATTGATTATTTAAAGTAAACATTGGAAAAATATACAGATTAGTGTGGTAATGATTCCATCTTGCGGTGTTGAATTATGGGTACATTTTTCCTAATTTTCTGAACTTTTCCCACCCTTCTCCTACCTTGCTGTCCACATATATATCCTGTTGATATGCAGTAATACATATTTTCAATCTCCTTCTACCCCAGTACATGCTCATTTATGTTTACAGATGGACAAAAGAGATAATTCTGTAAAGAGAAAGATTAGAAATAAACAGATTGCATTTTTTGAAAAACAAAAGTCAAGACATAGTGTGTATGTACTTTGTGTAGCAACAGTTTTGTCTACATCCAGAGATAGTGACATAGCACAGAAATGACTTCTCTCTGTTTCAGTCATGAGCTAGTTTTTCCATTGTACTATTCCACAGCTAATAAAACAGAGCAATTCTGCTTGTTTTTAATGTTCTGCCAGTGTACATACTGCTAGGAACAATAAGTATGAAATAAATTCTCATATTTTTTTCAGAGAGAATTAGTCTTTTACCATGAAATTTGGCCAAGCCAGGCAAATTAAACCTAGACAACAAAGCTTCAATTAGACATGCTACAGCACAGACTTACATGAAGAGTCTCTGAGTAGATTATAGTTCCAGAAATCGACAGATACTATAACAATATGCATTAGCCTCTGATTTTGCTCTGGTTTTAGTAATATGTGAGGTCTGGGACAGAACTGCACTGTATTCAAACTCAAAACTGAAATCTGGTACATAGTTCAACGCATATAAATTGCAGATGCTTCATTTCTGTTCCAGACTTATTTATCCATCTATTCATTCAATTCACTTCTTCAAGAAATGCATATTTAAGTCCCACCACTTATTAGATGAGTTGCTTATTAGTTGGGGTAACTATTATTTAATCGAACATCTTAAATGAGTTGCTAAATGTTTTGGCATCAGCTTCCTCATATATAAAGTGCAGATAATATTTGTAAATATCTTGGTAGTTTCTGGGATTGAGTTGACACATGCGATGTTTGAAAAGACCTGGCATATGATAAGACCTCAATAAATATTAGCTCCTTTTACTGCTCAGAACCTGGAGCCTGTTTCAGATTCTGTGTCTCCCTCTCTCTTTCTGCCCCTGTGCCACTTACACACACACTCTATCTCTCTCAAAAATAAATAAATATAAAAAAATTAAAAAAAAATAAATTGAAGGTATGGTGATGAAAAATTAGACTTTGTTCTGGTTCGTGACAGTTTATAATTTCGTGTGCATCATTACTGCAAGACAATTCTATACGGACATCTAATGTTTCTGCATGTCTTGTGAGCAGAAGTATTGACAGACTTTTGTTCTGATTATATTTTCAAATATGTTTTTGTAGAGAACAACCTTAGAAGAGAGAGGTTATGTCTCCTTCCAGAGCAGAGAGCAGGTTTGTTTGTTGTCCATTATATAAAAAAATAATAATGTCTCTCTGGGACAAAGTGTGGGCAGGGTTGCTTAGAGCCAATTCTGAAAGACTGACATTTTCTAAATTTGGTATTCCTTTTCTCTCATGTAACCCATTGCATGCCCATATGTCACCTGGACCTCATCATTCT
The DNA here is from genome assembly GCF_046562875.1 of Panthera onca. Taxonomy (NCBI): domain Eukaryota; kingdom Metazoa; phylum Chordata; class Mammalia; order Carnivora; family Felidae; genus Panthera; species Panthera onca. The sequence goes on along the minus strand of NC_138347.1, from coordinate 39,703,520 downwards.
TCCTTGAAGGAACTGAGATTCAGGCAAATGTTGATATTTTGGCTGCAGCTATTGCTGTGAATAATAAACTGTCCTTTGTTTCTGATCCAGGAGTGTTTTGCCTTCTGCTAGCATCCAAGCTGACTTAATGTGCAATTCAGATAAAATCTCAAATTCTTCACAATTCCTAACAATCGTTAGGTGAATGATCAGAAATGTAAAGCACATCTGCATAAACACAAAAAGTACATATACACATACAAACATGTTCTTCTCGTGTATATAGAAAAAATGAGAATGGCTAGATATTATAGGAACATTAAGGAGTAGGATGTGGCAGTAGCAGTATTCTATTATAAATGGACACTAAAAACCTTAGAATGGGAAACAAACGTGGGAATCACCTAATCAAAACTACTAGCCAATACTGATGGTGATACTGATGTTACCTACCACTTTTTCTCCAGTGCACGACAGAATAACTGGGGCACAGTATCCACTCACTGAATATATTGCTTAATAAATGTGTAAGTAATTTATGAATACATTTGTTAAAAGAATGTGTATTCCTTACTGCCTGACCATCTCCATAATAGGGTAGGCACTTCTGCGTGGGAAATTCGGTCCTTTGCTGAACTCTTTTCTTTGGAAGTTCTTCCTTACTGTATTAATCAAGCTAGAAGAGACTGTGCTGTGAGAATGTAAAAACCACAAAATATTAGGGAATGTCATTAAATAATAAAAAGTTTATTTCTTTCTCACATCGTCATTCAATATGGGTCAGCAAGCTTGCCTTTCTAGTGACTTTCTCTTTTAAGTGATATGTCAGGAATTGGGGCTCTTCTGTACTGTTGCTCTATGCAGGAGTAAAATAAAAATGGCAGAATTATCTCTGGTGTACTTAATTGAACTAAAATTTGAGTTTTTGAACTTAATTCATTGATTCTAAGTCTTCCATTAGAGCAAAACCCAACAACAACAACAACAACAACAACAACAGCAGCATGTTTACTCTTTTCAGCATGATATTGTAGACAATCAAATACTTATTTCCCTTTAGTCTTTATTTTTCCTAGGCTAAATAATCATAATTCCTATAATCAGGTCACGCATTATATCATTCTCAGGTACCTCACCGCTTTGATTATTTTCCTTTGGGCATCCCTTGCATTGTCAATAACATTTCAAGAGAACCACTAAAAACTGGGGCGCCTGGGTGGCTTGGTCGGTTAAGCGTCCGACTTCAGCTTAGGTCATGATCTCACGGTCCGTGGGTTCGAGCCCCGCATCCGGCTCTGTGCTGACAGCTCAGAGCCTGGAGCCTGTTTCAGATTCTGTGTCTCCCTCTCTCTGTGACCTCCCCCGTTCATGCTCTGTCTCTGTCTCAAAAATAAATAAACGTTAAAAAAAAAATATTTAAAAAAAAAAAAAAAAAGAGAACCACTAAAAACTGAATATAGTACCTCAGATGTTGTCAGACAAACATAGATGAAGTGAGCCTAATTTCCCATGATTTAAATTCTAGAGAGTCCAACACCTCTAGCCTTACATATTATCTTGTGAGAATTATGGAACACCAGGAAGGACAGTATTTTTAAGTATTGACTGATGCTCGCCATACTTCATTCCATTTTAGCCTGTCACCTCTCCTCCATTTAGGTCACTAGACTTTACACAGGCATTGCCTCAAGGAGGAGTGGCAACTATGGAAATTCCTGGCTTTTAAGCTTAAAAAAAAAAAAAAAAGCCACACAAGAATACTTGAAGATCAAGTTTTTCCTGCCTTTGAAGAGATAATAATTCTCTGGGCTAGAAGAAATAGGGAAGAATTACAGAGGAAGCTAGAGAGTTAGACACTGAGGAAGGCATAGGAGAGCAGTTTTCTGTGCCCTGTCCTCTCCACTTCCACCATCACCTTTGGATTTGGTCCTGAAAAGGGGAGAGGAGCAATAAAAGTCAGTCAGAACTAAAATTTGAGAAGATACAATACCTGTGTCTCTGCCCTTTGTTTAGCATGCTGAGAGGCAGCAGCCTGCCGAGAATGTTACCATAGCATGAGAAATGAGTAGAGGTGGCTTTGTGGGGAGTCAGAACTGAGAACTGAAGCAACCATGTTCTCCCTCCCCACCCCCCACCCCAGCCCCACAATTAGCCAAATGCCATTTCAGGAGAAGGGCAAAATCTGAAATGTCCAGTTTAACCTGAAATCATGAGTGTACCCAGAAAAAGTTGAGAAAATCCATCAGTGACTGAGTTTACTTGTACTTGACTAAGATTACCTTTTCTGCCTTTAGGAGCACTGAATGCTATATGCTGTAACAGGGAATAAGTTATGTTTTAGAAAAATACTGTCAACTTTTTAGCACTTCTAAGGACACATCTTAAAAATATTCTGACAGCTACAGCTGGTTTGCTTGTGAATGAAAAAGGTATTGGATTTGGATTTAGAAGATCTAAGTGTAAATTACCATCTCTACATATTTGGCCACGTGTATAGTTTCTCTTTTAGCAATAGTTTCATCAGGAAAAACACACATTCTGACTTTCTCATAGCGGAATGAGATATCAGGTGAGCTAAATTCCTGCAAAATAGTTTTGTAATATTTAAATTGCCAAAAATATATTACCATTACTCTATTTCTACCAGGTAGTTGTGGTCTTAAAATTATGCTAGGTTGAATATAAGTAATTTGATATTACATTTTGATATTGAGTATAAGGAGACACTCTAGTTTGCTCCTTTTCAGATTTTTTTTTTTTTTTTTTTTTTTTACAATGTTTTTTATTTATTTTTGGGACAGAGAGAGACAGAGCATGAAAGGGGGAGGGGCAGAGAGAGAGGGAGACACAGAATCGGAAACAGGCTCCAGGCTCTGAGCCATCAGCCCAGAGCCCGACGCGGGGCTCGAACTCACGGACCGCGAGATCGTGACCTGGCTGAAGTCGGACGCTTAACCGACTGCGCCACCCAGGCGCCCCACCTTTTCAGATTTTAATGTGCATAGGAATCACCTGGAAGATCTTATCAAAATGTAAATTCAGATTCAGCAGGTTTGGCCCGGGACCTGAGATTTTCTACTTCTAACTTTCTACTTTCTACTTCTAAGTAGATTTTCTACTTTCTATTATCTACTTTGTAGATAATAATTATGCTGGACTATAGACCACACTTGGAGGAACAGTGCTGTAGTTAACAACTAATTTTTGTACATTTCCTGAGCTTGAAGTAACAATTAAAATTTAATACTGCACCTCACATTGCCTCAGCAATAGCTCCCACATTTCTTTATCTCTCCCATCTGTTCATATCAAGTTCTTCATATTCTCAGCATATCTGATATGGATGATGTCATGACCTGATTATCAAATGCTCTGAAATTACTTTTAGAGTTTTTTTTTTTATATTTGTTATTATCCATAAAGAACATGGTGTGCTTCCAGGGAAAGTATAAACAAACAGCTCAGTCCTTGAGAATTTATGAGATTTAATCCCACAATTTGGCAGCAGACATACCGTTATTTCAGTTATTCACTTTTAAGAAATGAACAAAATTTATATTTGGATATTATAAGTAAGAAAGTGAAACAAGTATTAAGGCAATAGAGGCACTGTTTTATTTTGTTTGTTTTTACTGTCTCTGTCTTTTTGAGATTCCAGGAGGGTGGTGTCTGTGGTGGAACAGGTTGTTGTCACTCATGCTTCTGTCCCTCTGGTGGGCACCACTGCTGTCTAGGGTACAGAACATCATGGCAGACATTAGAAATGATGTCATTTATTCAGCTACTAAGAAAACGTTGTACACAAGAGATTGTGGCTTGCTTCTAGGATAGAATGGGTAAAAGCATCCAGAATTGCCAAATTTACACATCAACTTCTCTCACCATCCCTTTTTAGATATGGTATGCACACTGGCTAAGAACTGGACTGTAGAAACAGATTACCTGAGTGGATAATGTTGAGGAAATCACTTAATCACTTGATACCTTGATTTCCCATCTGTATAATGGAGATAATTATTGTATTTAGCTCATGAAGCTTTTTTGAGGATTAAATGAGTTAATATATGTAAAGTGCCAGGCACATAGCAAGTACTATATAAAAGTTGACTATTATCATTATTATTATCTTTATCACCATTATTACTGTTACTTCATTTCCTTATCCTGATCAAGTTTCTGTTGTGGTTAGATAACTTCAGGCGGTATGTCTCTACCTATACTGCCAGGGTGGACATGATTTTCTTAATCTTTTTGGACACTAACATATGAAGGATGAATGGCGATAATTTATTGTCATGGGAGATGATATGAATCTCCTGAAATTGCGATGGAGTTTATATTTTTCAGTTGTGCTACAGTCGTACTATATTAAAGTACTGATTAAAAACCTTAGAAAATGAAAGAAAAAGTATTTTTAAAGGTATTGAAAATACTCACCACATCTAACATTTTATCATTATTCCATAGACAATATGAGAAGAGACGTGTTTGAAGACAATTTACTCGCCAAAAAGGGAATGAAAATTAGGCTAAAAAGTAATTAAAGTATATTTTCTGGATAAAGTTCACATAAAATATTCTTAGCATCTGTGTTCTTCCTATTTGGTGTTGAAAGAGACCAAAACAAAAACATTATAGATTAACAATTCCACAACATTTAAAGATCACAGACAGAGTCGTTCAATTCAAATTAACTTCAGCAGGTTTACACTGTACTTACATTTGGTACTGTGTCAGTCACCAAAGAAATGTCTAACTCTGCCTTTTCCCCCATGGAATTTATTGTTTTATCTTTTCATAAGGGAGGCAGTTATGATAATTGAAATGATCAAGGCAAAGTAACGAACAACAATAATAATAATTGCATACAATCAAGTCACAAAATATAAGGTGCAGGCAGTACAAATGATAATGGTATAAAAGAAATCAATTTTAAAATGTTAAGATCTGCTTCCTAGAAGAGGTGCCACTTATAATGGGCCTTGGAAGTAAGTGGGATTTTGAATATATTCCAGGCATCTAAAGCCACAGGGATAATAATGTTAAGACATCCTCTCCAGTAATCTATTTATATAATAAGAATGAAATAGGCAGTTGGGAGGCAAATAAATCACTTTCAGGATTTGAAGATACATGCATACCTCATTTTTGGATCAAACACAGTGCATGAAAATTTGGCAAAACCAAACAAACAACAGACAATGGAGTAATTTTTTTTGTTTGTTTCATAAGTTACTGGCATTCGAAGTGGTCCAGAAAGGTTTCCTTAAATGCAAAACCTCTTTTGTGTTTATTAAACATAAATTACTTTCAAAAATTGTTATTTACTCTCAATGTTCTAGGTTAACACCTCTTGTACAAAGTGACATCACAGCCCTTAATACCATTTTGTGCCTGGTGATCATAGGAAGTTATGTGGCATAGCTTTTCCTCTCTGCTTTCTCTCTTCTGAATGACAGCAACATGGGCCTTTGGCTTCATTAATCCTAAAATATTTAAATCAAATTATAAAACTAATGTATTAAAAATGAGAAATAAATTCAAACCACATTGTTCTGGCTGCTGTGATTTATTACTCCAATTGGTCTTTGTCTGTGGCTAGTTAGCCCGGTGGGTTAGAACAGAGTGTTAATGATGCCAAGATCAAGAGTTTAATCCTCCCTGGCCTACTTAGCTTTGTTCCATTTCATGGATAGAACCATACCCCCACCCAGACCAGACTTCATGTGATTGTATTCACTTGTCAAAGGCTGACAAAGACAATGGACTTAAATTGGCCCAGGTCTACCATTACTACCAGGAAAACCAGCGAAGAAACAGACAAGGAACTCAAGGTACATAATGAACTAATGGTCTGTCATTATCTTCCATGAAGACAAATGATTCTATCTCATGGTTAAGTACATATTCTTTGGTGATGTTTTAATTCAGGCTAAGGAGTGTCCTGACATCTCTTCATCTCATCTTATTGTTTCCCAACTTAGAGACTTTTATTATTAAATCTCTATAAAATACACTATATCAGGAATACTATGAAATCCTACAATACCAGCCAAAATTAATTCTTGAAAACAGACCTCTACAGAGAGAGCAAGTGGCCTGTTTTAGGAATACATTCTAGGTGGTAAATAGAGGTACTAAGAGAGGGTCATGGCCAACTTTCCACAAGTCAGAACTAGGGAAGCAGGTGCTGCCAGTTTCCTATGTGTCTCTTCTGGATCAGTGGGAGATATTTATTTATTTATTTATTTATTTATTTATTTATTTATTTATTTTTGGGACAGAGAGAGACAGAGCATGAACGGGGGAGGGGCAGAGAGAGAGGGAGACACAGAACTGGAAGCAGGCTCCAGGCTCTGAGCCATCAGCCCAGAGCCCGACGCGGGGCTCGAACTCACGGACTGCGAGATCGTGACCTGAGCTGAAGTCAGACGCTTAACCGACTGAGCCACCCAGGCGCCCCAGTGGGAGATATTTAAAACCTCACTATATATTAAGCAAACCAAACTATGAGGATTAGAAGTAGCCTCATTATTAATTGTAGATAGGTGAAACTTTATCCTCAGAGTCTTTAAGTGAGGTCTTCAACTTGTAACTTGCACTGTGTACGCTAACCTAAAGATGTTATAAAAGGAGTAAATATGTCACAGAAGGGACCACTTTACTAGATGTTGAAAACCATTAGAAAAAAAAAGTGCCACCTTGAATCAGAGTACAAAAAAAAAACCTCTGTAAGAAGCCCTAAGAAATTCTTGCATGGGTGTTTTTAAAATACTCGACAGAGAGAACATGCTATTATGAGCTTACCCATTAAATGTTACAGGTTGAAAGTGAATAAAATAATGCAAGACATAACAGGCATGTGCCATGCATAACTCTCACATGTGTTACACCCTAGATTGTCCCTGAATTCATGGGACTGGATGGATGCTTGCTTTGTGTGTTTTTAGGTCAGAACTCATAAAAAGACCTGCAAATTATGTGGGTTTTTAAATAAGTTTATTAATTTATATTTGAGAGGGAGGGAGGGAGGGAGGGAGAGAGAGAGAGAGAGAGAGAGAGAGAGGAAGTGGGGGAGGGGCAGAGGGAAAGGGAGAGGGAGAGAGAGAATCCCAGGCAGGATCCCTACTGTCAGTGTGGAGCATGACGTGGGGCTCCATCTCACCAAATGAACCTGTGAGGTCATGACCTGAGCCCAAATCAAGAGTCCAACCACTTAACTGAGCGCCCCATGGTTGGTTTTTTTTTTTTTTTAATTTTTGATTGTTCTATGATAAATCTTGTTCTTGATTTTTGTCTGTTCCACAACTTGCCAAGGTAGGTTTGTAACAGGGAAATGCATTAACATTTTGAAGTTCAGCATGGGTCAGGTGGTGCCTTATGAGATTTATGTACATTATTTATCCTCATAGAAGTCCTATATATCTGATTATCTTTACTAGATATGAGAGAACTGACATTTTCTTTTTCTGAAGGCAGTGTTTATGCTCTTTTAATTCTTCATGTGAATATCTGAGAGCCCGATGGTGACCCTGCATTTTATTGTCACCCCACAGCCTGGCCAGCTCTGCCCTCCTTGTAAGGAGGTCTGTTACCAGGGACTTCTCTAATCACCCTCTCCTGTGCAGCTTGCTGTCCTGGCCACCTGCCTACTCTGGCCACTCTTCTTTACTCCATTTAAAGTCCTTGTTTCCTGAAACCAAGGCCATGTTTCTGGTGGTATCATATGCTATTCAATTTTTAACAGATTATGAAGGAAACAAAGAAAAATTAACCAGAAAAGTACTTTTGAGATAAAAACTCACAATTCAATCCAAAAAGAAAAATTTTAAGCTGCTCCTATAATCCCTTGCAGTTATTTTTCCTGTTGAACTTGGGAATTTTCAGGAGTTCCTTGTTTAGTTATTTCCAAACCAATTCTTAAAGCTAGAAACCCAGAAATTATGGAAAGAACCTAAATGTCCATCAATTGATGAATGGATAAAGAAGATGTGGTTTATATATACAATGGAATACTACTTGGCAATGAGAAAGAATGAAATCCTGCCATTGACAGCAATGTGGATGGAACTGGAGGGTATTATGTTACATGAAATAAGTCAGTCAGAGAAAGACAGATACCATATGTTTTCACTCATATATGGATCTTCAGAAACTTAGGAGACCATGGGGGAAGGGAAGGGGATAAAAAAAGTTACAAACAGAGAGGGAGGGAGGCAAACCATAAGAGACCCTTAAATACAGAGAACAAACTGAGGGTTGGTGGGGGTTGGGGGAGAGGGGAAAGTGGGTGATGGGCATTAAGGACGGCACTTGTTGGGATGAGCCCTGGGTGTTGTATGTAAGTGATGAGCAATGGGAATCTGCCTCCAAAACCAAGAGCACACTGTACACACAATTTGACAATAAATTATATTTAAAAAAAAGAAAAGAAACCCGGGCTTAGCAGAAATTTTAATTCAATTGACCCATTAGACAAATAATTGATCTATGAAGTTTTCTCTTGAGGCTTGTCAATTCTTTGGTAAATCTAGCCTCTTGCCTCCTCCATACATATATGTGAAGTTAGATGGGTATGCAGTTAATTAGACCTAATGCCCATTTATTATTAAGTGATATGGTTTTTTGGAAGTGTTTTGGAATCAAACACTGTGGTCAGATCCTGGTTCAGTCACTCATGAGCTAGGTGATTTTAAAGTATTTAATTTTTCTGATCTTTAGTTCTTCCGTATCTGAAATGGTGATAGCAACTACTGCATAGGATTATTGTAAGAATCACATGAGGGAGATGAAAGCATTTTTAACACAAATGCCTAGTCCGTTGCAGATCCTCATAAAGTGTGAGTTTCCTTTATCACCATTTTCTTCATTAAGTAAAAAAATCATAAATACCTGATCTATATAAACTCCCTCCATTTTTTGTCATCCTCTTACAAGAGCACATGCATTAAATCATCTAGTCTATAACCTACATTTCAAGTGGTGAAAATCTACTTTTAAATTAAGCCTATCCCTACAACTGTGACTATGTTGAACCCCAAAGGATATTATCCCTTAATAAAGCATAATATCATTATCTCATTCAATAAATATTGAATGAATGTTTATAAGGTACCATAATAGTGAATGAAATATATATGTTTTATGCCTATATTAATCATAATGAAGAGACAAGGGGAAAAAAAGGCTGAGAAAAAGCATGTATTTCAAAAGGAAGAGGGGTGTTGAGAAGGCAGTTATTGGAGAGAATAGTGGAGATGGGATGGGTGTACTTTAGATTGGGAAGTGTCTTTGAGAAAGCACATTGAAGTTACAAACTAGATGGCAACTAGACCAAGTGTGGGGGGAAGAATTATCCAAGTAAATAATGCATGCAAAGACTAAATAAAAGAGAGAGTTTATTGTGCTGGAACAAATGAATGGATGGCATGTGTTATTGCAAAGTCTCATAGTGGGCAGGAGGAAATGGATAGGAGGCTATGGAGGTAAGTTGGCAGAGGAAGAGAGACAGAAGAAATGAGAAAGAGCGACAGAGACAGAGAAAGAGACAGACACAGAGAGGGAGAGAGATGGAAAGATAATTTATAATAAAGAGGCACTATATTCACCATTCAACTCAGTGGACATTGACCTAGCCCAGAATAAGAGTAAGATGGGATGCATGAATCTTTCATTTCTTGAGTTGGCCTAAATTTCCAATGCTTCTCTCCCATTATGTGTGTATCTTGCCAATTTGAATAAGATTTTAGCATTTAAAAATTAGCATAATTCTTAAAAGACATGATTCCTTAAACATTGACCATATTTCATCTGGTGTTCAATCCAAAAAAAGGTAGTCTTTTCAATGCTAAAGGTCAAATTGTCTGTGTTGAACTTATTAAGACTCAGTACATATTGAAGAAATTTTCAATAATAATTTGAGCTGCATATGGTTTCATTTGCTTTATTTATTGACTTTAGAACTCCATGTAAGATGTATCTCTACTCTGTAAGTCTTGGGTTCTGAGGAGTGCTCTGGGTTGGAGGTTAATTTTTGTGAGTTATTCGTATATTCAGTATAGGTGATTTGAAGATGGATGAGATCTTTTAGGATGAGAGGCTAGAGTAAGATAACTAAAAGGTCTAGGACAAAGCAACCAATAAACTCAATATTTAGAGTTTAAGTAGAGGAGGACTTGGCAGAGGAAACTGAGAATAGCCAAAGTGTAAGTAGAAAGTTTAAGACGGGGGGAGGGGGTGTCATGGAAGGATGTCAAGAGAAAAGAGAATTTTAAGGAGTGATTAATCCTTAATGTCAAAATTAATGAAGCATCAATTAGGATGCAGTTTGAAAATGAACTTTGAACTTGCTATCATGATCAAGCATTGATCATTGGATCAATCAAGCATTGATCATTGGATCATTGGTCATTGGATCAATGACCAATAATGATCATTATTGGTGATTTTAATAAATTTTAGTGGGGTAATGGGACAGAAATCTGACTGTAAGTGGACTAAATAGGGAATGGAAAGGGAGAATAAGGAGAAAGTGAATTTGAGGGCTTTGAGAATGATGGAGAAGATAGGAGGCAATAGTTGCAAGAGAACATGGATAAACGTGCTAGAGAAATACAGTAAAGTTGCTGAGCATTGAAGAAGGCCCATTTAAGGCAGGTAATCCTAGAGGGCAACTGAATAAAGTGGCTTATTGCTTAACATGTGAGATTTGACCTTCTGTTCTTACAACTATTCTACTGGTATTACTGGCACCAGCCCTAGATCCAGGCAAACAGAGCCCCTCCCTGGCCTCTGAGTTTTAGAGTAGTCCTCACTGGCCCTCTTTCCTGTTGTGCCTCTCTGTAGGGCAAAGGGGACATGCTTACCCAAAACTTCCTTCTTGTACCCCTTTCCCCATTAAACTATTGCATTAGTTTTCTATTGCTGCTGTAACAAATTGCCACAAACTCAGTGGCTTAAAACTATGTAGATTGATTATCTTACAGTTACGGAGGTCAGAAGTCCAAAATGATGTCGGCAAGGCTGTGTTCCTTCTTGTGGCTCTACAACACCCCAGTTGCTTGCCTTTTTTGTCTTCTAGAGGTTCCTTCTGTTCCTTAGCTCATTGTTCCCTTTCATCATCACAGTTATCTATGGTCTGTAGAGTACTTCTCACTTCAGATCAATGTGACACTGACTCTTCTGCCTCCTGACTCCTTCTTAAAAGGACCCTTGTGATTACACTGGGCCCAGCCAGATAATCCAGGATAATTTTCCTGTCTTAAAATCTACTCGTTAATAAACTTAATTCCATCAGCAGTCTCTCTCCCTTTTGCTATGTGAGATAGGCATGTTCATAAATTCTAGGGATTAGAGTACAACATTTTTGAGGGTTGGACAGGCATCATTCTGCCTAGAACAACCATGTTTCTTAAGACCTGGGAAATTCCTGTGCAGATGAGCCAAACCTGCTTCCTCAGAGCCATGATTTTAGAGTGGGCTGCATTATCAGGGACTCAGCTTAGGCCAGACAGCTGGTCAAGGATCTGCTGTTTGGTGAATTGGGAGGGGAGTAGCTAGATACACAGGTTGAGAAATCCATGTGTGTGTACAGAAGGTTCCATGTTTCTTACACTGGCACCCCAATTAAAGACAAGCCTGGCTGTCATCACTCAGAAAAACAAAACAAAAAACTGCTTTCTTTTTTGCCCTATCTTATCCCAAGAGATACTGGGAAACCTACTTCATGTTACCCTCTCTAATTAAAACTGGTTTGGGGAGTTCACCACACCAAATTCCAGCCGTAAAATTGGGAACATTCTGGGAAATTTGGTGAGTGAGGCAAAAATATAGGGACTGTAAACCCCTGGCTCAGAAGAGTTGGGAACATTTAAGGTAATTTTAATATTCTGTTGGAATTATAGTGGCTGGGTAGAAAAGAGTAAGAGGATCAACACCAATGGGTAGGATCTGGTTCCACATCTGAGCCAGAAGGGAGGTGGGATGGTTTCAGAGAAGGAAGAGAAAAGATAAAAGGGTAAATTTCAGGAACTTTAGCTCAGAAGTGCAAATAATCAAATTTCATCTCATTTATTTCATCTCAATTATTCCAAATAATTGTGACACCTCCACATAATTAACATGACAGTGAGTACACCAGTGATCAGATCATATTCTCTGATCTGTGTGACTCACAACTGTTAAATGCAATTGGCCTACATTTCTACGCCACCTCTTTTCTAAAACATCAATGTAACCAAAGGATGATCTAATCTAAAACCTCTTCTTTTGTGTACGTATATGCTTAAATGGATATCTATGAATATACATGCATGCATACATGTGTGTATAGGCATAAATAGATACCATATATATATATATATATATATATATATATATATATATATATATGCTTGTTTGTATATCCTTATCTTGGGGTGATAGAGAACTGAGCCAAGAGTGAAAAGATTTGGGATTTTGGTTAGAGTGTGCCAAAAGGAGACATTAATTCTGTAGGAGACATTAACCAGACCATGTGTTTGCTTATTGTTGAAAGATGTTGAAAGATGTTAGACTAGATGATCTTTCTTGATTCTTTTTCACCCTAAAACTCTAAATATCTATCTGGGAAGTCAGAGCTCCAACTTAGCTTTCCTTAACAGGAATTGTTTCTTCTAGATTCTAATTATGGACAGAATTTATCTTTAGTCTTTCATTTTTTTCCCCTATCAGTACAATACAGAAATGAAGGAAGGTATCAAAACAAAGATATGGCAGAGGTGCCTGGGTGGCTCAGTCGGTTGAGCATACAACTCTTGATTTTGGCTCAGGTCATGTTCCCGGGGTCGTGAGATCGAGCCCCACATTGGGCTCCATGCTGAGCTTGGAGCCTGATTGGGATTCTCTCTCTCTCCCTGTGTCCCTCTCTACCACTTGCATGCTCTCACTCTCTCTCTAAAATAAAAAAAAAAAAAACAAATAAATAAACAAACAGAAAACCAAAAATACTGTAGTATAGAAAGATTTTGCCAAATAACTCCAGACTTTTGAGTCCATGACTTACTGGTATCCAAGAACTACATCTTTGTCATATAATAAATATTTGCACCATAGTAGAGGCCATATGGGGGAATAAGGAAGATGCAGAAATTGGGAGTATGGACATTCTGGATTTAGTTCTGGATTTTTTTTCTAAGTCAACAAATACATACTGAACATCTTCTAAATGTTAAATAACAAGATATAAGTGCTCTCTGCAAGTCTAGTAGAGGAGATATATTGAACATGTAATTATACCAATAATAATGAGCTACAGATACATTAAGTTATTTGAAGATACAGTTGGAAGATACAGTGCTTCAAACAGGGGGCTTGCTGTAGAGGAAAGGGGGCCCTTGCAAACCAGCTTTGTGGTCTGATTCATCACTTTACAGTCTAGGTCCAAAGTTCCTCACATAACAAGGAACTTCTCATTCTAACATACAGTGGAGATCCTGACACAGAATCTAAAACCATGTTCCATGTTCTGACCTGAACTGATTTCAGATATGCTTGGATCCCCTACGAGTTTGTAAGTTCCTTGAAGAGTTTTCTTTTCCCCTTTTTAGAATACTTTATACAATAAATGTTTATTAAGCCAGGTATTATATGATTTAGATTACAGATAAAAAAATCACAGTCCCTGCTCTTACGTGGCCATGGTCATACTGGGGAAAACAAATGGGAAATTTCAAATCAAGTAGTTGGTATGGTGAGAGCAGTGTTCATAGGGTGCTGGAGTTGCCAAGAGTAGAGGCATCAAAGCTGGTCTTCAGTGGATGTTCTGGAAGATGGTTCCCTAAAGAACAAAAAGGAGGTAGCAAGTGAAGAAGGTAAAGGGTGTTGGTGCAGATGTTCTGGTAATATATAATAAGACAAGGTCATAGGAGTTAGCAAGCTCTTTCCTGGAAAGGGAGGTCTAAACTCAGGTGGCTGAATGGACAGTTATAGGAGATGGTGACATAGACAGGGACCAGAATTTGAAGATTAAAGAGTTGGGACTATACATTGTAGGGAGCTATTATAAAATATTTTTTAAAGAGGGACAAAACATTATTACTCTCTTGGATCTGCAGTGGCTGGAACAGAAAACAGTAAGAGGATAAATTGTGTGAAGAATGGATCAGAAGAGGGTTAAGGTTGGGGCCTAGAAATCAGGTAGAAGCCTCCTGCAGGAGTCTGGGTGAAAGATGCCAAGTGAACTAAGGATTATAGCCACAGAGATAAAAAGATGAAGGCACAGAGTCAGAAGTGTAAAAGTTGGGATCAAGTGGACTTAGACCAGAAGCAGGGACCGTAAGAAGAAGAAAGAAGTGTCTGATGATTCTCAGATTTCTAACTCAGCAACTGGTAGGTGGGAGTTTCAATACCTGAGCTGGAAGTTAAAAGAGGAGGATCAGGTTGGGGCTATGGGGAAATATTAGTGCTATTATGACTGAGGTTCCTATGGAACATCTATGTGGAAACATCTAGACAGAAGCCAGATAGATGAACCTGGAACACAGGAAAGGAGTATGGCCAGAGGATGTCAATTTTTAAAATGACAGTGATAAACATTTCAAATAAGTTTGCATATGTCTTATTGATAGGAATACTTCTTCATGACAAAAAGCACAAAATCCAAGCTGTGAAAGCCTGTAATAAATATATTTTTAATATTTAGTAGATGAAAGAATGGATGAGTGAATAAGAGTTGTTATAATAGCAAAGAGTTCCTGTCAAATTATTATAGTTTGTGTATTTGGGTGTATAGTGTGTGCACGTGTGAATATATATGTATTGATGTATGTATATCTATGTAGTTATGTATGCACACATACACATTCATATCAAGATTAGCAATAAATTAATACTGTGCATCTGTATTAGTCAGCTAGGGCTGCCATAACAAAAAGGACTGGTTGCCTTAAGCAACAGAAATTTACTTTCTCACAGTTTTGAAGTCTGAAAGTCCAAGATCAAGCTGCCCTCAAGGTGAGTTTTTGGTGAGCCCTCTCCTCCTGGCTTGTAGACTGCACCTTCGCACTGGGTTTCACAAGTCCTTTCCTCTGTGCCAGTGCAGAGAGCAATCCCTGGTGTCCCTTCTTCTTCTTATAAAGACACCAGTTAGTAATCTTAATTACCTCCTGATAGGCCCTGTCTCCAAACATAGTCACAATGAGCGTTAGACTTCATTGAATTTTGGGGGGACACAATTCAGTCCATAACAACCTCAGTGCATTTGACGTCCACATCAATTTTTTTCTCAGAGAAAGGGTAGTCTCTGGGAAAACAAAGAAACTGTTCTGTGTCATAAAAGAGGATGCCTGTATTTAAAGGGAGAGATATGCTTGGTAAAGGTCAAAGAGTTTACTGATTTGTAACTAATTATAATTATTTTCCATTTTGCTTGGTTATATCAAAATACAATCATATTCCTACAGATTTTTTTTTTCTTTTTCATTTTGGAGAGGATTATAAGCTACTTGCAAGTAGATAAACCTGTCATAGCTGAATGGGTTTAATTGGTTGTTATTGCCTATTGCTCTATGGAAACCAGGCAGGAAAAGCCAGAAAAGGTTGACGTCCCACAAGAATGTCATACCATGAAGGTGTAAACTTAAAGCGGAGATCACTCGTAGAAAACTGTTGCATTCTTGGCATGTGTGCATTTGGCAATAAAGTTAACTTTCACTTACTGTTAGATTTAATGGAGGGGCTAATGCCAGTTTATTTTGCGCCTGTTCTGTTTTACCTCTTTGCACACTTGGCCTTCGTTTAGCTCTGGCCCCGTGTTGCTGCTCCCCCTAAATGCTCCCCCGGGAGTGGGAAGACCCCGCCCTGACAGCCAGGTGACAGAGACAGGGTGGGAAGCCCGAGCTCTGAGGGCGCGGAGCCTCACGCATACCGTTCCCCTCCCACCATCATCCGCTGCTAGGAGGCGGAGAGGGCTTCAAACTTAGCTCCAATCCGCAGCCGGCCTTCCCCGGGGTCCCCTGCTGGGCGACCCGC
This sequence comes from Panthera onca, assembly GCF_046562875.1. Taxonomy (NCBI): domain Eukaryota; kingdom Metazoa; phylum Chordata; class Mammalia; order Carnivora; family Felidae; genus Panthera; species Panthera onca. The sequence continues at coordinate 39,687,533 of NC_138347.1, read as the reverse complement.
CCGCAGCGGACCCAGTTTGAAGAACTTTACGGAGCTCGGCGTCAGAGCCTGGAGCGGCGAAGTGCTCCCCCTCCTCCCCAGCGGCCCCCTCCCTCTGCCCCCGCCTCCCGGTCCTCGCCCAGGCTCGAGCTCCGGTGATAGGACGAGCTCCGGGCGTGCATTGTGTATATGCAAACCAGAGCCCCGGCTCCCCGGGGCTGCCCTACCCGGCCGGGGCTGAGGCTGCGGCTGGAGCTGCGGTGGGTGCTGCTGTCCTCGCCGGAGCCCGGCGCTGTCATGCCCCCGCCGCGCGGCGGGCCGCTGAGCCCCGGAGCCGCTATATAAGCGCAGGCAAGGGGACATTCGGAGGGGCTGAAGATGAAGGTGCCCGCGCATGGGCCCCCACTGATTGCCAACCCCTCCCGAGCCCGCGCCCAGCGCGGAGCCCGCGGCCGCCCAGGACCCGCCTTCGCCGCAGTAGCAGCTGGAGCAGCGACAGAGGAGGCAGCTACGGCGGTGGCGGCGGCGCCCGTCGCCGGAGCGCGTAGATCGGCGGCGGCAGCTCGGGGGCCGCCGCTGCCCCGGCTGCCATGAGTTGTGCGGAGGTGATGTATCACCCCCAGCCGTATGGAGCGCCCCAGTATCTGCCCAACCCTGTGGCAGCTGCAACCTGCCCCACAGCCTACTACCACCCGGCGCCCCAACCTGGCCAGCAGGTGAGTCACCGACCGGGCAGCCCGCCGGGGGCGGGGGCGGGGGCGAGGGGCACCGAGAGTATCTGTCTGGGACTGGGGCGACGTCCCGCCGGGACGGGTGGCGCGGAGGATGCTCTGGGACCTGCGGGAGCGCCCTTGAGCCGAAAGCCATTAGTAGGGAAGAGGAGAGGCTTCGGGAAGGGACGAGCACAGCAGCCTGGTGGACGGGTGGGGATTCATTACCTGGCTGGGGGCTTCATTGGCTGTTGTCGCCGGAGCTCAGAGGCTGGTCCTCATAGGCACCTTAGCTCTTTGGGCTCAGTTTTCTGAAACTCACCAAGGGCATCTGTCTTAGGAGTATGTGAGTAAACTTCCTTTAAATCAAATATCTTGTTTCCTTTGGAAAGGTGGAGTGTTTCAGGGTTTTGTGGATTAAGAGGATGAAATGTGTCACTGACATAGGGGAGGCTACTTGGACAGTGAGCTCATGGAATGACCTTTCTGGAACTTTTATGGTGGCATATCGATCTCGTGTAACGCCTGTCAAATGTTACTAGGATTTCTCTGTAGAGCCTGTCTTCTCATGACTGTGACTTAGAGGGCAGGAATTGATCCCAAAGTTCCTCATTCATTTTTAATTCTATCAAAGCGCAGAGGTGTTCTAGTTCAGTCCGCTGGGAGTGTGTCGGTCTTCAAGAAGTAACTTTGGATCTCGGGATGTTGGATCTTCACCATGCTGGTGAGAGTGACTGAGAATGCTGTGGCTAAAAAGGGTTCTAGAACCAGGGAGATGATATAGTTCCTTTAGAAGGGAGGATAGGGTGTGGAGAATTTGGCACTAGGTACCCCTGGACATTCCTCTCTGGACACCAACAGAGTGTGTGTCAAGACTTAGTGCTACAGAGAACACATATGTGAGTATGTGGCACTAGCTTGTACCAAAGTAGTCTTCAGACTTTGGGAATTAGGGGGGGTTGATTTGGTGAGATTTAAAAAAATACAATTTACACACTCTGAGGTGGAGACACTTATCAGGGAACTAGATATGGTTTGGAGATTACCATCCACAGAATTTATTGATTGGGTTTTTTAAATTTCTTAGGAACCGTATGTTTTATTATGGTCTTAAGGGTTTGGCTCTTTAATTTATTATTATTGATATAGTTAGGTAATATTTTAATTTTAATTTCTCTATTCCCTTTACGTCTGTTTCTTTGCTATACTTGTAGTGCTACTCTTTGGAAAGAAATCATAATTTCTGCTTAGAATTTAGGGACTGTAAAATTCAGCTGATTCTGGAACAGGGTACGTGCTAAACAATATTTACCTAGTAGACAATATAAGGCTAACAGGGCCAAGTAGGGCAAGAGAGGAAGGAGCCCCACTTTCTTGCTGTCTTTTTTTTTTCTTTTTTTAATATTCAGCAGCTTCAGCATTGAAAGCAAGATATAAAGAGGAGATGGGAAAGCATTTTGTAATTTATGGTCAAGGGTGATGGGTTGAAAACATTTTGGCTATGCTGTTTGCTTTTCTTTGGGTTTAAATAGAAAAGACATAGGTAACAGAGAAAACCACTTAGGTACACATTAGGCAAGCGAGGCACAGAGATGCTGGATATGTTTTATGTGTTTTATAAACACTCAGTCCAAGCTAAACCAACCTATTTCCTCCTCTCCTTTCTTCCATCTTGGAGACTGTAGAACCTTTCAATTGTCAGTTGGAATGTGGACAAGCAACAGACTCAAAATTACTAACCATACAAAAAAATGTATTTTCCCCTTAAAAAATAACTTGAGCTATGGAAGTTATGAATAGGGTTTTGTTTTATAGAATTATGAAAATAATTTCATTAATATATGAATATGTGGTGGAGCTTAGGATTGTGAGACTCTTGAACTAGAAAATAAAATTCAGCATCAGAAAAATTCTAAGTTACTCATCATAAAATATAGTTTTTGGTAAGAAGTAACTCCAGTACTCTCACTTTTTCAATAGCGCTACAACTCAATCCCCAAATTTCATTCTTTTGCTAAGACCATCAACAAAATGAAGAATGAGCTTTCTTTTTTGCCTGAGTAGTCCACATTGATTAGTGGCACATATTATTAAGTATCAACTTTACTATACATTAGGGTTCTTTGGCTATCATTCAAGTAGATAATTAGGTTAAGTTGACTTTAAGAACTAAGTTGAGAGGTGTGCTTGGAAATTTTCATGTCACTCTTACTAAAATGACTTGTTTGAGGTTACTTTTGTTGTTGTTAAGTGAAGAAACTATTTGACTGTAACTGACTAGCGAAATGAAGAGACTTGATAGTCTAACTACTGTTCTTTTACTGTCAGGAGTTTATTTTGATGACCTATATTTTCTATTGGAAAAAAGAGCAAATCAGGAAATTCTTATCAGGCTGACAGCATTTTTAGACTATGTGGTGCGTGGGTGAAGTGGGACTAATATTGACTTGGCCCTAATGCAGTCATCCGAGAATACATATTTTCGTTGTTTTTGCATTCCATAAGGTTTTATCATTATTATCCATGAAGATTGTTTTCTCCGTACATGGGAAGTGACCCCTAATAGCATCTTGCCTTGGAGACAAAAATAAGGGCTACAACTCCTACTGCATTTGAAAAATTGATTTGTTAAGCAGAAAAAAGAAAAGCCGAAAAAGTGATAGAGTTATAAAGAAAGTTGAATGGTCATTTATAAAATGTTAGAAGAGAAAGCATTTAAATTTTGTATTACTTCTGTAATTGATTGTAATAGTGTAACTTTGAATTTATTTTTTCTCAAAACTGTGTAGCTCAGAAGTCCTTGTAAATTAATATATCATAACGGTTTATTATGATGGATTTCATACATAGGTATATTTTTTCCTCTTAGTGTATGATCATGTAGCTGAAAATTAGTTTTGAAGTAATAGGATATCATACTACAGGCATGTATACTCTGCTTTTCTCATAAAAGCACAAACATGCACCTGAAATTTTAAGTTCAGATTTTTTGTCAAGCATGTCATGCATTGTAGGTGGGTAATAAGTTAATGTCTTAAAAACATAGTTGCCTGCATTTACATCAGGCTGCACTATGATATGTTACTTAGGCATACAGTAGGCTACATGAATTAAAATAATTTGTAAATATCTGTGCAGAGTAAATTTTGTAGTGCCTGACATAAATTACTAGAAATTGCATGGCTGTTAGTAAATCTCATAGTGTGCTTTATCCAGCCAGGAATTGCTGAGAGATGCTAAGCTCCCTGGTCCTCATGCCCACCATCTCTTTAACATCTCCTCAAGGGAACTCTTGACTCAGTCTCTCAGCACATACTCCAAAGGCATGATGACACTGCAGAACATGTACAGAAAGGAATGTGCTTGTATTCTAACAGTGACAGTAGGAACTAAGACAAAAAATTTCCAAATATGTGTCAGGAAAAATTGAGGGAAGTGATATGAAATCATAGATTCCCTTCATACCCAGTGGATGTCGCATCTTAAATGTAGACAGTCTGTTACTGTCTAAATCTGCCCCCTACCCCGTTTATTTATGATGTGTACATTAGAAAGATACTTAAAGCTTTCAGAAATGTGTAGTTTATAGACAAGGTGATGAAAGCAGACAAAAGTCGTCGCCATTTTCTTAATTGTGTGTAGGAGTTTTTAACAATTACACTTTGAGCTTCATATAAGTTCGAGCATATTTACTCCGTCCTCTTCAAGGGTGACAGCTGGGGGAATCTGCACGCATGCTTTCACTTAAAAGAATTAAATGCTCTTAGGAGGCAGAAGTTCAGTTATAAGTTTATGAGGAGTTTTTTTTTTTTTTTTTTTCAAACTATTTCTCTGGACTTTGCTACCTTGCTTAGGTCATAAAAACCCCTCAAAGATTCTTTTTGTCAGAAGACACCCTGAAAAACCATACTTCAACCCGTCCTTTTGCAAATGGGAAAATGTATGTTAATAGGGTTGAAATGCCTAGCTAAAAATTCAAAACTGTTCGGTGACAAAATTAAGACCACCAGATGCCCTGCTCCCCAAAGTAGCATCTTTCCACCACGCCATCCCTGTCTCCTAGGCTCTTCTTTTCATTCCTTTTTTTTTTTTTTTTTTTTTTTTTTTGCCATTGCACAATAGGCTTATTTTTGTCTTTACTGCTCCAAATCAACTTTTTGATAAAGAAGATTAATATGCAGTAGATTCTTTGGCCTTGGAACTTGAAATTCTTTCCAAGTCCTTGGTAGTGTACTTTTTTAGTTTAGGCATTCCAAAGTCCTTTTGAAAGCATTTGTATTATGCTAATGACTTTTGCTATCCATTCTGCATCCTTTGTTGATGGGGCAGAATATCCACTTAGTAAATGAACGTTTATTTATTTTAAAATAATCTTCAGGAAGTGGTATTAGCAGTCAGCTTTAAGTGCCTCATATATTACTGTTATTCCAACATAAGTTTAGATTCATTAAAAGGAAAGAATACGATTATATCCTAAATAGTTTCAATACACAACCAACTTATTTAAGGTGGAGGATCCAATTTTCTTGCAACTGTAAGCAAGGACTTAAGTGGATTTATAAGAATTCATACAGGACTTATTTGAGAAAGAACAGTCCCTATAATTCCACCCTACACAAATTAACTTGCCTGCAGAGACTTAGAAGCTTAAAGTGCCCCATGGTTTTATGCTCCCAATAACTTTCCGCCAGAAAATTCAAAGCTAGAGAAAAAAAATTAAACTTTAAAATAACCAAACTTAACTGTTGTCTCTGGCAGTCAACCAGAATAGAGATTACAATAATGATAGTAAAGGAAGGCTTGGAATTCGTAAAATCGCGTGTGGTGAAGATATGTTCACCAGGAAACCAAATGCCAGGATGAGATGACATTCTTTGGAAAGGAAAGGGTATTTTGGATAGATGCAAGGAAGTCCTGCTTCACCTAACACTTAACGTCCCCCATCTCACAAAGCTGGGGATGACAGGGACATGAGCCATGCCAAAGTAAATGAGGGTGTTCACAAGGTAAAACCTTGCTATCCTCAGTGTCACTCTTTGGGCTATTATGGCAAAGATGCTGAGCTGACCCCTTTGGGTAGTATATATGTTTCTGTCTTATATCTTTCTGTGCAAAGGGAATGTTCAACAAGACTGTAAATTTTATGCTCAGGATGCTTAGGGCAGATCTGAGAGCCAACTTGTACATCATACTTTTTGTCTGTCATTCTAAAACCTGGGCACTGAACTTGAATCCAATTCCCATAGGCCCTGTTTCCAGCTAGCTTTAAAAAAAAATCCCAAACTAATTCATCCAGTAATAGATAATAACTTAAGGTATTATCTCCAGAGAAATGTTTTTATTCAAGAAACAAAAGCAGTCTAACATTTCAATTTCAAGCTCTGGGAGAGACAGTGAAGGAAATAATTTTGGGCAAAACTCTGCCCTGAATCTTTCAAAAAGCACCTCTTTAAGCAGCTGATTTTCTGCTTTAACTATTCATTTAGGAAGACCCAACAATGCCTTGAACCATTAGATCCAAACATCTGCTGCTAAAAATGAGTCATATATGCCATATTTATAGATATTTCAGTGGACACCAGATTTATGCCAGTAATTTACAAGTGTGGTTTGAACTGGGGTAGCTGAACTATTTTTCACTTGTCTTATGCTTTAGTATAGGGGATGAAAAAGAAAGAACAGAAAGGAAGAATGACCTAAAGTGAACAGGTGTCCTTTCCTCTTAAAACTGTATGGTTTTGGTATGCCAAAACACTTGTCCTTGCGGGATGGAGTGGTGGAGGTCGGGGGGCGGGGGGGGGGGGGGCGGCGCAGTGCGGGGATGTGGAAGGATGCATCCTTTCTTGTTACTATGAAGTTACATAAAGGAGATACCAAAACTAATTCCTAGGAATTGGGCTAGATGACCCGTGTCTAGAAATGAGTTAGTCTTCGATGGTCTGTAGGGTTTTTTTGGCTAGCGTCCTGAAAAATCAGAAGAGGTGGCCAATGTAAGAAACAAAATTAAGTGTGAATTTGTCTAGAGCTCCAGCATGTTGCTTATTAGGATACAGAATAGGACAAGACCTCTGAGATAATCAAGTCTCAAAATTCTTCATTTTCAAAAGAGGAAGCTAAGGGCTAGAGGGCTCGGTGACTTACCTAGATTCATGGACTGATTTTAGTCAAATCCTCCTTCCTATTCCAGTTCTCTTTCTATTATGTGCTCTTCCCGTCTTGACTTCATTGGCACAAGAAAACAATTAGTAATTTGCCTCTTACCTTCTTACTTTTCTTATTTAAAAATTTTAAAATATTAGCTTCTTGGAGAAATTAGACAATTAGCCTTATGGATAAACTGTGAGGTTCTCTTTATTTACCATTGCCCTTCCCATGCTCTGCCAACTAACTATAAGCAGCCTGAGTTTAGGGATAGGCTATGACTTTCACCTAGTGGCTCCATGTCTTTGCACAATTACTGAGAGGAAGCAGAAGTTAATTGACAATTTGATAAATAACAGATACATTTTTAAAAATGAAGTCCTACCCTATGTCTAGTAAATAGGCTTATAAAAACATATCAGAAATTCACACACTGAAAACTTGTTTCATTCAAAGTAGTCAGTTTGAGAGAGAACACATACCTCTAAGATGTGATCATTGCTTAAAGTATTTTGGGAATGCAAATTTTGAAATTCTCTGTAAGCATGTGGTACATTTTTTTTCTTTTTGAAAATCCTCAAAACTGGAAAATTTTCATCCTTGGAGGAGAAGGTTTTGATTTTTGATAATGACCAGAATCATTGAGAGGCAAGTATGTTCAAAAATAGCTGGTCAAGTTAATATTGTTTTTGGTTTGCTCCTCCCTACTGTTAAGAAAAATAAAAACAAGACAAAACAAACACAGAATCTTGAGTTGTGACTGTATCTCACAAAATAGGCTCTGCTCACATTTTCAAAATAGGATTTCCAGAAAAATGGTAGGCAATTGTATTATGCATCTGATTTGCCAAGGGGACAGTACATTTTTAGATACAGAATTCAGTTTTATCTAGATGCACATATATTTTGAAGAGTGCTGCATGTTTTAGTAGCCAAAACTGTGATAGATGTTTATACATTTCTATTTTTTAAGTTTATTTATTTATTTTGAGAGAGACAGAGAGAATGCGTGCATGTGTGTGTGGGAGGGGCAGAGAGGGAGAGAGAGAATCTGAAGCAGGCTCCGCACCGTCAGCATAGAGTCCAACGTGGGGCTTGAACTCACAAACTGTGAGATCATGACCTCAGCAGAAATCAAGAGTCTGATCCTAACTGACTGAGCCACCCAGGTGCTCCCACATTTCAGTTTTTTTTTTTTTTTTAATACTACAAGTAACTTTGACTCTCCTTCATTATGTGATGCCATTTGATGCCTTGCTGGTCTGGGGCTTCTGTTTACTTATTCAATTAGAATAATTATATAGAGACCCTTTTCCTTCAGTCCACGGTCTTGGCACATGCTTTGGAGTCAGACAGAAATGGGTTCTAATCCTATCTCTGCCATTTACTAGTTAGATGATCCTAGCCAAGCAAATCAGTTTCTGCATATGTAAATTGGGAATAATTATTTGGACAATATTTGTATGTGAATGTTTGAGAGAGGTACGCGAAATAATATATATAAAAGGTCTGTGGCATAGCTTCTTTATCCTAACCCACCCTCCCTTAACCTGATTCCTCCTCCTTTTCCAAACAGGCTAAGGACCAAAATTTCAAATCTCTCTGAGATATTTTTAAAAATCTGTTGCCAAGTGAATTCAGAAAAATATGATCAAGGAGCAATTACCTGCTTTTATGGCACTTTACCCTTTCAGACATGCAAACATTTTGAAACATTTACTCCAGGCTCGTGGTCCTTTCTTATAGGCTCAAACCTTGTTTTTGAACATAAAAGAAGCATTGCCTTTGGAGAAGAGAGCCAGTAGAAATTGAAAAAAGAAAAGAAAAAAAAAAAAAGAATGAAAAAAAAAAAGTAAAATCTGTTTCCAAATATCCAATGATTCATTAAAATACTTTTGTTTTTTTAGGAAAAGAAGTTTCCACATATGCACAGTAATCATTTGGCATTTTGTAAGCTTAAGCCTTGGGGAGTTAGTGGTATTTGGCTCCTGACATGGAAGTCTCTCTTGTCAGACAAATCCTTTCCCCTGCACATTCCTGTGAGAGTTTGTTCCTGCTGTGCCTTATGGCAGGCTGTAAAGTGGTTGGGTATGGCTTACACTGCCTGGGCCTACTCCTTCATACTGTGGCTTTAACCTCTTTTTGTGAGTTAGTTTTAACTTTGTGGCTGCTCACTTAGCCCTGGTTTCACGTAACCTGAGGGTCATTTCGCCTGGGGGAAATTCGGCATGACTCTGAAATGGAGATGAGCCAGTTAATGTGCTCTAAGTAAACCAGCTTGTAGGTGTTGAAGTCCCTTTTGATGACGTCTTTATTTAGTTAAGGATTCTGATTCTTCGGTCTCCGAAGAAAAGCCTCAACATTTCTGAGATTTGAATATTTTTAGGAAGTGATTGTGCCTCTTGAGAAAAATATCAACTAGATTGCCTTTTGACCTTGATTCAGGAAATCTAGGTTCTGATGACTTGAGATTTATTCTTACCGTTTTGAATGTTATATATTATTCTCAAGAAAGAATGTGACACCAGGCAAGTTTTGTTCCAAGGAGCAAACACCAAGTGAATACAGAATATGGCAAAAATGTACATGAATAATTTACTTAGTTAAAAATAGGCAAAGAATTGATTTACAGTCACCAAAGCACAGATACCAGAAAGTAGTTAAGGCTTAAGAGCCTGTAGAGAAGAATATTAAGATGGTGTGATTGTCAGCATATGAGTCAATTGCTGTTTAAATTCTGTCCCTGTTTTCTTTGTGTTCACACTTCATATTTTTTAAATGTATGCAAATTGCTCAACATCATTAGTCATTAGGGAAATGTAAATCAAAACCACAATGAGGTACCACTTCATACCCACTAGGATGGTTATAACTGTAATAATAATTCTTTTAAGAATCCAGAAAATAACAAGTGTTATTTTTCTGCCAAAGAAGTAGACAAATTGGACCCATAGTACATTGCTGGTGGGAATCTAAAATGGTTCAGCTGCTGTGGAAATAGTTTGGCAGTTCCCTAATAAGTTAAGCATCATGTTATCATATGACCCAGCTATCATATATACCTATCTAAAAGAACTGAAAAGAGGAATGCAACCAAATACATGTACACACATATTCGTAACAGCACTATCTGCAATAGCCAGAAGGTGGATATGACTCAGACGTCCATCCATGGATACAAGGATAAACAGATCGTGGTATATACATATAATGAAATATTATTTGGCTATAAAAAGAATGAAATACTGGTACAATGTGAATGAACCTTAAAAACATTATGCTAAGAGAAAAAAGCTAGAAGCAAACAAGTCACATATGAATGATTTCATTTATATGAAATATCCAGAATAGATAAACTCATAGAGACAGAAGGCACATTGGTGGCTATCATGGACTGATGGAGAGGAGTCAAAGAATATGGAGTTAATACTTAACAGGTACAGAATTTCCTTTTGGGGTGATGAAATGTTTTGGACTAGATAGAGATGGTGACTGCACAAAATTCTCAATGTACTAAATGCCCCAGAATCATTCACTTTTAAAAGGTTAATTTTAGGGGCGCCTGGGGGGTTCAGTCAGTTAAGCATCCGACTTCAGCTCAGGTCATGATCTCACAGTTTTTGAGTTCAAGCCTTGCATCGGGCTCTGTGCTGATAGCTGAAAGCCTGGAGCCTGCTTCAGATTCTGTGCCTCTCTCTCTCTGCCTCTCCCCCGCTCGTGCTCTGTCTCTGTCTCTCAAAAATAAACGTTAAAAAAAAAATTTAAGAGGTTAATTTATATGTGAATTTCACCTCAATGAAAAGTTTAAGAAAATTGGGATATCTATCAGGAGAGCAAAACTGGAAGAAAAAAAAAAGATATACAGTACCAAGTGTTGACAGGGATATGGAACAACAGGAACTCTCATAAACTGGCATTGGATGTGTAAATTGGTTAAAATCAGCCCTATCCGCTAGGGCTGAACGTCTAAAACTGCATGCAACGATATGCATGAATCTCATGAACATGATGTGGGGTGAAAGAGGCCAGACACCAAAGGGTACGTGCTGTATGATTTCATTTATATAAAGTACAAAAGACAGTTATGGCTAATCTACATTGATGGAGTCTGGATAGTGGTTGCTGTTGAGGAGATAGTGGCTTGAAGGAAGTAAGTGCCTCCTGGGTCCTGATGATGTTCTAGTCCTTGATCTCTTGTTAGTTTCATTGGTATGCTCAGTTTATGAAGTTTATGAACTATACATTTGTGATATGTAGCCTTTCCTGTTTATACCATTCCTCAATAAATATTTAAAAAGTATGCAAATTCAGTGTTAGCATTTTAGGAAGTTTTCAGGTCATTTGGATACTTTAGAATTCTTACTTTAATATTTAGTGGTGTTGATGGTGAAGCTAAAAGAGAGAGAGAGAGAGAGAGAGTGTTTGTGTGGTAAATGTAAATATTTAAGTTGGTTCACTATATTTGTGAAAGTTGACTCAACTTTATCTGAAAAGCGAGAATGATAGATGTGATTTATGTCCTGCCTATTGGGAACTGGATCATAGGCCCCCTTTCCATTTTATGTTTTTGATGTTTTTTTTTTTTTTAATTTATTTACTTAAATTTATTTCTACTTCATAGAAAACCTGTCTTAAAGAGCTGGGAGAGAAAAACAAAAAGTGTATTTTAAATTCATTCCAAAAAATTGTATTTAAGTAGAGTCTCTACATATATTTTTTATAAAATCACAGGTGTTTGCCTATTAAGAGGAATAATATATAAGTATGTATTTATATAAATGCACATGTAAATACAGACATATGTTACACGTGTATGAAATATTAATGATAGGGGATATATGCATCCATAAACAGAGAAATGATTTTTAGAAAATAAGCTAATGAAAGGTATTTTGATCCAGTGGCAGATTTTGTTCACATTTTCCCCATTCCATATTAAATTTTTCATATGTAAATTTCAAGTTAATTCATTTGTATACAACCATTCAACAATTGGTCAAAAAAGAATAACATGAAATTATGTAACATTTAGAAAATTGGATAGTCTTAAATAAACTAAATATCTATAGATTAAATTCCACTGCCATCAGTTAATAAATTAAGACATTTTATTATTGCTATTATTGATTATAATAATATTCTACCTTTCTATCAGGATTTGCAGTTGACAATCTTTTACATATATATAATGTTCTAATTAATTTTATTTCTTCTAAGAAATATTTGCTCCTTGGGATAGAATAAAACACTGCCTTTCTTTGGATCATTAGCCCAACCCAGGGCTCTTTCACTTAAAGAATAAATGTAAATTTAAACAAATGAAACAATTAGATGAAAAATCTTACACACTGATGCTGAACTGGACATTGGCAGGAATAAAAAACCAGTTCCATAGATAGTAATGGACACCAGTGGACAGTGAAGTCACTCTCTAGATGAGTTTTAAACTCCTTTCCTTTATAAAAACAGTGCTTCTTAATATGCCGGAGTACTCAGCAGAGAGGGTATGTGTATGCTTTAATGGTATAACTTCAGATAAATACACATGCACACAGAGACATAGCACTGTGATTTGACTAATAAATTGTAATATTTGTTTATTTTATAATGGAATTTAAAGTCAGGAGTAACTTTCAAGGCCATTTAGTTCAATCCCCTTATTTTATACATAACCTTTGTTACTGTGGTGTTTTTACTATTGAAGTTAAGTATAAACATGTTCAAACCTGTGCAAAACAGATTGGAAGAAATATCACCACACAGTCATTACAATCGCCTATTCATCAGCAAGGCATATTCACTCACAGGAATGAATTATTTATTCATCAACCAGCGATAACCCTATTGACACAGATTTTAAATAAAAAGTAATACATATATTTATAAATAACAGCTCCTAAATAATAACCAACAGCTCATAATATACATTTCAGGGCCCACTTCACACAAGAACAGCATATTCATTGCTCGGGGAAAGGGTTCAATTTATTGAATGATGCATTTATAATTTGGGGCTATAGGTTTTTGAAGCTAGTAATTACATTAGAAACATGAGTCTAGGTTATGTGTTTTGATAACATTTGCAAAACTGTGTGCTTACTGAGTATTCTAGAATGATTTTTTTTTCTACTCACATTTATTGTCCAGCATATATTTTTTTTCTGAAATAAAAATGGTATAACAAAGAATCAGATTTTAGAGGTATACAATGATTAGGGTAATAAATCTTATAATCTTTAGCAGTGTTTTCTTATATATGATTCACAATGAAGTTGCTGCTTATAAAAATAATATGTGCTCAGTGGAAAACATTTGGAAATATTGAAAAGCAGGACTAACAAATACAAAACTTACTAACCGGAAAACAATAACATATCATGTTGGTGATTTTTCCCCCCCACACCAAATACGCCTCCCCTGCCTTTCTACAACACGCATAAATATACCTGCATGTTTTTATTGTGCATTCAGGCTCTACCATTCTCATGCTTTGTGACCTTTAGCAAGTTACCTCAATTCTCTGTGCCTTTGTTCCTTCATCTTTAAAATATGGATAGTGGTAGAAACCATGATACAGAATTATAAAAATTAAGTGATGTAATAAATTCAAAGTTTTATAAGAGTGCCTGGCATAATATGTATTAACTATTATTATAGCTATGATCATATGTTTTAAAAATATTTTAAAATCATCAAAAATTTCTCATTTTTATTTGAAAGCCACCCCAGTCATTGGTAGCATATTGTATTATTTTCAGTAAGCCATAATATTATCTTTTTTTCCCCCCTCCATGATAATGGTGGCAAGTGGGACATCTGCAAAATATGTTCCATGAAAAATGGATCTTCACACAGACTTATGTTGTCATTTTAGTTTGATTTTTGAGAAATGAGTTTGGCACATCTGCCAAATCCTTTCATAAGATGCTACATTCCTGTTTTTATTTTAGTTTATTTCATTTATGGAAAGCTCTTTTCTTCTCCACTCCTCCCACAGGCACCCCCTCTTAGCCCCCATTCCTCTCTGTCCCAAACTATAATGTTGATGTACATTTAAAACTTTAAAATAAAAAAAAAAAATGGATCAGAAACTGGAAGGAATCTGTCACTCTTTAAAAGTCATTCTCCTTTTGATATATTTAGATTACCAAAAAACAAAAACAAAACCAAAAAACAAAAACATAAAACAAAACCAAAAAAAAACAAACCTGTCTTTTACACTGTGAAAATGTACTGTCTGATAATAAGTGACCTTTCTTTCAGGGTGGGAAGGAGAAGACTGGTTTGGGGAGGGGAAAGAATGGAGGAAAACAGACGAAGAATCAGTTTGCAAACATGTGTTAATATTTAGATTTTTTTAAGTGAAAAGTTAAGTAGTTAATGCTTTTTTACAAACTGTCTTTGATACCGTGTTTTGTTTATTCCATCCCAGAAGAAGTTAGCGGTATACAGCAAGATGCAGGACTCTCTGGAAGTCACCCTTCCCAGCAAACAAGAGGAGGAGGAGGATGAGGAGGAGGAGGAGGAGGAGGAGGAGAAAGACCAGCCTGCCGAGATGGAGTACCTTAACTCTCGCTGTGTCCTTTTCACTTATTTCCAGGGAGACATTGGGTCAGTAGTGGATGAACACTTCTCAAGAGCTTTGGGCCAAGCCAGCACCCTCCATCCAGAATCTGCCATTTCAAAAAGCAAGATGGGGCTAACCCCACTATGGCGAGGTAAGAATTCAAAAGCGGATGCTCTCCAGGGCACTGTCTCTGTTTCGCAACTGCCTGTACCAGGTTCCAGCTGGAGACTTGCCCCTGGAGGACGGATATCCACTTGGTTTTTAATTTTTAAGGACAGCAAGGAATTTCTTTCAGACAAACAGCTGGATCAGTTTTGTCACATGTGGAATGCAGGGTCGGAAAGGATGCAGTCACACCCCTTAAATTCCTCATGGAAAGTAGTGATGCAACCAGCCTGAGTTTATAGTGGCAGGACGGAGCTGTGAAGCACCATTCCTTAAGCCCCAGTGGCCCAATTTGGATCTCTAAATGATAGGCGTGCCTGGATCAGCTTTTAGAAATTAGCTCTTGCTCATTCCACTAGGTGCTACGTGGTGACATAGCAGAAATCTGAGTCTAACCTAGGAGTACAAACTTTAAAAGCCTTCAGTGTTTTCTTGATAGTTTTCTCTGTCCTGCTTTGTTGTGGTATGAACTCTTTCAGTTTACAGTCCAGACATTATTGACTGTGTCTACATGGTTTAGGCTGTTGTTCTTGCCTTGGTAAGGTAAAGCAGTACATGGGGCATCCTCTTCTCTATTTCCTTCTCTGTAGAGGTCACAGAGGTGTGTTTGAACTGATTACTGGCTCACAGAAGATCATTGGATGACATCTAATTGGGCCAATGACAAGATTAGGGGAAAATTACGCATCATTTTAATGCTAGTTGTAGAGAAATGCGTTATGGATGTTTCTTTTGAACTCACCTGGTTATAAGAAGCCTCTAGTAAAATCATTCTCAAAGTGTGGTTTCCTGTACCAGGAACATGAGCATCACATGGGAGCTTGTTAGAAATGCAGGATTCTCAGGCTGCACCCGAGAATCTCAGAACAAACTGTGTTTTAGCCAGCCCTCCTGGTGATTCTAATACAGGCTCAAGTTTGAAAATCCTTAATCTAGTGCTGTTAAAAACAAAGATTGCAGGCCCCTAACTCAGACCTATTAAATCAGAGTCTTCAGAGGGAGACTCTGGGAATCACATCTTAACAAGTGCCCCAAGTGATCCTATGGTGAGGAAAGGCTGGCCACCTGTGGTAGAGGGCAGGGAAGAGGGCAGGTGCTACATGGTCATTTCCTGTCAGCATCAGAGGAATGGTTCTGCTCCACTGTAGGGGAGGTCGTGGCTGGATGAAATTGCCAGGCCTGACCTATTTGCCGGTTTGCCTTCCTTCCTTCCTCCTTTCTTCCTTTTAGTACATATGAACAACACTAAGATCGTAGTGACTGTAGAGAGGAAGGTGGAATGCACATTCAAGAAATGGTAGACCTCGATAGAAATGATTCGGGAAGCATAATTGCTTTATTTGATTAGTAAATGTTACAGATTTCCCACAAAATTGAGAACTGAGTCCTTCTTGGAGGCCTAAGATGTTTGTGGAATCAACCAATATCCTGTTTGGTAGCATGTGGTAAATACTTTTAATATGTGTGGAAGGTAAAAACAGGAAAACTTCAGTAAATTGGCTGACTTTCATAAATAGTCTGTATCTCAATAATAAATCATGTCAGGATAATCTGTCATTGGAGAGTATTAAATACAATGCCTACTTTTTTTTCTTTTTTTTCTTTTTTTTTTTTTTAAACGTAGTGGTATACACAGCCTAGGACTCATTTAATCTGGAATATAGAAACAAGAGTCCCAAATTATAGTTAGATGTGAGTGATTAGTAAGTATTATAATCAGGATAGTTTTAAGTGAGGTATAGTATATATGCAAAAACTCTATAATAATCCAGTGTTTTCCCATTATCCATGTGACTAAATAGAAATCTTTGGACTGATCTCAAATTTCCATATAGAAAGGATAGAGAATGGTAATGTTTCAGCAACTATTATTACAATTTTCTTGGGATTATTTTATATTTGGTCTTCAAACCTGCCTCCTGTTTCATTCCTTGACATACACAGCAAATGTTAAAGGTACTGCTATGTAGTGGAAATGTATCGGTGAACAGGAGAGCCTAAGCCTCTGTGTTCATGGAGCTTTTTAGTGAAAGAGAAAGGTACGAAGTATAGAATGAAATGCTAGGTGTGGATTTACTTAGGGTGACAATAGATGCTGTCTCTGAGACCGTTACATGTGAGTACAGACCTGAAGGGAATAAGAGTGGTCTTCATCATGTGAATATCTATGGGGAAGTTATTTGAGGCAGCGGGAACAGCTGGTACAAAAGGCCTATGGAAGGACTGAGCTTGGAGTGTCCGATGAGAAGCAATAGTGCTGCCATGAGTGGAATGAGAAGCAGAGTGACAGGCAGAGACTAGAATTTTTAGGGCTTTGTGTGTCAGTTTAGTGTATCAGGGTAGTGCAGGCAAATGCGGCCGATACTTTAATTTCCATCTCTTCCTCTTCCACTAAGACTAGGTATATCGTATCTAGTTTTCTCACCTAATTTTCCCTCAACGTAATGCATTTCTACCTGGAAAATAAAGAATAAATATGAATTGAATGATTATGACTGAATTAGATGAATCAAGTTCATACCATTTATCCCAGATTAGAAAATAAAAAAGTTGTCAATGTAGAATTTATTAGCATTGAGTATGAAATTTTTGGTTATAGTTTCCTTGTGTGTAAAATAAGGGGGATGAATGAAATGATTGCTAAAATCTTGTCTCTGCAAGCTTCTGTGATTTCAAGTGTATTTTTTACTTTCCATTTGTGATACAACTTTTCCATAGTTGTTTAGTTGGGAATTAGTCGATTTTTAATAAACTGAAATAACTTGGATGTGATTTAAAGGAGATCCACAAAAATATAAATAAAGATTTAGAAAATAATATCTTTAAGAGAGGTGTAATAAATTGAGATTCCCATGTTTAGTGAAGAGAGTTACCGGTAATTTTGTGTTAATTGCCAAAGTAACACAGGTTTGGATAATGCGGTCATTGGATTCTCCTTGTTTTGGGGTTCCAGTGTGGGCCTTACAATGTCTGATGGCAACATGATCTTGGATTAATGAGTTAACATTGCTCTGAGCTCAATTTAAATTACAGTATGTGTTTATTGATATATGTTTCCTTGGGTTATTGTAAGGGTTCTATGATAATGCATATGAATGATTTGTGGCACATGGCTTTATGCAAGGTGCTAAACAATGATGCCTTTTCTCTCTTCCTTAAGTAGGTTTCCACTCATTTGTCATATAGAAAACCAACCTTGGGTTTTTACCCAGAAATATTCTTTGAATTTCTGGCAAAAACACAGTGTCTTGGACAAAGTAGCTACTCAACACTATTGACAATGTTGATGGCCATAGCAGTGATAGTTTATGCAGGAGCACTAGCCAGCTGTGCTAAATTAACGGGTCTAATTTATGGCATGAAGTTTTTACAGTGCTACACAAGTGGTATAGTGCTACGAAGGAATTTAAAACTGAGTTATGTTTGGTTGCAGAATATATTTCCACAGTAAATCTTTAGACAAGGATAGAGTGTCAGCTAATAATGGAATAATGGTCATACTTTGAGTGTGTGTCTTGATGGAGTTAGGAAAGTCCTCTTTAGGTGTTTTGCAGCTTTTAGGCAAGCAATTGATAGGAAATATTTGTACTCTATTTGACACAACATCACATTGATGACCTCTTATCCCAGTTATACATTCTTACTAATAGGGCTTCTCAGTTGAGAAAACCTAATGAATCTAATGGCCCTGTTATCCCCATCTAAATAGAAACACTGGCTTCAAATATGTCTGTGTATTGATCTCAGTGCCCAAGTGTTATTACAGAAAGTGTGTGTGTGTGTGTGTGTGTGTGTGTGTGTGTGTGTGTCTGTGTCATGTAGGAAAGCCGAGTAGTAGTTGACGCTTAGCAAAATATGTCATTAACTTAAAAACCATGCTGAATGGTGAGAACTTGATATTTTGTTGTTGTTGTTGTTGTTGTTGTTGCAAAGTAAATATTTATTGCTAATTGATTTACATAGTGTTGCTTAGAGCAACTCATTCTCATAGGAAAGACCTCTCAGAATGAGTACTAGCCTAAAATAACAAAAGAGGAGTATGGGAAAGAGGGTGGGTCTCTTAAGCTGGGTGAGACTAGAAAAGACAGCTGGGCTCCACCTCCAGGAGGCACTGGAGGTTATTGCTGATGGCAAGTTTAGGACAAACACATGGAAGGAAAGTGTGGTCTGACTTACTTCATCATCCTGCCTCCTTGAAACTCATTGTAGAGCCACAATGTCCATTTTGAGCGACTCTAGAGCAAAGTAGAGGACAATCTTTGGACATGATGGAAATGACTAATTCCTGAGTGACAGAAAACATTGGAAAATGTAGCCTTTCACCTCTGACCCAACACTTTGTTTTCATGGGAAGCAGAATAAGAGGATGGGAATTAAATTACAGCAAGGACACTTTGGGTTAAGAATTGAGTGGCATTTTTTTTTTCACTGAAGTTAATAAAAAGGTAAATGTTACCTTTTAACATTAATGTTTTGAATCACTACTCTAAGAATGTGTTTTCTGGAGACTTTTAAGATGACTTAAGATAGAGGTTTTACAACATTTTACTGTCCCATTTTCCTTTTAATATAGTTTTTATTTTTTTTAAATTAAGTAGTGAAATGTTAAAGGTTGAAATTGAATGTTGAACTTTCTCTGGCTTAAGTTGTTTGCCCTTAGATTTTTTTTTTTCAGAAATATTTACAGTTAATACAAAAGATATCCCGGCTATTATGAAATTGAAAGAACAACTTCATGTTCCATGCTAACTCTTCTGTGTCCTTAAGATATATTTCTGTATAATTCACACAGTGAGATTACTGGGTATGCCTTGGGTGGGTTGTATCAGACAGCATATCAATTTTGTCATTTTTATCATTTAGAAATAAGGTGTGTGTGTGTGTGTGTGTGTGTGTGTGTGTGTGTGTGTGTGTGATATTTTTAAATTCCAAATGCAAATTGAACCAAAGTATATTCAGATTTTTATATGTGCCAGAATGTCAGTGTTAACATCATCCAAATACTGAGTAACATTAAGCCCAACATCACCATGGAGTGTTAACATTTGACAATTGTGAATTGCCTCTACTAACCTGAAAAGTAATATGGCATGGGAATAGTTTGTGCACAAGTTTTTCATATGTTTTTTCATCAAACAAATGTGGCTGTGATTAAGTACTCTTAGGCAAAGAGTCATGTAATGAAAAAAATTTACATACATATGAAATAAGCACATTGATTCCCAGGCATGAAACAAAGCATATCATCTGTTTCTTTGTATTAAGATTATTTTTTAACGAGATACCAAATAGTGGTTTTGAAGTGTAGACTTGTCCATAAACATATTTTCTCTTCAATATTGTTTAATTTACTTGTAAAATGCAACATTGTCTTTTAAAAAGGCTGCATAGATCTCTGCAAACTTTATATTAATCTCAGGAGACATAGCAGGACTAGGAAAATATTAAGTTGCTTCTAATTTTATTTTTCCCTGAGGTATTTTAAAGCTTTGTTCAGCACGTTTAGAGCATGTTTTTAAAAATAAGTTTCCACTTTCATTGATAATGTGCTCACTAATTATAATACAATAATTCATAAATAGGGTAGTATTTTGGGTAAGGAATTTGTTCATTGTCCACATTTGTGCATGCATATGCAAAATGCTTAAACATCTATAAAATTGGGTCCAAATGTATACAAATGAAATAAAAGAAAAGCATCCAGGAAAATGACATAGTTTTGATATTTTAATGGGGGATTTTCATTAGTAAACTCAGTTTCTCTGACACACACCTCTGGGTTGGATTTAGCAATTTTCATAATGGGTTTGTGGCCCCACCAGGAGATGAAAGTTATGAGCAGAATGAAGGGTTTGCTACCAAAGATTGAGTCTATGACAGTGAAGTGGCAGAAAAGTGGCACCCTGAGGTGGCAAAGCTGCACTGTATAATATAAGGAGCCTCTATACACTTTCTGTATGGGTTTTAATTTTAAACATTGACAGCTAGCACTGTGGGTGTTGACAGAATATTCTACAAATGGCCATCATTTAAGGCAAATTGAATTTTCTTCTCACAGCTTACACAACTTTCTTTGTTGGCCATTAGCACCCACTCTTCATATGTCAAAGGAAGACAGTTCTGAAATAAAATATATTTGCCCCGATGCCAGCAGGTTTGACTTTAAGTGCTATTTTCTGATAGATGTGATAGTGACAAAATAAAGTCATTCAATTAAAAGTTCGCCTGGACTGTTTGAAGACTCGAAGAACAATGTGTGCTTCCATCCTTTCCCGTTAGGAGAATATGATTATTTGTTTTATTTCCCCAAGGGCTTTGAGATCCTTGGAGATTCTGTAGGGACAGACTTGAATGCGAGATACCAAATAGCTGTCTGTCCATAGAATGGATGGGGTGAATGATGATAGCCCTGCTGTAGGGCTGATGGACAGAGAAGCAACGTTTGCAATGCTAGTGGCACCGTCCTTAGGGGAGTTAGGGAAAGGAAACATTTGAACACCATGTTGATACCCTAATTATGTTCGTCAAGTTACATATACTATGGTTGGTTCAAGTTACAGAAGCTTTCCTCTGAGGTAAGGAAATTATGTCCTGGACATTTATGAAGTGAGAACATGGCTATGTCAGAGTTGTGAATACTTTTATTTCAGAGTACTTCTCAGGATATTCTTCATTCAATGAAAAGATCTAGCCAGGCTCTTTTCTCTAGAACCCTGTATGGAAATAGTATTACACATGCATGACTAATGTGCTAGGCAACCTTATCTTCATCTATAGATAGACATCGTAGGCCACTTCACAGAATGATAGAAGTATAGAGCCAGAAGATATTTGGCATTTTCATTCAAATACCTCATATGGAAGAAAGTGAGCCACAGAGAGATCAACAGATCCATGTGAGGTCATAAAATCAGATAAGGTAATTGCTAGGTGCTAGCTCTCTGGCTGAGCTCTCTAGACTCCCTGTCTGGTGCTTGCTCTTTTACACCACACAGTACAGAGCAGGCTATGGCTGGAGGTATGGATGTTTGCAGTCACAGATCTGACTGTATCATTCCCTAGATTAAAACCCTCCAAAGCTCACTGGCACCTTCTCAGGACAGCACCCACATTCATTACGTAGCTTGCAAGGCCATACCCATCTGGGTCTTTCTTGGACCCAGTCTGACTTTTTAGTCTAATTTTTTTGCCACCTTCTACCCACAGAATTCTTGTTCCCCATATGCTACTTTGTGTGTGTGTGTGTGTGTGTGTGTGTGTGTGTGTGTTCCGGTCTGTGCAATTTTTGGTCTTTTTTTCATGTACTTTTTTGCCTAAACCACTCTTCCCTACCTTTTCACAAAGCTAGCCCTCCCCACCTTTCCAATTGATCTTTTCTTCGGCTGCTTCTGTGCCCTCTCTCTGTGCTTCCCCTTATGAGAGCCCTACCAGGTCACACATTGCATGTGTTTATTTATTTATATGTCCCCTGCTCGATTGTGATTAAGAATGATGTCTCTTTGCTCATCCCTGACCTCTCTCTATTTGGTACATAGTAGGTCATCTATAAATAAGTTAGGATGATTGATTGGAGAAATTTAACTGAAGGCAACAGTTGGGGAGGGTTTTCCCTCTTTATTTATCTCTAAGTGCTATTTTTTTATATCCCCCCCCCCCAAACCCTTCCTCAAATCTATTGTCCCTGCTTGAATCTCCTCCAATCATGATTTCCACAGAACGATGACCAAATTCTAGATGTTCATGTTATGGTTGCAATTGTGCCCTCTTGTGGCACAGTTATGAACAGTGCCAGCCACTGGGGCAGGCTACCTGTCTTCAAAGCCCAGTCTCCTGCTTGCTAGCTGTGAAGTCTTAGGCTTCTTCCCTGCCTCAATTTCCATATCTCTAAAATGGGGATAATAACAGTAACTCATAGGGTTGGAGTGAGGCTCCAATAAGATCATCCATGAAAAGCCCCTGGACTAGGATTGGGCTTTTGGTCACTGTCATTAAATATTAGCAACTGTTATCTTCTTGAAGGAAGATGAGTGTTGGTGAGCATAATTAAGTGTGATCTTCCATTTATTACTTTCAGCCTTAAAATGTTCAGTTCGAGTGAAAATTATATTTGCATTTGTAAGAAGTTTGGTAAACATCATCATTTCCAACCACCTGAATCACACCTGTGGCATAAGCTTTCTTTACCTGCGACACATGTACCTGCGACCTCTGCTCAGACCTGGTGGCAGCGATCTGCCCAATAGGAAATGAAGCTTTTGAATCTCATACTTGCAAACTTCAGCATAGGCTGTGACTGCATAAGCTAAGCAAACAACGGGTGGGGGGCACTCATTCAGCACCTTGAACCGTGTGGACTGACTTGGTATGGGAGCTCAGAGGCTTACCTGGTATCAATTTACCTCTGTGTGCGGAGAAAAGAGTGCATGGTAATTAGCCCGCCTGTAAAATGTTGGACAAGTAGAGGCAAGTCTGTCCTAGAACTGAATCTTATGTAAATAATTTTTCTGTCTTCTCAGACAGCTCAGCTCTCTCAAGCCAGCGGAATAGTTTCCCGACTTCCTTTTGGACCAGCTCTTACCAGCCCCCACCTGCACCCTGCTTGGGGGGTGTTCATCCTGACTTCCAGGTCACTGCACCCCCTGGCACCTTTACTGCGGCCGACCCCAGCCCCTGGCCAGGACACGGCCTGCATCAGACTGGCCCAGCCCCTCCCCCGACCGCATCCGAGTCCTGGCACTATCCTTTGGCATCTCAGGTGAGCCCATCCTACAGCCACATGCATGATGTGTACATGCGGCACCACCACCCCCACGCCCACATGCACCACCGCCACCACCACCACCACCACCACCACCCTTCTGCTGGCTCTGCCCTGGATCCGTCCTATGGGCCCCTGCTGATGCCTTCAGTGCGTGCAGCCAGGATTCCTGCTCCCCAGTGTGACATCACAAAGACAGACCCGACTACAGTCACCACTGCTACCTCAGCGTGGGCCGGAGCCTTTCACGGAACCATGGACTTAGTGCCAAGTGTGGGGTTTGAAACAGGTGAGCTGGAGAATCTCTTCCTGTCTAAAAAAAAGAAGGGAAAGCAAGGAAACAAGTATAAAAATATGGAGGACGTTTTGTGAATGCTGTGCAGTATTTTTCTCTTCTGTGTAATGCTAAGCTTTGCCGATATGTTTATGGAGCTAACTACTTTGCAGTAATCTCTCCACTCCTGCAGGAACCGGTATGACTGGCCTGAGAGAGGTCTCCGAACTTTTCTCCCATTTCTTAAACTGGTGATCTTCCTTTGAACTGGAATCTCTCATACCCTATGTTTACAAAGAGTTTAGCACATTCTGTAAGTCTCCCCTGTCTCTGTGCTCCATACCATGTGGAATGCCTAATAGAATTCAGAGAGAGTGTGCTTTGGTAACTTTTCCTTCTGTCCTTTTTGTCAGGCCTTCTGATTTGTAGAACAAACTGCCTTCTGGATTATAACCCATGGAATATAATCATGGTCTTTTGAAAAGAGTTAGGGAACATATTTTAAAGGAATGGATTTCCCTTCCTTCCTTTGCCTTCTCCTCTTCCTCCTCCCTCTCTTTCTCTCTCTCTGTTTTAAATAACACGGGACTTAAAAGACTGCTATAAAGTTTATATTCAACAGATTTCAATAAAATTGCTAAGGAACATTTAGCTCCTCTCTGGAATTCACTAGTTCTTAAGGAAGTGTGTGAAGTTTGGTCTTAGTTTTTAGACCAGATGACTCATATTAATAGTATTAATAGTTCTGAGTTCACAAAAATCACAGGTATCAGAGGCTAAAAATACAAACCAAGTCATTGATTGCATCCCCAGAGTTTACATCCCAAAGTCACCCACCTCCACCTCCAGTGCCAGGTGCTTGTCCTAGACTGTCCAGACATTTAAAGGAACTCACTCTTTTCTTAGTTTTTCTAGTTTCTCTTCTATTCTTAGTGTGCAAGATCTTTCACCTGAATGCTGATTCCCAGCAGAGAAGTCCCCAGAGTAATAAATGCTTACCATCAAGTTGCATTCACCCTGACATAAGTGAACATTCTTATCTTGGTTAAGTGGTTCTCTCTGGTGAGCTTTTGAGTGTTGGTCATTGCTTAAACACACCCAGTTCAGCTTCTTATTAAGTCCCTGGGTTCAAGCTGCTTTTCTTTTCTTTTTTTATTTTAGAGAAAGAGAGAGTGTGTGCAAGTGGGGAAGGGGGCAGAGGGAGTGAGAAAGAATCTTTTTTTGTTTAATTTTTTTAATGTTTATTTACTTTTGAAGAGACAGATGAGCATGAGTGGGGGAAGGACAGAGAGAGAGGGAGACACAGAATCGGAAGCAGGCTCCAGGCTCCGTGCTGGGCTGTCAGTACAGAGTCTGATGCAGGGCTCAAAATCACCAGTGGTGAGATCATAACCTGAGCCAAAGTGGGATGCTTAACCTACTGACCCACCCAGGCACCCTGAGAAAGACAGGGAGAGAGGGAGACGGAGAGAGAGAGAGAGAGAGAGAGAGAGAGAGAGAGAGAATCTTAAGTAGGCCCTGTGCTGAGCATGGAGCCCTATGCAGAGCTCAGTCTGATCCCACAACCCTGGGATCATGACCTGAACTGAAACCAAGAGTCAGACAGTCAACCACCTGAGCCACCCAGGCACCCCTCAAGTGGCTTTTCTAAAAAAGTATCAGGAGACTTGATTCTCTCTCTCTAGGAGAAGAGAATATGGTGGGGCTAATCACCACATACTTTCTTTCTTTGCCACATACTAACAGAATGAAGGCAGCTCTTAAGTGACTTGATGCATGGGGCCAGGTCTGATTAGAGTCCCAGTCTGGTAACTGCCATCACGGTCAGCCAGTCTGTGGAGGCTCTTCTCTATCTCATTTCTGGGATACTGTGTGGCCAAAGCTAACAGTGCTCTTCAAAGGCATAGAATCTTAGTAAGTCTGGGCTGCTGTAACAGAATACCATATACTGGGTGGCTCAAACAGCAAACATTTACTTCTCATAGTTCTGAAGGCTGATAAGTCTGAGATCAAGGTGTCAACTCATTCAGTGTCTGGTGACGGCCTGTATCCTGGTTCATAGACACTATCTTCTCAGTGTGTCCTCACATGGTAGAAGAGACAAGGGAATTCTCTGAGATCTCATTTATAAGGACACTAATCCCATTAAAGAAGGCTCTGCCTTCATGACATAATCACTTCCCTAAAAATATCTGCCTCCTCATACCATCACTTGGGGGTTAGGATGTAACATATGAACTTTGGGAGGGTCACAAACATTCAGGCTATATACCATCCTCTCTGTGCATTCCATAACATAAAGGGGAAAATGGACGTGATTGCCTGTTGCTCTGTTTCTAATTCTCTGTCACCTGTTACCTACTTTTGCTTATTTTTGGTATGAGCTTTATTCACCTACTCATTGTTCAGAATTTTGACTTGAAACAGTCTCCTTAGGATGAAAAGTCATGCTATCTTTTGGAAGTGAAGGAGAGAGTATTTTTATTTTTTTCTGAAAAACCTACAGCAGACCCATTTGGGTATAATATATAATAGTTCTTAGTACTTACTGGGTTGTGAATTAACATTTATTGAATACCTACTTTATAAGGTCTTGTCAGAGGCACTTTATTTGTGTTGTTGCTTTTAATTCTTAAACTAAATCTTAGTTGGTAGTTCCCAGATTCATTAATAACAAGGAAACGAGGCTTAGTTTTCCTATTTGAAAACTGCTTTTTAAGTCTAAAATGTTCAACCTAGATTTAAACTAAAACCTTCCCCAAATCTAAGGAGTTGCTGCAGTAGCATCTCTGTAAATATAGGTAAATTAGATTATTAAGTAAGACTGTTAAGTCAGACTGTTAATAGTTACTAATGAGAAATGAAGATTTACCTATTGGAAGTACATAGTGCTATTCTTTTCAGTGTGGTTTAGGATAATGTTCATGGTTCATATCTGTCCCATAGTTTTGAAAACAAAGGCAAAGGAATAAAGCCGATAAAGATCACATCATTGATATAATTATTGACAAATTGGAGATCCTCAATTAGGTTTATTTCCACAATTGGACTTCTAGTATCCTCACCAAAGTTTCGATTCTGGGAGGTAGAATCCTAGGAAAAGTAGACTTCAGAGAAGATTCCCTTAGACCTACCTCTTCATTGTCACATAGTTTTAAGCCTCATTACTCTGAAAAGAGACTGGTAGCTGCTCGGATTTGCTTTGAAAAGCATAGTCTGTGGCATGAAGCTGGGTGATTGCCCTGCAAAGGACAGTGGCAGAAAGGGCACACACCTGTCTGCATGGATGTTGGCCCAGAAAATGAGATGGTGGGAGGGGCTGAGCTGTGTGTACTCACTGTATTCGCCTAAACTCAGGAGTCATATCAAATATCACATCTGTCTTCCTTTGGGAAGAGTTATAGAGGAGTGTTTTAGGTCAGTTTCCCCGAGAAACAGACTCTAAGATGCAGATTTGATTGGAGACAATTTGTGTGGTAGTGTTCTCAGGAATGCATCTCTGTGCAATGAGCGAGTTGGGCAAGAGAAATCTCACTGTGATTAAATTCAACGAGACTTAGTGGGTTGTGTAAGGAGCTCTGGAGTTGGGGTGATACTTTTTAATTGCACTACCTTAAGTTGAAGTGAATGGGCTTTTATACAACTACATTGACCAGTTATTGGATGTGTTTGTCTCTGAAAAGGGGACATGACTTTAGGCAAGGTGGCTTTGTTCTACTGAAGGCAATTCCCCAGTCTCAACATGGAATGGGGAGGGATCTGATGGCCCACAACAGTATCCAGTGCAGGGGGACAAGTACAGGAGGTAGCTACCTTTCCACTTTTCTAACACTTAAAAAGAACATATGTTTCCATGTGATAGTCCAAGCTAAGAAGATAAGACAATTGAAAAGAATGCAAAGTGGGTCCCTCTAAAGTTGATTGGACCAGGTAGCCCAAAGGAGTGGCTTAGCTCAGAACTCAGCATCAGTGCTGGGTGGCTACTAAGAAGTTGGGGGAAGAACTTGTATTCAGGTGAGACAGGTATGAAACTTCTTGAAATGCTGGTACCCAGGCCACCAAAATGGAGGTCATTTTCACATTCTGTTAGGCGGGAAATAAATTAATACCACTATTTTGAGAGAGAGCAATTTGGTGAAGGATATGACATTTTCATCAGGGGAAAGGTTTGATAATTTCAGGTGCATTTTTATTTTGCAGCCATTTAAAGAAATTAAGGAAATCTGGAATGTTGAAAATGACATAATGTTTAGAGACAAATACTAGAGTATCATGTATGGTATAATCCAAGAGTCTGTAAAACTTTTCTATAGAAGGCCTGATACAAATATTCAATGCTTTGCAGGGTCATACTATGTCTGTTACTACTCAACTCTGTCTTGATAGTGTAGAAGCAGCCACAGACTTACTTAGATAAAGGAAGATGGCTGTGTCCCAATAAAACTTCATTGATGGGCACTGAAATTTGAATTTTATGTGTCATGAAATGCTTTTCATGTATAATGAAATGCTACTCTTCTTTTTTTTTAATTCCCTTCTTTCTCCAAAATGTAAACGTATAAATCCCATTTTCCATTCTTAGCTCATGGGCTACATAGGTAACACACAGTGAGACTGATTTGGCCCATGGGCTATAGTTTGCTGACCTCTAGTATAGTTCCACGTGTATAGTTTTTATCCGTCTGCACCCACACATATGCATATGTGTACCTCCATTCCCTAAATAAAAATCATCTGGAAGTATATATCACAACTTTTAATGGTCATTGGTCCTGGTAATTAGTGTGTGGCCTGAGCTTTGAAGCCAGACTGCCTGGTTTTATAAGCAGAGCTCCATCACTTAATTAGCTACAGGACTTTATACAAAGTACTGAACCTCCTTGGTGCCTCAACTTACCTTTAAAAGTTGCTTCATTGGGCTGTTTTGAGGATTAAATGAATTAATGAACTAAAACGTTTACAAATGTGCTCTGATAATAGGTACTATATACATTTTAGCTATACAAGAGAAGGTGATCAGAGACTCACATTTTGTAGCTTTAAAAAAAATTATTGACGGGGTGCCTGGCTGGCTCAGCCAGTGGAGCATGTGACTCTTGGTCTCAGGGTTGAGTTTGAGCCCCATTTGGGTGTAGAGACTACTTAAAAAGTAAAATCTTAAAAAAAAAAACATATTATTGAGCTGTATTTCACATATCATACACTTTACCATTTGAAAGTACAATTTAATGGTTTTAGTATGTTCATGATGTTGTGAAGCCATCCCCACTATCTAAATCCAGAACATTTCCATCACCTCAACAAAAAATATGTATATCTCAGGGATATAAAATATATCCCCAACATATATTCTTTCTTCCCCTTATGCCCGGGCAACCACTAATCTACTTTCTGCCTCCATGGATTTTTCTAGTTTGGACATTTCATATAAATGGAATCATGTGGTATGTGGCCTTTTGTGTCTGCCTTCTTTCACTTAACCTGTGTTTTCTAGATTCATTTGTGTAGCACAAATCAGAAGTTCATTTCCTTTTTAGGAGTAGATGTTATTCCATTGTATAGATATAGCACATTTGGTTTATTCTTCGCTCGTTGGTTTGTTTCTACTTTTTGAATAATATGACTCATGCTGCTACGAACACTCACATACCAGTTTTTGTGTGAACGGATAGTCTCAGTTCTCTTAGGTATGTACCGAGGGGTGAAATTATGGGGTTGAGAGAACTTCACTTTTTATTTTACATACTTCTGTATTTCTTGGTTTTATCTTATTGTGATACAACATGTTATTTGGTATGTACATATAAATAAAAGGATGTATCTCTATGCTCAGATGGATATATAACCATGCTCAGATTGTTTTATGATGATATTAAGTAAATTCTGTTCTAGTATTCACCTTCCAGTAGCCAGCGCCATACAATTCATTGCACTGAAGTGGTGTCATTCGCATTTCCTGTTATTGCCAATAATTGACTTAATGTAAAATATACAATGTAAGACATTCCAGCCAATTTGAATTAATTTTTCAAGTAAAGTTTTGCTCATGAGGCCTTTTTACTGAAATACAAAGTTGACTCTATTTATACGTTCCACTTCATCCACTAGATTTAAATTTACCAAAAGGAGCAAGTGTCATGTTTGTGGTATGACTTCTTCTCTATAAACACAAGCTGCTCATGGCTTGAGATTGTTTTCATCTGCAGATCCACAGATTTATTTTTCTTAGGATCCCTCATGTTATTTTAGCTACAATTTTGTTACAAATTTATTTTTTTACTTTGAGGAATGCCATAATAACTCAATATAAAATATACATAAACAGCGTTTTGCTAAAATACATTTAAGTAGCCTAACAAAATAAAACAACAATTCTGTGCTGTAACACAGATTTGGGAAATCTGGCTCTAAAAGGGAATTAATATGTGTTGATGTGTCTTCTGGCTTCTTAAAAAATGTGTCATGTAAAGCATTAGCCATACATTTGTGCAAGTAATAGATGTGATGAGGAGATCATGATACGATTCTGCCCCAAACTATGATTATAGCCAGATACTTAACAGTGTCTGGTTTATCTCTAATGAGCATATCTTCAGATATCAAGTGAAATCAAGATTATGTATTATAGGATGGGACATTGGCTCTTGCAAGACAGAAAAACAAACTACAAAGGCTACTAATTCTAAAAACAAGTTTCTGGTTACAGGCTGTGATATTTTCCATAAGCACAAGAAGCTATATTTCTAGTATTCTCTCAGATGTTAGAGAAACTGAATTATTTCTGAAAATACTTTAATAATAATGGCTTTGATAAACCTGTAAGGAAAGTGACTCTGTCAAGGACTCTGGAAAAAATTCTTTGAGAACTTAAATTTTGATAACAGATAGGGAGCAATGGGTACCAATGGGAAAGTTAGGAATATACAAATGTCCTTTTTATCTATTTTTTTTCTTTCCATGGACACTTGGTGTCTGATAATATTATAAAAGAATCAGCATATTCTTTTATTTTTTTCATTGTATAAGTTCTGTGTACTACAGTTTTTTTAAAAATTAGGTTTAATTTGAATCTTCTAATCTGAATATTTTGTGAAAGGACCTCATTCACAAATGGCAAAAATTATATCTTAAAGCAATTTAAGTTATTACTGCTCAAGATTGTTATACAGTGATCCCTTTGAAATAGACTAGTCAAATGACTGGTTGTTAAGACAATGATGGTCAGTCTTGTTCAATACTGTGTGGATGCTTTACATTGAAATCCGTTAGTAGAAGCCTACATATCTTTGTTTTATCAAATACAGGAAATAAAAGGCAAGATGAAAAGTAGCTAGAGAACTAGAACAGCAAATGGAGAGGCAGTTTATCTCCATGAAAGAGAGATGGACATCAAGTTACCACTTGCTTTGCCGTTCATCCTGTAAGTTTGCCACCTCTCTAGATCCCATCTCAAGACCTGTGCTTTCTTGTAAGTGGTCTGGTGCTGAGAAGCCTGGGCAAATAAGATTGTGATTGCATGAAAGTCCTCAAAATAACCATGCTAAACTATTTTAACATCCCCTTGTAAAATGTTGCCAAATTTTGAATTTCACTGGGGATATCAAAGGGTTAACATCATGGAGCTTTATATCCATTGCCCTTTTGGAAATTATTTATCTAAAAATAGACAATTAAAAAAAAGACTATAGGAAACCAGTAGTTACCAACTCTGTGCATTTGGATATTTACTTGATATCATAGTGCTCCAATTCCAGGCTTTACAGTAAGACAGAAATGTGGTAAGCTTGGGCAGAAATCAACAGGAAGCTTCAGTAATAATTGACAGGATAGTATGATTTATATAAAATATTAAATCACTAAAGTAATTTTTATTCTAGAGAATAGGGGGCATCAAAGTAACATATATGGTGGTGCTCAACTAAAAACAATTTCCTTCTTTTCCTCTTCATGTCTTCTCATGGAGCATATATATGCTAAATTCTGAAAGCTATGGGGTTAATGATTCATTACAGCCTTTCCTGATATTATTAGTAATTTTTTAAGCGATGAAGAAATTAGGAAATTTGCTTTAATGGTGTTTTATTTTTTAAATATTTTTTTAATGTTTTATTTATTTTTGACAGAGAGAGAGGGAGAGAGACAGAGCATGAGTGGGGGAGGGGCAGAGAGAGAGGGAGACACAGAATCCAAAGCAGGCTCCAGACTCTGAGCTGTCAGCACAGAGACCAACGCAGGGCTCGAACTCGCAGACCGCGAGATCATGACCTGAGCTGAAGTCAGACACTCAACAACTGAGCCACCCAGGCACCCCAACTTTAATGGTGTTTTAAAATAGAATAGGCACAGAACCTTACTTCTAATCATATGATTTCAGCAGGTAGACATATTAAATGGAATATTATATAGAAGCCAGCCCATAGGATTATGTGGTTTGTCATTGGCAATTGTGCTATTCAATAAAGATTTATAGATTTCTGGATACTTATCTTGAAGGCATTATCTCAATTAGGATAGTTAAGATGTCACAAAGCAATAGTTGCAGATTAAAAAAAATCTGTGGGGATGTTTTTTGAACTAATACTTTTCTCTGGACTTTTAAAAGTTTATTATGATTTGGTAATAATAAAGACTCTAGTACTTAACAACCAACTGCTTAACGCTTTCTGCAAACTTTTTTCTTTGGCATAAGTCATAATGCTATTTTCCACTGAGAGAAAAAAAAAAAAACATCAAAGGTATGTTAAAATATTTACACACTCTTGAATGGTGTTAGTTGTATAGGGCACATGTCCAGAATGACAATTTCGTGACCAGAAGGGTAATGGAAACCATCTTTGAGATGCATGCAAAATGCCAGGAGATCCTAGCCAGAGAGTGAGATCTGCATGAAAAGTAACTGGATGGTGAATCAGAGGGAGAAATGCATTCCAGAACACTGCTGTCAGTTTCAAGTATGCATGGCTGGATTCTGTAGAGCCTTAATGAATTTCCCCTGCTCTCCCAGAGCCATGTAGATCTTGCCCATGCTGTCTTCTGGGCCTTCATCCATAGAATGGTTCCATAATGTCACAATGCCCGAAGCATGGGGATTTTGTCTCATGGATCTTCCTCCTACTTTATAGAACAAGTGCAGGAGCCTTCTGAGAAGATTCCAAATGTTTCAGGATCATTTACATAATAATACAAATAATGGTACGTGTGTGTGTGTGTGTGAGTGAAAGAGAAAGAGTCAAGGGTAGATGAGAGATATTGATCTTATTAATAATTTACTTGCACCCCTAATCACTTAGGGGATCATAACAATAATGGTCAGTACAAAGAATGAGAACTTTAATCTTCACAGAGATGTAGAGATGTATATGAGAAAAGCAGAGGACCAAAAAAGAAATTCCAAGACACATGTCACCACTTAGCTGTATTATGTTGAACAAGTTTCATAATCTGTATGTACCTCCTCTCCCTTAGATTGAAAATGGAGATAATACTTCCTACTGTGCTGTCCCTGGGAGATTCCAATGAACTATTGCACATGGTTGTGTTTTCTAGTTGGTACACTTGAGGGAGAACTAAAGCTCTCATTATTCTTATTAAATACATACATGCATGTAAAACAGAAAAAGGAAATCACACTGGAGATGTGAGACATCATGAATAATTGAGATGCAAGCCTTGAATGCCTCTGTCACTTCCTGACTTTATCTGCCTTAATTTGTTTCTGTTCTTGAAGAATAGCTGTGGTATTTGCTGGAGCTAAATTTCCTAATACTGTTGTTCACTGCTATTTGCCATATGATGAAAACTGGGTGCTTTTGTATTGGTTGGGCAGATAATTGGAGAGATGTGATAAAGAATCAAGAAGAGGGGCACCTAGGTGGCTCAGTCGGTTAAGTGTCCGACTTCAGCTCAGGTCCTGATCTCACAGTTTGTGAGTTCGAGCCCCACATCAGGCTCTGTGCTAATGGCTCAGAGCCTGGAGCCTGCTTCAGAATCTGTGTCTCCTTCTCTCTCTGGCCCTCCCCCAACTTGTGCTCTGTCTCTCTGTCTCTCAAAAATAAATAAATGTAAAAAATAAAAATAAATTTAAAAAAAGAATCAAGAAGAAAGAATTTGAAAGAGTATCAGGATGTGCATCTCCAAGACAGTTTTAAACATAGTTTTTTTTTTTTTTTCTTTTTTCTGTTTAAAACACTCTGCCATGTAGGATGAGAGGACACCAAAAAATAGATCCTATCCCTTTGGGTTTAAGTACTGTTGAGATATTTATCCTCATCACTCATATAGATGAAAAGGAAATTTTATGTGTAGAATGAGACAGACCAAGTATAATTAGACTCACCAAAACTCCATTAATACATGCTAATCTTTAAAAGCTGTGTGCTAAAAATTGATTCATTTTCCATTCCAGTATTAATTTTGTCAGCAAGTTTCTATGTATTGCTGTATAAATTGGGTAGCATCTCTTGCTTTCTGAAATATTTTCCTAAAAACTGAAAGCAAAATTAGGCAATGACATCATTTTTTGACTGTTGTCTTAAAGGAGCCTTCATCAACTAGCTATGATTAGGAGTTGGATACTTTTTCAATCTACACCATATCTTCCAAGGGAAACTTAGGTGCTCATCTGACAGGGGAGCTATAGAGGTTGAAAAAACTCCCAGGATAATCTAGTGTGACTCTGAATGGAGAAGATGGAGAATCACTCAAAGCATTAAAAGTCCTGTTTCAGGGTCAGTGTATTTGTATTGTGAGCTATCTTTTCACTAATGCTTTACTGTTTCTCATATCACATATAGGGGTACATATAAAAGAAACAGCTCGAATGAAGAAATCTGTTCCAGAACTTGTTCTCAGAGTTTCACATCAGTTTTCAAATAGGCTGCAAAGACTGTATACAAAAATTCTATATGGCCTATGGAATTTACAGATTCTTTTTATTCCCTTCCAGGCTGTCTAACTCTTTTCTTATTGTTCTATTTATCAACAGTATAAGGTTTCACAAACATTTGTCTGTAGCCAACATGTTGTGAATTCCTTGGCAAAAATATGACCAAGGAAAGTCTTAGGAGAGACTGCACTTAAGAGGCAAAATGTGCTGTTTAGAAATAGCCTGATATATTACGTTATTTACCTTCATAATTTTTGTCAAGTATAAAGCATGTGTTACAATGCTTATTTTCATGTTTGCTTTGCATGAGCAATATCAGGCAGTGTTTATTATCTTCATAATCTTTGAAGGCCTATTTATGTTTGCTTGGATTGGACAGTCTTTTCTGGAAAATGTCAGAACAAGCTTGTGTTTATATCACATATAAGTGAGATGAAAAATTATTGATGTCAATGTAGAATTGATTGATATGCAACATATCTTATTCTTACCAAATATTTTCCAATATGTTTTGCTTTAATGGAGAGATTGATTATGTAAATCAAATGGGCATAAAAATACATTGGTATTTCTGTAGTTCTCAAGTAATTTTTTAATTTTTGCAGTCTTTAAATAACTCCTAATCCTAGGTACAGGGTTTTCTGTGTTGGTGTTGTGTCCCTAATTATGTTTTTATGGGTAAGCAATGGATCCAGATTAGCTCTTCCTCTGGTTGGATTATCTATTTTCTGGATCATAAAGCTGTCACTGCATAACCTAGAAACCTCTTTAAAGATGCATGTTTGGCTGCATTTGTTATCCAACAGATGTCTGGATAGTTAGAATCTCTAGAGTATTATAACTTGTGGTTTCAGTTACAATAAGTGATCCAAGCATTTTTTGGTCTTGCTCCTCTCTAGTTCTGGGAGAAAATCTGTAGAAGAAATTACAAAGGGTATTCCATTTCACTATTCCCCACTCTGCTTTTCCTTTATTCTTTGTCTCTTGTCTTCAAAGTGTGTGTGTGTGTGTGTGTGTGTGTGTGTGTGTGTGTGTGTGTGTGTTTTAATATCTGCTTTTGGAATTGGTGAGCTGTGTCTATTACATATTGCATCTCCTAGTTGGTTTCTCGCCTAAGTTTCTCTCACCTGGTTTCTCTCACCTAAGAGGTTACCAAATTCATATTCAAATTTGGCACATAGTAAATTGCCACTGTGATGGAAAACTACCTAATTCTGTAATTTATATTTTATATCTGTCCACAAGGTCAATTTTAAAATGACTGGTTCAGACACGAAAGACCATATCCTGATGGTTTCAGTACTTGCCAAGTTTCCTTCCAGCTGGACATTTTAACCTACACAAGTCTGAGGAAGTGGATATCACTAAACGCAAAGGCTGGAGATTCTGTGCACAAAAGAGTTGGTGGTTTTTGGAGGGAGGGAGGTTCTGAGAGGGCAGCCAGGCTAGCGGGGCTTGCAGTCTGGGTCTGGGAAAACAGGGTGGTGGAAAACACCTGGGCACTGAAGTGCTTGTCAACCTGCAATGATTGCCTCCGGTGTGCAGGTGCTGTGTTTCTTACAAAAACGCAGTAAATTATGGTCTGCGAGGTTCCGTGGGTTTTATGTTTCTACTCCTCTTTTGAATCTGAACTTAAAGATATTTTGGCAAGTTTAGACAGTTTTCACCTCATTGTTTCTGACAGTACTACTACATGGAAATTTTTAAGTCAGTTCTAAATGTGTCTTGAAAAAACATCTTTAAGCACAGAAAAACATCCCTCTGCTAATAAATTATTTCACTACCATAGTTAAGTATCTTTTACCATTGTTTTCGTGTGCAAGGGTTGTAGTAATAAGAAGATAATTGTAATTCACGTGTCATAATGAATTTAATCTTTGGTCTGGTTCAAGAATACATTTTGCTTGTGATGACTTTAAGAAGAATTATTGTCCAACATTGAAGTACTAACTATGAAGATATTTAGTGCTCATCAAACTGGCAAAAATATTTGTAAAATATGAGAAAAATAATTCTTATATACATACAATACAAAAAGCATTTAGAAATAAATACACTGCTTTCTTAAATGCATAGAAAGTTGGCTAAAGACAAAACACAGAGAAAAGAATGCTATATTTGCATAATGTTTACCTTCACTAATATGAAAAGAAATGCAAATTAAATAGATACTTTTAATCTGTAATAATGATAATTAGTAGTAAAAAATAATGTGAATATTGGTACAAACTTGCTGAAATATTTAGCACCCACAGTGAAATATGTAAGTGTATATATATATGCTTAGGTTCAACAAATTATCTACACATATTTTTAGGAATTTATCTTATCTACCAAATGATCATGTAACAAGTATATTTGTACACATGTCTGTGTATCCAAATGTTGTACATCTATAGAGAATTGGGTAATTTATATTACAGGGTAGAATGAATATTATAAATCCCTCCAGAGGGGTTAATCTACATATACTGACATGGAATGGTTTTCCAAGATAATATTGCTAGTGAAATAAGCATGTTTTAGCACAGTATAAATAGTGATGTGAGTATGTATATACATCCAAAGTGTACTTGGTGAATTTTTTTGGTTACAAGGGATATTATGTAGAACTTAGACTTTCTAAATATTCTGCAACTTAGCATTAAACAAGAAATCTGTGATGTTTTGAAATTTGAAAAGAGGAGGTTTTTGAAAAGAAAGAAGGGAGGTTTTTATGTGGTTAAACATGATCTAAATATTTACCTGAAATGAAATTACAGTTCCTGAGTTGGATGGCTCCAACTCTTATTTTTCCCCCCACTTTGTGTTTCCTCTACTTTGTGTTTCCCGTACTTAGTGTTGAGGTGCTATCTCCACGTAGATCTTACTTAGAAATTCTTAACTAGCATTTAAAATGATTGCCCTGGGGCTCAGACAAACAAATGCAGTTGTATGATCATTACCAGTGATAATGTTATAAAGTAGGAGAAGATAGTAGGACTGTCTCTCGCATCGGTTTGTGATCATTTGTCACTGTGTCAGTGTTACATGTCAAGTTGTTGGTAAAGGTTGGATATTTTGGTACAGTATCCAACACAAGATATATTTATATTTGTATTTATAATAAATATGACTTATCTTTATTAAAGCAGGGATAAAGCAGGGGATTCATTTTTTTTTTTTAATGTAGG
The DNA here is from genome assembly GCF_046562875.1 of Panthera onca. Taxonomy (NCBI): domain Eukaryota; kingdom Metazoa; phylum Chordata; class Mammalia; order Carnivora; family Felidae; genus Panthera; species Panthera onca. The sequence continues at coordinate 39,649,881 of NC_138347.1, read as the reverse complement.
AATAAGCTACCAGCTTCTTTTAGTCTAATGGCAAGAATTCTGATCCAAAAGAGTATCTAGACTCTTAGTACCTGTGAAATGAAAAGTTTATTTTTATGCATCTAAGCATTTCTTGACTTTCAGGTCATAAAACATTCTACTCACACTTCCAGGTTTTACATTCCTATTTTTCATCTTCTCTTTTTATCAGGATCATGTTCCCCAGTATATGGTTACCACATTACATCTTATCTATAGCAATAAAATTAATTGGAAGCATGTTCAACTTACTTAAGAGCTATAGTAAATGGTGTTGGCAAGTGATTGTGCTTTCTTAGAAGTAAGACATGCTTTCATAGTGGATATGACTCTGATAATCAAACATTCCCTAAAACTCAGGTGTGCTGGAGTGTAGCTTTTCAGTAACTTAATCGATTATTCATTTCTACCCAATAGCAGAAAACCTAACCTAATTAATTCTGAGTATTCTTAGTCTAATGATATCTCTGCTGCTCTCAGTTTATTGCAATGTCCAATTTAGAGTTGACACCTCCTCTCAGATTCTTTCCTCACCCTCTCCCTGAGTTTGCCTCTGTATTCCTAGAGTCAGTTGTTTCACAAAAACTGTCAATTAAGAGGTTGCTGATTGCTGCTTGGTTTTGTCATTTCCTTCCTATCCTGGCCTGTGTTTCCAAACATACTCCCTCCCCCTACTCTGTTTCTCAGGGCATTCTCTGTACAGTCCCCCCCCCCCCCCCCCCCGCCCAACTAAGTAATGACCTATTTAAGTCCAGTTCATCTCCTAGTCATTGTGATTCTTCCAAAATTCTCAGTTGGGGTTGCTTGGGCCATGTCTTCTGCTGCGGGGTACCCATATCATAGCTATCGGATATACTGGGGTCACATGGAAACTTTAGGATCTTTTCACAAGACACCCAGGAGTTGAGGGAAACTAGAGAGGGGGGAGTCTCCAGGCTTTTGCCCTTAGACACACCTTGTTGCTATCTATACTTTCTTATTCCTGGAGTCTGTTGTAAGACGTGAGCCTCTGAAGCTGTTGCCTCCCAAAAACCTCAGCTAGAAAGTGAGAAAATGAGTTATGATGCCTTGTTATATAATCAAATACTTCAGATTTTAAAGGGAGATTCTATTACAATCTTTCTTCCTTGACCAAGACTTCTCTCCTGCTTCTAATTATTCTACACTTCTTTTCTGTGTTCATATTTCCTTTGCTGTCTTAAGTCTGGATTTTTTTTTCCTTTTTCCTTTTCTTTTGGTGGTCAGGTGTTAGTGGTGTTGGAACTGAATTGAGGAGTTGGATCTGTGGGCTTGCATTTCCATTCAGGCTTTTTTTCCTAACTGAATCCCAGATTCTCAAACTCTGAAACCAACAATCTATTGTATTTGTTCTCTGGTCCCATTTCTGAAAACCACCGAATGACCACCCTGTGTTTTCAGTGTTCACACTGGGGAAGGTTTCTTTTAGTTATGGGGGGGGGGGGAGGGGGAGGAGGTTATATATCAAAAAAACCATATCAGTTAATGTGGGATATCCTGTTACACAATTGAAGTAGTCTTCATCTGAAGTGTATAGTAAACTGTGTAATCAGTTACTGCATCTTAGGAAAAACATTGAAGATTTATAGTTTAAAAAGATTACTAACAGAGCTGTATTGTTAACTGCTATTGATTCTATTAAATCAGAGTATTTTTAAACAGTGCAAAAAGAAATATAAAACTTTATTATTTTTTCCTCATATTGCTTTAAAGAAAGGATTTTGACTTGCAGAGTTGTGGTATAGGCTAGTGGCATAGTCTATGACAAATATAATCCATATGGGGAGAGACATATACATTGTGACTAAGAAAGACCTTAGACTCTTGACATCAGACCACCTTGTTTTAAATCCTAGCTCTACCATTTAATAGTTTCATAATTTCTCCTAATCTCAATTTTCTCATTCATTAAATAAATATTGTAGCATAGTTGAGAGCATTAAATGAGATATTTCATGTAAAGTACTTCACACAGTGCCTGTCATATTCAGCCCGAAGAAGATGTTCACTGACATTTTTATTATGTTTCTTTTCCCCCCTACTAAAAATGTCACAGAATAAAGAATAAAATTAAAACTGAGTTACTGGTATCAAGAAGAAAAACATGGGTGATTTCAGGCAGCCAGTGGGGAGATTTCAGGATGTGTTATGAACCAATATCCCATAGATTCGAGTTAGGAAAGTGAGAGGCAAAACAAGCCTGAATAGAAGCAAAATTACAGCAGAGTAGATTTCGTGTTCTGGTAAGAAGTTGGGGAAACCCCAAATGTATGTAGATCACATAAGGGTTCTGGAGACCACATAAGGATAATACGTTAATGATTTTGTCCCCTTTAACTCTTGTTGAGAAAACTAAATGTACTAGCTGACTCTTAAATATCCTGATCTATCTTCATCAATTGTCTAAGAAGAAAAATCATAGCACCACTTCTCTGTCTGTTGCAACTTATTAGTAGTAGGGTCTTTTGTTTGTGGTTGTTCACTTTCTTGTGTTTTACTTATGCTTATTGTTGAATGTTATGGATATTTTCAAAATACCTGGTAGTTAAAACAAAGGTCTGATTTAATGTACCATAACCAAGAAGAGGCTAAACCATAGGGACCACATCAGATATTTAATACATTTTAGGTCACAGATGAATTGACTTTTTTAAGGTTTGCATTAGAGTAATACAAAGACTTGGAAACAAAAGAATTGAAGAGATGAAGTTTTAATATGAGAAAATATCCTCTGTTATTCTGGTTGGAAAATGCAGAGCTATGTTAAGTAATGCAATACTTGTCCACAGAAAAAGACAAACATGATTTTGAAGGACTCATGTGTCTTTGCAAAGCAAACTAGGGATTGCCTTTGTTTAAGACAAAAAAAAGACACTGAAACCGCTTGATGATTCCAACACTATTCATGACTTGCCGTGCTGACATTCTATAGATTGATGGAGTCTTCAAGTGTGGAAATACTGAGTCATACAGAAGATGAGACGTTTCAATAATGAAAAAAATATTTATGCAGTCAGCAGATTGTCAGTTAAGGTGGTTTAGATTATAAGAGTCACCAAACAGAGACTGTGTCAGGTTGCAAATTATTCCGACCACAAGCTCATTTGAAAACAAGTAAAGCAAATTTAGAGTGAATTGGTATACTCCAAAGTCCTTTTCTTTCTTCCCCCCTTTTTTTCCCGTCTTCTCTTTCTCCTCTTTTTTTTTTTTTTTGAAAGGAAAACTATTGACTCTCTATCTAAACATAATACTAGTCACATGAGAAAAAAAAAATTAAGATGGAACTAACCTTTTTTCAGCCAGTGTTGCTTTTTCCCCAGTATGCAAGTGCTGTAGAATTTAGATAGTGACTTGTGGTTCTGTGAGGTGCTTCTTTGACTTTTTCTGTTTGTTCTCCCTTTATGTAGTATTTTTTGTAGATTGTCTTAATGTCTGCCATCACTGACTGTTTTGTAATGGCACTCATTGTTTTGTGAAATTCTTTGACAAATTGGAGGGACAAGAAGTGAAATCACTGCAGCTATTTTAGTAACAATTATAATTTAGAACCATACTGGCTCATTTAACCATTCAATGTCTGACAACCAGCCCAGACTTAACACAATTTTAGATCAAGGATCAAGAAAAAATCCTGTGATCTGAGCACTCTCCCAGCGGCAGTGCTGTTGCATTTCCACCCGCTTAGTCCATAGCCTTCCTTTATGTTTTGGTATTTGGTTTTAAACAACTTAAGAGCAATCAGTTCCCTGTCTTATTCTTCCAAATGATTATGCCAAAAATAAAGGAAACTGAGGTAAGTGACTTCAAATGGGTATAAGCTGAAGGTGCTATGCTAATTGCCCATATCAGAAATTAGTCACCTGACTCCATTAGAACGAAATCAGTCACGTTTTCTGTTTCTTGTTTGATAGACTTCTTCCTACTCATTTTAGTTTTCAGTTGGAAGCTATACATGTTCGCTTATTTTCCTTTTGTTACTACTTTTAGAAACTTATCTGTAAATCATATTTTCTTGCTATGAACTATAGATTTTTATAAGCCATGTTAAATATTTTCTGGAGAAAAAAATAAGTAAACTTATAAAACAATATAGGTGTGTGCTATTAGCTGGGAACCAACTATGTCTATTTTACTGGCAATATTAGATCCAGCTTTTAACCATGTCTAATTGCTCACCATATTTTGTAGCAATACAAAATATGTGGAGTACATTTCAAAATAGCACCAGAATTTATTTACTATTTTAGTTCAAAAGTATCATTATTATTCCTGAAAAGTATTAACTGAGATGCTACCTAAATTCCCCCAAAGATTAGTTACATTGTTTTTTCCAAATTTCAGCAACTTTTGACATTAGAAGTAAAAAGGTTTCATTTACATTATTTTATTTTATTGATTATTCATTTATACTCCAAGAAAATGAAAACCACAGTAAAGAATTGATACTGCACAAATAGCACTGCTCTGGTCTAGCAGATGAGGCCCAGTTTTGAGTGATTCCTGTTCTAATGCTTTTCGTTTTTCTCACTGTCACCTTTTCTAGGTCTGCAGCATCAAGACAAGAGCAAGGAATCACCCTGGTACTGAAACACAGTATTAGCAAGTCAGGTTGAAGTGTGAATCCATGGGCCCACTGGGAAAGAGGCTGCCAGGATTTCCCATTCTGCAGTGGGACACAATGGACATGGAAGAAGAAGAGGAAATGTCAGCCAGCTAACTTTGGTTTGGAGCCTTTTCTTGAGAAAGCAGAGTGGGTCCTAGACATTGAAGAAAAGCATTTTTATTTGTTTTTTTTTTTTTTTCCCCTCATCTGAGCCTTTGTCAACTGTGCAAATCTTTTTTTTTTTTTTTTTTTTTTTTGTCTTGCTTTTATCAATACATGATTTAATTTTTGTTTCATTCTGATTTTTTTTTTCTTTTTCCTTTTTGAACCAACCATCTTGTCAGGAAAAGATGAACCAGACGTGAAAATGCTCATCCTTTCAGGAATACAATTTTGTAGCTCTATGTGTATCTATTTTTGTAGAATACAGAAAGTTTGATTTAGCATTGATGGGCTATTTTTGAGGGATGTATTTTTTTTAATATTGTAAAAATTGGTAAGTTCTGTTTAAAGAACTTGCTCTCAGAGAAGCACTGGCAAAAATGTTAAAAATGCTTGTCTTTAAAATGTCTGTGATATGCTCTGTGCTTTCTAGGTTACCTCAAGTGTTTGATAGTTCCTCCTTTTTACAAAAGTAGCAGCATAGCCAAGCCAAGATAGTATTGTTTTACATTAAATCTCGGCGAAGATTTAATTCCATGTTAGCTCACTTAGCTTTGAGTTATATGTATAGATTGGAAAGGAAGTTTTTTAATGACCATACTAAAGAAAGGATATTTCATTACTTCGATTTGTCCCAAAGAGTACTTGGAGTTTGACTAAGAAGAAAGTTTGCATCAACTTTCAGTCAGAGGGAGAGACTGCCTGGAGTATATAATTGTCTTTCTAGCCCATCCAACTTTGATAAATGGAACCGGTTTGTATCCAACCACTGGAAAAAAAAAATACATTAACCCATGCTACCTTTGACTGCCAGTGACTTAGTTTCCTTGTTTCTAATTATTCAATCATGGCAATTTTTAAGGTCATATTTTAAGTGGATGTTTTTGTTTGTTTTTGTTTTTATTTTCCGAGATATTTTGAATGGAAAATATTTGGGAGGGTACTAGACACAGCACAAGCCTTGAATTCAGTGGCTATTTCTGACGTTACTCATCATTATATATTGAAAAATAATATATTGTATATGTGATTTTAAACATAGGTTTTTTTCAAGTCTTTTTTTGGTTGTTTAAATCTGGTCTTAGTTGATTGAACTCTTTTTAAGAAAATGATTTAGGGTAAAATGAAATTTAAATTAGAATATGCCACAATTACTTAAATTGGGGTAATAAATTAGCCATTTATTATTTGAAATTTATTCATGAAAACTCAGGATTCAACTTGACGTGGCCCTCAGGACCTAAATGAGGTGAAGTTGGAATTATCATTAAGACCCTACTGGGAAAAGATTAGGGTTATAAAAGTAGCAGTTAGTAATATTTTAAGGATTTTTGATTCAAGTCCATTCTCTCAAAGCTGCTTCCAGAGATGGGTCACATTAAAGAGTTAGGGCTATATAGAAGTTTTAGTTTGGTAAAAGTTTCTCAAATGTCCCCCATCCTTGTCTTCACCAATATGAAATACAGTGTTTAGTGAAATACCACTTTCCATTTTAAATTGTGTATATCTTGTGTGTAAAGATTTTAGCTATAAGAACAACACAACCTTTGCTCAGCTAGGCAGGGTTCTTACAGAAAATTTAAAGTAATTCCCTTATCTCTGTTTTTTACATTGGTTGTCTTCCCTGGTGCCTCCTGTGAGTTATAAATCTATACACTCTCTTGTATTCTTATCACTCCATAAATTGCTTCTTCTTACCTAGACTCTCCTTAACACAATATGCATATTTTTACCTAATGTGAGGTTGAAACTTAAGGAATTTTCCACTTACTAATGACATGAACTTTGAGTTCTAGGGAGTGGCTTAGTTAAATTATCTATATTTTGATCTGTGATTTGTTATGGTTGTATGTACTTTGTCCAATCTGTGGAGCATGAAGTTGATTGAATCTATAAAATTGGTTTCCTCTTGTGTCCTCCTGAGTTTTCAAAAACAAGTATTCAGCAGTTCCCATGGGATGACTCATTGGGGATTATTTATTTCCTTCCTCTTCCTTTGGAACCTATTAACTTCCTTTGCAGTTTCTCTTAGAACAGTGTTGTACTCCAACTCATTCAGATCATGCAATTGGATTTTCCCAATTAAGGGAGAAGAAAAGTATTAACTCTCTGCTCCGTTCCTTCTTCTCCATTGAATTGAATTCAAAAGGAGAGCAGACAATTGGATAGCTTCACCCTGAATTTGGACTGTGTTCTGTGCCACTGTAGGATGGTACATTGTGCACAGTAGAATGTAGGATGAAACATTCCTTGGCTCTGGGGCCCAAGAAAAGTTGGGGACCTGAATTCTGCTGTATCTAGGAAAGATTTGCAAGTGAGGTCTCTTGTTGAGAAAAGACATCATTGACATATTGCAAGGATTAGATCCTTGCAAGATAAGGAATAGATCAAAGTCTAAATGAAAACAGAGTGCATGTCTCTATAATTGCCTGGCATCCCCTTGTTATGATCATTTTACCTTTACCACCAGAAGTTATAAAAGAGAATGGGTTGTAATTTAGCATGATATTCTGACCTTAAGTTTAAAAGGCTATCACTCTCTGGTTCTGCTTTCCTCACATCAAAACGATGCTGTTGAACTTACAGGCTTCTAACCTGCTTTAAAGAGGCTACCAGCTTCCTCCCTAAATCATTTGAAACCACTCCACCTTTGACTATTTTAAAAATTAGACTTTATTCAAGGTTTTGGAAGATGTGAGCTAAACCATATAAAATCATCTCATTTATTTGACATCTAATCCAGGCTTTGGCCACTACACTATCATAAGTTAATGAACAACTCATGAGTTGGATCTCAACAGGCTACTTTGTCCCTCATCATTTATTTGAAAGAGCCTCTAAATATTTTAAAAATCAATGTTTCTTAAGAAGGTTAATCATCCCCTTCCTAACTTTCATCTGTCATTTTTCTTCTTTCTCTTTCTTCTTAAAATTATTTACATTATTATTTAAGCAAAAATGCCCAGGGTTGCTCCAAATGTTGCAAATAAGAACCAGTGGTTTGCAAATAATTGAGGAATTAGTTCTTTGAACTTTATAACAAACCTTAAAAAAAAAAAAACCAAAAAACAAAAAAAACAAAACAAATTCTAGGCACTGGTGTAAAACATGCCCTTGAGGAGCTCATTATTCATTTTGCAAACCATCTTTCCTATTCCTGTTCTAAGACTTGCAGAATAGGACTGGATCTATCTAGTTTTTGCATTTGTTCTGTGGTTTAGTGTTACATGTGTCATTTAAAGTTGCAGTCAGAAACTATATTTTAAGAAACTAAATTCTATTTCTTACTGGGTGTCCCTCCCTTTGTTACACTGTATTTGCCAAATTAAGTCAATGAGGCATTAAGTGGTGGTAAAGGAAAGTATACATGCTGGAGTTTTGACTGGGGGATGAATAGAGAAGTAGAATGAATTAATGGAAAAGATCATTGGTTTGTATATTAGGTCATTCTCTGAATTCTGCCTTGGCCACAGTTAGATATGTGTGATTTGGGGTTTATCTTATGAAGAAAGTGAGATAATAATACCTAACTGGCAGGCTGTGAAGTGTGGAAATGATATCTATATGATATATATATCATATATATGTATGATATATATATCATATATATGTGATCAATCATATCTGTCTCATTATAGCTATTTAATAAATGACAGGCACCACAAATGTCTATCAATTTTGTAAGTAGGTCATAAAACTGAGCTCCTAAATGTCCCTTCTCTATACTTTCCATATCTATTTCTGCAGCAATCCAATAGATATAGGACTACTTTTTCATGACAAATTGTTGCAAGAGAATCTTTGCCCACTACTATTTGTTGAAGATAAAATGTAAATTTCTTAATTATTTCTGTTACTTTAGTGTGTCATTTATGAAAGAAAATAACCTTTTAGTGGTATGTAGCCCCAACTGTGAGTGTTCTTACATATTCCAAAGTTTTATTCATCCAGGATCCCAAATCAAGGCAACATCTTTATTAAATCACCAAAGTTTATATTTTTCAATTACATTTTGGGCTTCCTTAGCACCTGGAATAAAAACATCTCTTTTGAAGTTATCCATTTTTTTTTCTTTTACTTGCCTTGGAGGAAAAATTGCAGAATATGGTGGAAAAAGATCGTTTGCATGAAAAGGGGAGGGAAAAGAAAACCCTTTACGATCTCAGCAGATTTACTCTGCTTGAGAAAAAAAGAAACAATTTTATTGGAAGCAGATGTTGACACTGTGTCAGTTATTGAAGATGGAAAGAGTTCGCTTGAGCCATTGCAGTTACAAAGGGGTATTGATGGCAGTTAGAATCCCTGTGATGGATCACCTTCACAGCAGACATAAGGACAGCAGAAAAGCAGAAACTATATGAGACCACTGAAATCAGCCTGCTGATTTTAACGTACAGGATCCTAAGGATCCAGTTTCATTTTGTTTTGTTTGTTTTGTTTTTTCTTTCCTCCAGGATGAAAGACACATCTTTCAGAAAATTTAAGGCTTCTTTGAGAAATTTACTTTTATTCTCTAAAAACATGGCCTAAGAGCCCTTTAAATCTCTTATTTTTAAAATACTAAAAGTATTATTAAAGTCATTTTAGAAAAATCAGGTTATAGTTTTAGTTCAGTGATGTATGTTGAAAATAAATACATAAACTACACAAAAATGGATGATTGAAGATTGGGGTATGGGTGGGCCCTTCCAGGAAACCTTGGTCTCAATAGCTTTAATTACCTTAGTAACTTAGTCATGGACATTGGTCACAGAACAGACTTTCAGGCTTTTCTCTTTTAGTGCTCTCTTGGAATTTACTCCTATATACTTTCCCAAAGTATAGAAATAGCCATTATTATTAAAATATCTTGATTTTCTTATTTCCTTTATTGTCCATTATGCTTTTTTATTTGTTTGAAAAATTTTTATAGTTTCAAATAATTAATCAAACTAATGTTCAGTCAAAATTGCAAATTAACTTGATCCGATAATATGTAAATGTCCTTTTAAAGGTCAAGGCATACTATTGAATTAACTAATTATGTAAGTAAACAATGATACCTTCTAGAAAAGGGACAGTCACCATCAAGTAGCTTCCTTTTTAACAATTTCTGGACTACTAAATTTTGACTTAAGAATAACTCTTTTAGAGGGGCGCCTGGGTGGCGCAGTCGGTTAAGCGTCCGACTTCAGCCAGGTCACGATCTCGCGGTCCGTGAGTTCGAGCCCCGCGTCAGGCTCTGGGCTGATGGCTCGGAGCCTGGAGCCTGTTTCCGATTCTGTGTCTCCCTCTCTCTCTGCCCCTCCCCCGTTCATGCTCTGTCTCTCTCTGTCCCAAAAATAAAAATAAAAAATGTTAAAAAAAAAAAAAAAAAAAAAAAAAAAAAAAAGAATAACTCTTTTAGAATATAAGATTCTTTAGGGGTTTTTTTTTTGGTGTATGCATAAGATGTGAACTTTTCTAATGATATCTCTTTATACTAGTAGAGATGTACATTTTTTTTTCTATGCTGTGGCTAGGGCAAAAATGAATAATTATTTACACACATGATTTAATTTCTTAGGATATTTACAATCTTGGATATTATATATGATTTTAAAATACTATTCCATTCATTTTTCTGGATGTACAATATAGGGAAGAGTTTTCATGTGAATTCTTTGTTCATTTTAAAGTGCATATATTGAAAGAGAAAACGTGGATTAATTTGTTTTTATCATATACATCTAGGTAAGGTGAAATACTTTTATAAAAAAATAGTGTAGAAGACTATATTTGTCACTTGGTTAGGTAAACTGAAAATAATAATAGAAATATTATCTTACAACATTGAAATACAATGAAATTCCAGACTTGTGAGTTTTATGAGCAATTTTATGCTATCTTAATTTTACATTTCCAGAAAGACAAATTAACTAATCTTACCTAGTTGTCAGTCTTTAATTCATAAAACTTTTGGGTTTACAAGCTCATTATGAAATCATAATTTTTGTTTGTTTTTCTTGGGATTGTGGAAAGAGACATTTTTATATTTCTATTCACTCTTCAAATGCAGGTCACATAACTATGTGTCAGTGATATAAGATGATGGAGGACTTTGTAGTAAAAACTGTCACCTTCAATTTGTTCAATAAATAATTTAATGTGAATTTAATGTTTATATTTTAATGTAGCATTTTCGTTTGGTCTGCCTTTCTTGAAAATGAACTCAAGCTCACTGTTTTCTTCTTCTCCAGTTAAGGAGTTTATAAATATCTTTGAAAACTAAAGCTAAATATTAGTGAGTCTTTTTTATGAAGTTAATTTCTAAGGCCAAGTTAATTTCTAAGGCCAAGTTGTTAATAGTGAAGAGTGGGTTATAAAACAAGTGTTCATAATGGAAGAACAAGTGAAATGTACTAAATTACATAGCAACAGGAAGCTTCTGAAGTTTTTTCAATGTTTACTTATTTGGGAGAGAGAGACAATGTCAAGCAGGCTCTACGCTGCTAGTCTGGAACCCAAGGCAGGGCTTGATCCCATGAACCAACCAAACCAACCGTGAAATCATGACCTGCGCCAGGACCAAGAGTTGAACACAACCAACTGAGCCACCCAGGCACACCGTGAATTTTTTAATACAATGCTTCTAAAGCTATCAATTGACTCTTTACACAAAGTACATTTTGTTGTTTTGTTTTTACTCTTATTGATACAGAACTTGCTGTAAGTAGTATGGAAAATCACAAACACACACACACACACACACACACACACACACACACGACCAAAAACTTACAGTTCATTGACAGTGAAGAACTACACCTAGAAAGGAAAATTCCAAGACTATATTTTTGAAGGAAGTTAGAGTTTTCCTACAATGGCGTCTACTTTCTTATTAAATGAATTTTTAATGTGGAAGTGCAAAAGTCTAGAAATAAGTGTTTAAATCAGTAGACCCTCCAACATTATAGGTGAAATAATTTGGCATTCTTAATTGTTGCTATATTTAGACTAGACTAGTGTTATGAGTATTCTATGGCTGCTGTAAAAATTACCACAATCTTAACATCTTCAAACAAATTTATTATCTTAACCACTTGGTAGGTCAGACATTTGGCACTGCTCTCAGGCTAAAATCAGTGTCAGCTGCATTCCTTCTGGATGCCCTAAGGGAGAATCTCTTTCTTTGCTGTTCCAAGTTTCTAGAGTCCTTGACTAAAGGCCCCCTCTTCATCTTGTAAGCCATTAGCCATCAAGTCCTTCTCACAAGGCATCATTCTGACCCTCTCTTTCACCTCTCTCTTACATGTTTAAAGAAATTTGTAGTTACATTGGCTCTACCTTGATAATCTCCTCAACTCAGAGTTCTTAATTTAATTGCATCTGTAAAGTCCTTAAATATAAGGTAACATACTCACAGGTTCTAAGGATTAGGATGTGAGTATTTTGGGGGGGTGGGCACTATTCTACTACCACAATTATTATTAGATTTAAGTTTATTTATTTATTTATTTATTTTTTACCAGCCTTGTAATCTGGGAGTATTTAATACATCACTGAAACTAGCAAGGCTTGTTCCATGTTCGCAATGGTCGTTTGTGTAGGATTCGTCTTCATTCACTTAAATAATTGCATACAAAGGGAATTTCTGTTCTTATTTCAAACATTTCACGTGGTTATTATAGTGCCTTGGAATCTAAAGGGCTATGTGGTATTTATGTCAGACAAACGCTCAGGGGGTGGGGGGGGTGGTGGAGAGAAGGACATCTGGTGCAGATTCTTCCTAGCTGAAGTGTGTTTTCTCTGGGGACAATCAACTACCATTTAATTGTTTTGCTTCCTTTTTTTGGGAACATGATCATCCTGTGATGTCCTAAGTCTCCAAGCATCTCATTTGACCTGCTTATACACATTTGACAAAATATCTATATATGACCACATTGACATGGTAAAGCTTTTACATTTTTGTCCAGATTGAATCATTACATCTGTTATCAGTTAAGCAGTGGAAAAACTGTTATGGAAAGCAAACATATTTTGATACATTTAATGTGTAAAGTAGGTTCCTGTGCTTTGGAATGCTGTTGATCAATAAATGAGCTAGACTGTCTTAGAAATAACACTCAAACACAACTGTTTTACTTTCCACACCAAGTTTGGCTGTGGCTGAATGAAGAACACCAGCATTGATCTTTGCTTCTCACTTGTAAAAGAGACTATTTGCTGGGAGCCAAATATAGCAACAGAGGATTTATTATCTTGCCAAAAAATACAAAATCTGTTCCCCTTTAAACACGATACTCTATCCTTTTCTTGTGGATCTTGCTAAAAGGAAAATATAGCTCTAAACTACCCCATTCCTTCTGCTGAAAGTTTCCTACGTTTTTTCAAATGGGCTATGTGTGGTTTTGTGTTTTATGTTTCCTAAAGAAAATGGCTGTATGCAAAATCCATCCAGTATTATTCATGTTCCTTGCCAAAACAAACAAACAAACAAACAAAACCGAAAATGTTTCTAAAGCAAAGAAGAGAGTCAACAGCAATTAAGAAAATCACACTTTGGGGGCGCCTGGGTGGCGCAGTCGGTTAAGCGTCCGACTTCAGCCAGGTCACGATCTTGCGGTCTGTGAGTTCGAGCCCCGCGTCAGGCTCTGGGCTGATGGCTCGGAGCCTGGAGCCTGTTTCCGATTCTGTGTCTCCCTCTCTCTCTGCCCCTCCCCCATTCATGCTCTGTCTCTCTCTGTCCCAAAAATAAATTAAAAACGTTGAAAAAAAAATTAAAAAAAAAAAGTACAGAAGGCCTGCACAAGAACAGCCTCAGTCTTTAAAAAAAAAAAAAAAAAAAAAAAAAGAAAATCACACTTTGCTAGTTTCAATACTAACTATGTATCACTGGGTGATGTTCTATGTTTCATTTTGTATTGAACCAAAAAAAAAATTTTTTTTTAAATCGGCTTCAACCAACAGGTGCTTTCTTTAAAGGCCTTAGAACATGGGTGTTTTGCTCTGAATGTCGTCTGACTAGTCTAGATTATAATGTTGGTAATGACAGTTAACTCTTCTGCTTGGTTTATGATGTATATACAGAATTTTAAAAACAGTTTTGCAAACATCACCAAGAAAATAAGCTTTCCAGTGACAGCTTTACCAGACATCTTCGTGTGGGATTTTAAAACAAACACAAGGCTGTTTGGAAATACTTGGTATATGCAAATATGCAAAATATGCTGAACAGTGCTAACAGCTGTAGGGTGTATGTACTCCCTCATCCTCGAGCAGAATATTTTGATGGCAGTGATGGTTGTTTTTTCCATCTTAGCTTCTCATCTCCCTCACCGTCCTACCCCTGTCTCCACCCACTCACCCATCCACATACAAAAACACATACTTAACACCACCACCCCCCCCCCCCATTTCCATGCTGCTTCCAAGAGAATCATTTCAACAGATTCCCCCTGGAAAAGGTGGGTGGTGCCTTGAAGGGCTGTTTGAGTTACAGGATGTTGTAAAGGCTGAGCTCCATGAACTTGCTTGCACTTGCTCTGACACCAGCCTTGCACACAGCCCAGACACTCTGCAGACCAGATTCCATTAAGGCTTGTCCTTGCAAGGAGAGGGAATGTCTGGTTGAGAGTGGCCTTCCTATGATGATCCTAAAGAACACAGAGTAATCATTTTAAATGTGTGCTATCAGTTTCCATAAAATCAAGGCACTCATTCATTTATGAAAATAAGCACATACGGCTTTCTGCCTACAGCCTAAAAGAGGAAGGGAGGACCCAAGAAAAGTTAAAAATGAAGGTCTCTTCTCGTAATACATCATTTTAACAGGATGGAGAGGAGAAGATGACAAATATGAAATGAGAAACCCTGGGTCCTCAGAGCAGTTCTACTGGTAATTTGTTGATAGCATTTGGTCAGTTTCCTTATCAGTAATGTAAAAGATCAGATGAAATAAATGTAAACTGCTTTGAGAAAAGTAAAAGTACTGCACAGATACAAAGAGGAACTGATATTTATTAAAACTCTTCTATATACCATGAACATTACATGAATTTATGTTAAGGAAATATCACAAATAGCAATATGTAGAGAGTATTATTTGAGAGGAAGTTTGCAATATAAAAAAACATGAGGCTTTAATGTTTAGTGATGCAACTCAGAAGCTGATGTCCTTGGACAATTTACTTAACCCCTTTAAGTCTCAGTGTATTCGTCTGTAAAATGAAGATATGCAAAGTAACTACTTCATAGAATTGTTAAAGGAATTAAATAAAGTCTATAAATCATTTACCACTAAGTAAATACTATGGCTTTTCTTTTTATTAAGCTTATTTTTTAGTAATTTAGTAAATTTAGTAATTTTTTAGTAATTCCTAAACTTAGGAATTTAGGAAATCAGTTAAGACAGCCCAAGAGCACTTGACTTCAAGTGACAGAGTGAGGATTCAAACCTGGATTTTTTTTTTTTTGTAATGTTTATTTACTTTTGAGAGAGAGGGAGAGACAGAATCCAAAACAGCTCCGGGCTCTGAGCTGTCAGCACAGACCCCAACATGGGGCTTGAACCCACAAACCGTGAGATCATGACCTGAGGTGAAGTCAGATGCTTAACCGACTGAGCCACCCAGGTTCCCCTCAAACTCAGATTTAACCAAAAAAGAAAAAAAGAATCTTACACCACCACACTACCCTCTAAGGTTTTTGCTATTGTCACATCTATGAATGCATTTGCTGTGAGCATATTTTAATAATTTCTTAGCCAACTTCTTTCTACAAATCCTATCCTATGAAAATGGAGTAGTAGAAATCTTTCTACTCCTGGAACCCCAGAACTTAATGTGTGTATGTGTATGTGTATGTAACATATTTTTCCTTCATTTACTTTTTCTACAGGGTCAACTAAATATGCTAATAATATTCATACAAGTAAAGTGAAGTAATGATTTCAATTCCTGGGAGCCCTTGTCTGAAGTCATATGGATGTTAAATCTCTTAACCTAGATAGTTGATAATAGATATAGTGTCTGTATTGACTATTTGAAATAGGCCAATTACCTTCCTATTAGGCAGTGCCCATTCATAAAAACAAGTCTTGGGGCACCTGAGTGCCTCAGTCAATTAAGTGTCTGACTCTTGGTTTTGGCTGGGGACATGATCTCATGGTTCATGGGATCGAGCCTCACATCAGGCTCTGCACTGACAACATGGAGCCTGCTTGAGATTCCCTCTCTCCCTCTCTCTCTGACCCTCGCCCACTTGCTCACTCTCTCTCAAAATAAATAAATATTAAAAGAAAAAACTAGTTTTAAAAAAGCCAGCTTTTTCGTGGACACATTCTTAGATGCAACCACTGCTGCTTGCTCTCTGCTGTATGTCTAGGCCTGTGAGGCTTCTGAACTTGTCTATGTTTCCTGGCTCCATGATGATCCCCTTAGATTTGTCAATAGAATTCAAACTCTCTGATGTTGATCTTTATTGCACTTCCCAGAAGTTTTTACCTGTTTTGACTTCTTTGGTTGCTTATAATAGATCTCTCCTGCCCTAGCCCCACTGAATTTTATCTTCTGGAGTGAGCCAGGATCAGGCTATTCTGAAGGCAGAATGGATTAACTTTGGCAAGTTAATCACCCAAGGGCTGATCTAGGATCTGAAACCTATAAAAGGTTTATACAGAGGGGAGCTTTTTAAGAAGATACAAAGGCATAATAAATCATGAAAGTATTTATTTAGAATGGGAAATGACAACGAACTTTGAAAATCTAATGAATACCATAAACACAAAATTCAGAAACATCATGTAAATTTGTATTAACTACCTGCTTAGGTACATGTATAACGTAACATGCTACTCCTCCAACAGTTAGCACATTTACCTTCATTTTAACTTCAGTACATTTCAAACATGTGTCTTTACCTTCTTATATTTAGTGGTAGAAAAGGTAGGTTCTGTTCATAGAGTGATATGTTCTTAGCCCCTCTTGAAACAATGTAGTAGGGGTCTGTAGTATTTCTAGACACCGTTTGCTCACTGGGACATGATTTCTTAATTATACCTAGAAGTGTTTGGGAATGGTATAAACATATCCCACTAAATCCAAATCCTACCTATATATCTACCAACTCAATTTTCCCTTAGCTTGATCCTTACCACCCCACAAAGGGAACACTCAGAAGGGACACCTGAGTGAAAGAGAGAGTGATTTTATATGATTGTGGTTAAAATAGCTTATATTTTTTTTCAGTTTGCATAACTTATGTCAATATGGATGCTAGGATTAAATCTCAGAGCTTTGGAAGGTGGCCTATGCCAATAAGAGGCTCAGAAGCTTTATCCTCATTAGCTTAGGGAAAATTTGCCTATGCACAGGCCTCTTCAACTTGTCTCCCATGGTAAAAAAAAAAAAAAAAAAAAAAAGGAAACAACAACAACAAAAGTCCTACTTACAAGAGCACTGATATGTGGCTTCACTTTGTTAATTTTCTGATTCCTATCTATTACAGTACATTAAACTATGATAAGATGATAAGAGTTCCATACTGAATAACCAAGATTTAAAAAGGCTTCAGTTTGAAAGAGAGAGACAGAAGAAAAGGCTGAATTTTTTTGGAAGTTATTCAACATAGACAAACAAGGAGAAAATGGTTTAAAAGATGACTGGACTGAAGAATTTATGTAAAAATAACCTGAAGCTGAGAACAGTGAGGAATGAATTACCTCCTGGAAAAAACAGTCTTGTTTCTTAAGGATAAAAAAAGACTATATGATGTTTGCAACTATTCATGACCATGAACCAGAACTATATAACATGGTCTTACCACGTAATGAAGCAAAGAATGCTTTCTTAGATTACCTGGTTGGGGGGGGGGGGGGGGAGATTTCTGACATAGTTCTGTCATTAACAAGCTATGTGTTTCTGGAAAAATCATTAAATGTCCTTGGTGTGTTTTCTCATCTGTAAAACAAAGGCATTAAAACTAGACAGTCTTTAAGGCTTCTTCTAGTTCTAAAAGTTCTGTGATTCTCCATGTATTTTCTTTAAATATAATACTTTAACCTATTTAGGCATCAGAATTAAAATTTTCCTGGAGCTGAAATACTTTGGAAAGAATAACCTAATTGGAAAAGATTATTTGACAACTTCTTCAGATGTCAATGTAAGTCTGAGCTATAAAAAAATTCGATCATGATATTATTGTACAGAGTGGAACAAAAATTCCAAAGAATCTCTTTGTAACAAATGCCATTGACATTTATATAATCTGAAGATTTAAAAAAAAAGAGAGAGAGACACAACTCCTTTAGAAATTAGACATTCTGGAATTTGTATTTCTAACACAATTTATTCCTCAAGGAGCCAATGTTCAAACCTGTGTATAATTTAGACTTTTTGCTCATCCCATGTGTTCCATGTCCTGGTTTGAATTAGTCAGCTGTGGAAAATAGAAATGTAGAAATCAAAAAAAGTTCGCTTACAGCATTCTTATTACTAATTATGTCCAACACAGTAGACAAAGTTACAGACATATATTATTAAAGACGTAACAGGTTATCTCTCCTTACCCCCTACTCAGTTAGCTCTGACTGGTTTAAAAAACAAAATCCTTGCAATGTGTCCAGTTTAATTTTAACAAACCACCTTAGCTTCTATGATTTCCACTGGAAGACTAATGATTGAATATATTTCAATATCAATAAACATTCATTGATGGAATTTCCTTGTGTCCAATACCTATAGCCATTCACACGTCATCAAGAAGAAAAATTTATCATCATCTGAATCTCCTCAGGAAGCCATCTCTCATGTTGGATAAAATGAGTTAAATGGACTCAGTCCCTGTTCCCTAAAAATATGTTCAACCTCATTAGTCTGGGGGTACCATGTGTTTGGATCTCAATCACATTGCCTTCTAGCAATAATTTTGCCATACTGATCTTATTTTATGTCCTTCATTTCTGTAAGTAAATACTGGTTTATCCTCAATTTCTTACCCCTAGTAAATATCCTAACATATCCTTGGCCAATTTTCACCCCCCTACTAAACATATTATATATGGGTTGCATACATGGGACCTGATGTGCTCCTTACTGGGCAGTGGTTTTTGCTCTGTGTGGTCAGCACAGTCAGTCCACCCTGAGGTGGAAGAAAGAATAGTTTCTCCCTCTAGGCAAACCACTCAGTTCTAGAAAGGGCAACCACATTTATTTTTTTGCATGTCTGTTTGCTCTCAGATCTCTTCCTAGACCCTTCAGTGTTCCACTGGATGTCATAGGAGTATTGACGTTGGCACTGACAGGAGATTGAAACATGAAACCAGTAGGTAGGGAGAAGCCAAGATAATTTGCCGCCTCCTTCTCTATGCACATTTTTTTTTTTTTTTTTGAGACAGAGAGAGCATAAACGGGGGAGGGGCAGAGAGAGAAAGGGAGACACAGAATCTGAAGCAGACTCCAGGCTCTGAACTGTCAGCACAGAGCCCCATGCGGGGCTCCAACCCACGAACCATGAGATCATGACCTGAGCCAAAGTTGGACACTTAACCCACTGAGCCACCCAGGCTCCCCTCTAGCACAAATTTGACAACATCTCGTAGCAGCTGTGTCTCCAGAAATGACTATGGTTCCTCTGTAGCTTCAGCTCCTGCTATATTCCTAGCTCCTGCCAGGTACCCAGGCTCCTGACTCCCTTAATATTTCTTCTACTTTTTGCCTCTCTGCATGGAAGTGACTTCCTGATATTGCTATTCTCTGGTTTGCTTCACCATCTCCTTAGCTTTTCCATTACTGTGTAACCATGTTCCAAAATTGAATTTGCGATTTTAAGTACTCAGAATGGTTTTTATTGACCTGGTTGGAATGTGGCAGTAACGTTTTTGCCTATAAAGAATGGTCCCAGAAAACAAATACTCTACAAAGGATTGTAGCATAGAGTTTACATGTTAGAGCATGAGTGTAGAAATGGCCCCCATCTAGGCAGAAAGAGGGATTTTAGTAATCCATGGTATTCAGTAACATCACAACCACCTGAAGTATCAGGGCTCTAAGAAATTAAGTCTACTAAACCTGGCCACTGTGGCTGTGTCGATGTTTGCAAGTATTGCAGAGGTTAGAAAAGTATTTGAGGTTTCACTTGAAGGGCTTGGAAGGAAAGGAAAGGAAGGAAGGAAGGAAGGAAGGAAGGAAGGAAGGGAGAGAGGGAGGAAGGAAGGAAGGAAGGGAGGGAGGGAGGGAGGGAGGGAGGGAGGAAGGAAGGAAAGAAGGGAGGGAGGGAGGAAGGAAGGAAGGGAGGGACAAGAAAACAACTCAAGGTTTTGGGCTTTAGGCTAAAACACAGGGAGAAAACTTCATGACAGCTTTAAGTGAGTGTTTTTATTCATTATAGACAAAGGCTAAGCATGGCTGATGATCAAGACTGAAGTCTAAAGGTGCAGTTTGGAGATTTAGTGAGGAAGGAATGATTCCCTTTTAGACATTAGCAGAAAAATTTAGGTGTTCTCAAATGAAGCTGAAAACTCTGGACTCCCATTATTAAATAAATTCCATAATTGAATCCCAAAATTCATTTACCACTGAAACAACTCACTACTTCTTTCTTTTTGAATTTTAATTGTTTTAAATGTTTATTTTTGAGAGAGAGAGACACACACATAGTGCAAGCAGGGAAGGTGAATAGAGAGGGAGACACAGAATCTGAAGCAGATTCCAGGCTCTAAGCTGTCAGCACAGAGCCCAACGTGGGGCTTGAACCCATGAACTGCCAGATTATGACCTGAGCCAAAGTCAGATGCCCAACCAACTGAGCCATCCAGGTTCTCCCACTCCTTTCCTCTTTCTGAGGATGCTAGCTTTCTTGCAAGATCTACTCATATCACACTTCATTGCCTCTAGACAAAACTAGAGTCAGATTCCAATAAGACCCAGGGGAGAACCACTAGTTATCTTGGGAGAAGAGAGTCTACATGTCACAGGGATTGAAAGAATTTGCTCATGTGTACCATTTGGAAACTGAGAAGCATGTACATGGATGGATCCTGATGGAATAGAAAGCTTATGGAAGTTGGCTGGTGAATAGTTTTGGCTCCAGTCTATCTCAAAGTGAGCCTAGGGAATCCATGGTCCATCTTTGGTTATTGTCCCAGTTCCTGATCACATAGTTGAGTAAAGTAGATTAAGAAAATGACAGAATCCCTGCAGTGGCTGTTATGATAAGAAGGGCTATATATTAGTTCCTGGAAGCATCTATCCATATTTAAATAGTAAATCAAGATGATGGAATAGAAAGTTAGGTTGGCTGTATCTGTTGGATACTGGATAATGTACTACCTTGACTGGCTGGCTCTAACAATTTGCTTGGTTGACTGACTAAAGCATGGATTCCCAAGGGGCTAGGTTTAATGAAGTCAGGATGCCAGAACTTTCCTGCAATTATTTAAAGGAAGGAATCCAACAGAATTACAAATTTGATAATGCTAGAATAAAATTATTATGTGCAACTTACTTTCTCTCCTTTTGACAATGTTGCCTGAAAGTTACAGAAAACACTTCTATCCCTGGAGCATTGAGAAATGTGTTATGAGGCAAATAGCAGAATCCTTGAAAACTTGGTGCTGGCTGTCATTGGTAGATTGGGGATAATGGTGGGAGTTGCCACCCTTGACGTAGTCTACATGATTTTAATGGGAATTGTGGGATCCCAGAACAACAAAGGCCAGGTGGCAATACTTAACCATCAGAGATAAGAACAGTCCAATTATCATAACTGGCTGTAGGGATGGACTGCCTTTCAGAGTGTTTTAACTGCTAGGGATCTGGGACATGGCTAATAGATTACAGAGTCCCAGGAACAAAATAAATAATCATAAAATACCACTTGACCTATATTACAGGAAATTTGTGGAGTGGAAATCTTACATGAGTCACTGCCTTAAGTCATGGCCTCTTACCCAACTCCTCCACCCAAGGTACTCTGTAAACCTGAGCCGCTCGATTGAAGGAAAGACCGGGTCCCCCTTGAGAAAGGCCTTGCAACACTGTCATGTAAACAGACTTTAAATATTTCTCTATTTTCCCCTGATATGGTAGTTAGCCATTTTTCCTGTCACTCTTCACTAGAGAAAGGGAGAAATCCCGGGCACAGACTCCTGAGTTGACACTAATCCCCATAGACTTCAAATGGCACCATGGTTCACTGAAGCCTATGGAAGTTGGCTGGTGAATAGTTTTGGCTCCAGTCTGTCTCAAAGTGAGCCTAGGAATCCATGGTCCATCCTTTGGTTATTGTCCCAGTTCCTGATCACATAGCTGGGTAAAGTAGATTAAGAAAATGACAGAATCCCTGCAGTGGCTGTTATGATAAGAAGGGCTATATATTAGTTCCTGGAAGCAGGAACATTTATTCTTTTTATTCTCCATAATAATTTGCAAGGATTAACAGAATTTCACCTGTCAGGGACATCAGCACACTGGATGTATAAATACATAAGATACATACACTACTGTATCTTAAAGCTTTTTAATTTTCCTGTTTTCTGTTTATAATAAAGTCTTCAAGACCTTGATCAGGATATTCCTCAGAATATTCTGCTAGTCCATGGCATCGATACAGATTGAGTCTGGTAAGGAAGGAGTAGCAAGAATAACCTAAAAACCTAGGATGTTATTTGTGTATAGGGAGTAGGAAATCAAGGAGATGGAAACCCTAGCTTCTGCCCTATCAGCGACATTTCTAAAAGCATGTTGGAATATTCTCTCTAAGGTGAAAGGCACGTTGCTATAATTGGTACAATGTATCTCTCAGAAGAAGAAATGACTCTTGGGGAGCAAAAGTTATTTTCATAAAAATAGATGCATATTTCACAAGTGGATTTGCCCTAGCCATGCACCTTGCTTCTTCCTCCAGCACAAACATCCATGCAATTACAGATTGCATCCATGCAATTCTTAGGATGTATCTTACAGCATCCCACACCTCACTGCTTCTAACTGAGAAACCCATTTCACAGTCCGAGAAGAGGGCAATAATCCACATCCATCTTAACTCAAGTACCGACCGACCTAGTAGAATAGTGGAATGGCTAAAGATTCCATCTTGGGGCCACCTGGACAACATCATCTGAGGTTGGTTTCACTGTCTTACAAAGTTTGCTGAACTTTCTTTGAAACACTGACTAATATGTGGTCCTATCTTTTCCATAGTCAGATGACACTAGTGTGAGAACTAAAGGAAGTAGGAGTAACCCTTCTCACTAGTACATTTATAAACCTGATAAGAGATAAATCTAGATGAACCAGAGGCTCCTTTTCTCTCCCTTTTTGGTATCTTAGCAGAGAGCTGACTGAGTAGTACTAAAAGCCTACAGAGAAACAAGAAGGGTTTTAATTTATGTATGCATTCCCGGCATGCAAGACTTTCTCAGGGTACTCAGCATGCAGACTGGAGTCATTTTAATGAATTCTCTATGGCATTGTACTTGGGCCCAGAGATAACTTGACATATTTTTTGTTTCTTAGTCTAGTTTGGTTTTTCCTATCTCTTCTTAGTCTAACCTGTGAATGTGCAATGCAGTGTGGGCTTGGGACTCATTTGCTGTCTTGGCATGATCTCGGTTGCTCTTCTAGCCTTCTATCTTGGCAGATCCCCTTTGGTGGATCAGTAATCAGGATACATTCAGGCCATCTCTACCCTGCCTAAGATGTGGAGTTCAGAAGAAGCTCCTAAGTTCTGGAGGCAGTGTATGCTGGTACCACTTCTCCATTGTGAGCTATCCCCCAATAAATGCTATATGCTTCTCTAATAAACTCTCTATGTACACTATAAGCACATGCATCCCTCACAGTGCATTGTTGTGACTTCTTTGCAATAAACAATCCACATTGCAAGTTTTGGCTTTACCTTCCCGCAGATTTGAGTGCTGCTTTGCTGTAATCTCAGTCCCTAATGATGGAACAGTTTTACCAAGGGATATAAGTTGTTTTATTAAACTGAGAGTGGAGGCTGGCACCTCGCTATTTTGAGCTCTTCATGCTACTGAACCAAAGGGTATGGAGGATGGTTACAAAACAAGGGGAAAATAGATTGCTAGCAATTGTGGTAAGAAATATGTTTGGAATTCAGGGGATTCTTAGGATGTATCTTATTAATTCCATATTTCATAGTAAGATCGATGAAAGAGAACATAAAACCTACAAAGACAGGGCCCAGGAACTTAGATCCTTCAGAAATGTTGGTTTGATCACCCCAGTAGGTGATGAACTTGACCATCTGAGGTGCAGGCTGAGGGCAAGAACAACATACTTATAAGGTTAAATAACATAGCCTTCGAGCACCAAAGACATGGTACCATTAGCGCATGTTATGTGGGGAGTCTGTGGAATTAAAGCTGCTCCTGCTGTTTGTTGATCCTTGAGGTCAGTTCTCAGTAGAGAAAAATGATTCAGACATGAATTCATTTCACAGGAGCTCAGGATCTATAAAATAGGAGAGAATATCTAATTTTCTGCTTTCTTATCTGTCAGACTTGAAAGGGTCAATGTGGTCATTTCAGCTCAGTCCTTGAAGTAGCTGCATTTATTGTACACTGTGTCAAGAGGTCTTAAGATCTTGGTACTTTTATTAAGACCACCCTGAATGAACTGGCCCTGTATAGGAAGCTCACTTCTCCTGATTTTCTAGACTCCAAATGATTAGCTGTGTAGATCTGACTCCGTTTCATGGTTTTGCTATTGTTTTGTTTTGTTTTGGTTTGGTTTGGGGGATGGTGGGAGGGAGAGTGGGAAAGGAGAGGGAGAAGGAGAGGAGAGAATCAGATTTTTAAAGTTTTTTTTTTTTTTCTTTTGAGAGAGACAGAGACAGCGTGAGTTGGGGAGGGGCAGAGAGAGAGGGAGAGAGAGAATCCCAAGCAGCCTCCACGCTGTTAGCCATGGAGTCTGATGCAGGGCTCTAACCCACGAACTGTGAGGTCATGACCTGAGCTGAAATCAAGAGTGGACACCAAACAGTGAGCCACCCAGGGGCCCCAATTTCATGATTTTGATTTCACACATGTAATTTTTCCCTATTATAACTTGATTTTTCTTTTAATTTACTAGAATTTGTCCTCATTTAGGGGCGCCTGGGTGGCTCAGTCGGTTAAGTGTCCGACTTCGGCTCAGGTCACGATCTCGCGGTCCGTGAGTTCGAGTCCCGCGTCAGGCTCTGTGCTGACAGCTCAGAGCCTGGAGCCTGCTTCAGATTCTATGTCTCCCTCTCTCTGTGCCCCTCCCCCGTTCATGTTCTGTCTCTCTCTGTCTCAAAAATAAATAAGTGTTAAAAAAAAAAATTAAAAAAAAGAATTTGTCCTCATTTAGGCAAAATCTTTGTTTCTCTGGACCAGATTCCCCTACCAACACTAGTGTCATGGGTAGGACTTGGGAATAAATGAAATTTTCATTTTATTCCCTCAAATAATTTCACATGTCTTTTAAAGCAAACAGACATCGCGAATCCAGGTATGATATAGCTCTTTAGTACATAAGTACACGGTTTAAAAGTAGACATATTCTTATTTTCATATATACCTTATCTTACTATCTTACTGTTATTTTTTTAAGGACAGAACCATATGTAATTGAATTTTAAAATCTTTGTGCATTGAGCACTTTGCCTTCATGACTTACTGGTTGTGTATGCTTAATACTTTTCTCCTAATTAATAAGTAATATGTCCAACATTTTGGAGACACTAAAATGTTATGCACATGTAAATTATTTTCTCTACAGGTAGCATCTTCAAACTGTACCCCAATTAATGAAGGTACCCTACCTAGAGCTAAACACATATATGCACAAATCATCCTGGCTTTTGATTTTTTACTTTAAAATCTGACTTTCTGCTAGTATTTTTTTTTTTTTTCTAACTTACAGAACCTAACTTACGGTCACAGGTATTTTATATATGGAACCTCTTTACAGGTCTTTGGAGATAATTTTGGTATTGTCTCAGAGGATTTTTTTCACATGTCTTTGTTACTTAGCTTTGCATGATCAACTACTTTTATAGACAGAGTTAAGATTGTATTCTGTGGAAAATTTTATAAAAGGAGCATTTCAGGGGTGCCTAAGTGGCTCAGTCAGTTAAGCTTCCTACTTGTGATTTCAGCTGGGGTCATGATGCCAGAGTTGTGGTATGGAGCCCCTTGATGGGACAGCTTTCTCTCCCTCCCTCTCTGCCCCTCCCCTGCTCATATGTGCACACATGCTCGCTCGCACTCTCTCTCTTGAAATAAATAAACATTTAAAAAAATAATAGAAGGAACATTTCACCTTTTCAATGGAACATTTCTTGATTGTAAATGATGTTTTAGACCCCCCGCTTTCCAATGTCATTTTAATATAGGTAATATTTTCAAAACAACTAGCTGTGACCAGTTGAATTATTACAAAGCAAGGTTAAATTACTTAGAATGCTTTTTTTTGAAAAAAATCTAGCATAACTACTATTGGAAATGTAGATAAGCATTACAATTTCTAGAAAGTATAAGAAATTTATGTACTTCTGGATTTTTTTTTCCTGAGGTCTAATGTACTTTAAACTTTTAAAGAAATTTACTTTTTGGAGTTTAAAATGATTTATACTTTTAATGAGAACATATGAGGCTCCCATGGTTCAAGATATTAAACATTATAAAGATTTTGACAATGATCTAGAATTCTAATATGTCCCAGTTATGTTATTTATATCACTAGTATTAGAGTTTTATAAATTGTTCTACTGGTTCTTGAACAGCTCTTCGAGGTTTCATCAGGGATGGTTGAAACTATTGTTTTAAATTCATTCTAGAACCATTTCAATATCTAAACATTCTAATAACTGAAGGATACAGATCTTCAACTATTCTGACACAATCTCAACTCTGCAATGATATTTGAGTGACAGTGGAAATGGTATTTCAATTTTCTGAACCTAAATTTATGAATTTGTACAGATAAAAGAGTTTATCTTAAATGTTAAAATGTACTTTGTAATTAAAAATGCCAAACCCATTTAATACATGTCAGTCTCCTTATACTTCATTGAACCTACTATAGAGCATTTTAGAATAAATTTTATTTGAAGTGAAGACTATATAAATTCCTTGAACATCAAACTTTAAAAACAAATGTATAAACAAAAAATGTTAAAAAGAAAGCACTCTTTTCAATCTGAATCATCTTATTTTTTGTCTTCTTGGCACAAATTATGTACATAATTCAATATATTTTACTCAATTTAATGTTGTTTGAAGTCTCCAGTTATTTGGGAATGTCACTGATTATTCTTATTGAACAGTAAGCAGAGCACATCACTGTTTTAGGCCGAATAAGAAAGTTAGGCTGAAACTATAATTATAGAAGCTCAAAGTTTTAATGTAAGAAATATTTATTCCATAGTCTGTACAGAAGTTGATAGGAACCTCTACTCCACTTACCCACTCTAGAACCCAGAATAAGGAATGCTTTGCGTTTTGAAGTTCCAACATCTGGAACACTTAGTCTCTTCTTTCTTTCTTTCTTTCTTTCTTTCTTTCTTTCTTTCTTTCTTTGTAATGGATTCATTTTGGAAGTTAAACATGTTCCTCCTTCTGTTCATATTTAATCAGCTCAAACTATTCACATGGTCCAATGCAGCTATAAGAACATGAAAAAACCTGGGCAAGAAATGTCTGGTGAATGTTTTGGGCTGCGGCCCAACAATAACAAATATTTATGGAGTACCTTTAAATATGCAAATCACTGAGTGAAGATCTGAGCACGGAGTAAGATATGAATCCCCTATTGTCCTCAGGAAACCAATAAGCTAACCATGGAAGTATTTCTTCAATAATACAGTCATCCAACTGAAATGATACAACTTCTCCAAAGGATTCCAAAAATCAAGTACTCATTCACATTTGGAAGAAAGAAAATAACCAGTAAAAATAATGAAAATACTGTAGAGTATTTTTCCTGTGGATAGAAACATGGTTTTATATTATTATTGTTATGATTACATACATATATAATTATAATAGGTAATTTCAAAATTGCTTACAATTTCAAAATAATGAGCCTGTGATTCAGGGAGCTTAAATGCCTTACTCAAGATATACAGCCAGTAAATACTAAGACAAGGTGCAGTTCATCTCTCAGTCTAGAGTGCAAATAATCCTGCCTTAACGGTACAAATTAGCAGTTCTCTACATGCAAAAGAATATTCCAACCACCAAAATCCAAGGTAATAGTCAGATGGCTACAGTGATAGTTCTCTATCGATCTCTGTGTCACTCATTTTTTCTGTTGAACCACTGAGATCAATCTTCCTTTGAGAAGCCCATTTTTATACTTTATTAAATTTGTAGTTTGATGGTATATTATTGGCCAGGGTTTACCAGAGAAACAGAAGCAATAGGATGTGTGTATTTTATTTACTTTTTATTCACTTATTTGCTTGTTCATTTGTTCATTTCATTAATTCATCAATTCATTAATTAATTCATCCATCCATTCATTAGGCAAGTTCCAAATTGGCAGGGTAGGCTCACAGGCAAGAGACTGGGGGAACAGTTGACATTGCAGTTAGAATCACAAGGCAGATTGCAGGCAGAATTCCCTCTTCCTTGGAGGGTATGAGGTTTTTGTTTTTGTTTTGTTTTTCCTTAAGAACTATTTTAGCCAGGATAAGAGAGTCACATGAGATTATAATCACCAAACCTCAGGTGCTTAATGCAAGAAACATTAGTTTCAACTGGTTGCACAAAACCCACCAATATTATGGAGGATAATCTGCATTACTCAGTCTACTGATTTGAAGGTTAATCTCACCTAAAAAATACCTTCACAGCAACATCTAGACTAGTGTTGGCTAAATATCTGTGTATAACTGTGGTCTAAAAAAAATTGACATGAAATTCACCGTCACAGATCAGAAAGCTACTGGTAAAATACTTGGAAAATTATTTTAAAAAAATATTTTTTTCTCACATATAATATAATCTGTACTTTTAATAGGTTTATAGAATAAATGCATAACACCCAGATGTCTTTCCAGATTTATTTTACATTTAAATTTTTAAAAGGCACACAATTAAGTACACAAAGAAGGCTGTCTGTAGAAATTTTACTGAAAATTAGTAGGTGACATTGTTGACTTCATCCCTCCTCTTCCCAGAGAGAAGCTGTTCTCCAAGTAAATACAGCTCAATGCCTCAATAAGTGTTCACATGGCACCTGCTGGAAGCCAGTGAGAGGCCCTTTTCTCTCGCATATTTACTGCATCATTCATTTTCTATCATATACATCCTTACAATCTTAATTGTATTTTCACTTGTATTGGCCTTGACTCCCCAGGTTTATTTCCCTAGAGAATAATATGCTTCTTTACACAAGGGACTTTGTCCCTTATTGGTAAGTTCTACAGCACTGTACACAAAGCAAGTGTTTTACAATATTCCTTTGATATGTTACAAATGAAAAGTTCTTCTATTTCAGAGATTTTTATTTAGAGAGAAATGAAAGCATTACAGAAACTTGACTTACTCGTAAAGAATTACTTATATGTGACTTAGGTGTCAAAAGTAAATCTTAGAAGAAATTTGGTGTTAGAATGATTCAATCAGGCATCAGGACTGGCATCTCCTTCTGGCTCAGTGGCAAACTAAAGGAGTGATTCAGGGCAAGTCAACCCTTCCTGTACCTGAGATCCCCAACTAGCAAAAGAGAGACTTGGACCAGAAAGCTTTAAGGCCATAAAGATTCTACAATTCTATAATTCTTTGAAATATTCTAGTTTCTATTCACATCCAAAATTCATTTCCAAAATTTATTCACATCCAACATTTATTTCTCCAAAATTATCTTGATTACATCATTCATCCTAAAATAATCTCCTTGAAGAATGATGAAAATTGAAATAATACCTTAAAATTGTTTTGCAATTCTCAGAAGAAAAATTTTGTAGAAAGAATTATATAATTAATTAATAAAGGAAATCCAGATGGCACGTAATAAACAGAAACATTCTGGTGTTGTATCATCCTGTTGTAGTTTAAAGATATTTTGAAAAAGAAAAATAAAAGCAATGAATAATTTTGAAAGGACTGACTTCCTTAAGCATGATGGCTGACATTTCTGATTATTTTCTATGTCATTATGATTGACAGTTTGAATAAATCTCAGTGAAATATTAGCAATCCAGCCCCACATAGTGTCAAAATCTCCATGTCCAGAATGAGTGTCAAACTCCCAACATAATCCACAATTACAAGACTCCTGCAAATCACAATCCTGTCATTTTTTAAATGGGACATCTACAAGCATAGTAATTGCTTCTTGGTAGGATACTTTTATTTTTCTTGAGGGGTCAAATTTAAAACATCTGTAGACAGATGGAAGGGGAAATGGAATTAAGGCTGTTACCAAAATCTTCTGCAGCTGTCAGGGTGTGTTTGAGGCGGTCCTAAGGGTTCATTAGCAACACGCAATACTACATCCTGGGAGAAAGAAGCAGGACCTGGTGGGAAAGAGACGTCTTTCTCCGGGCTAATTGTTTTGGCAAACGTGAGTAAAGGATGATTAGATTCATCCTTGCAGAATACTGTTCCCTTGAGCCTGGACTACAGTTTCTACTTGAAATTTTTGGTGTACTTTCTGGTCATCAGGCTGCATGGTAACTTCCAGTCATTCTAGGGAGAACCAACTCAAGCCCCAGGCACTGCTTTCTCACACCTCCCACACCCACATTCTTCCTGTTATGATCATCACCCAATTTCTCTTGCTTATTTTAACTTTGGAGAGAAGGAGAAAAAGAACTATGAGTTCAGTACAGCACAGAACTTGACCATATTGTGAAATACAATAAAACTAGCCTGTACAGTAGAAGCAGGGGCCTTCTGGAGATACTAGACCCATTTTGTATTAGATACACCACATGGACTCTTCTTAGTTCCTATATTCTTTTTGTAAAAAATTTATTTTTTTATTTTATTTTTATTTTTTAATATAATTGTCAAATTGGCTAACATACAACAGCCAGTGCTCATCCCAACAAGTGCCCTCCTCAATGTATTTATTTATCTTAACAGTGAGAGTGGTGGGGAACATAAGCAGGGGGAGGGGGAGAGAGAAAGAGGAGAGAGAGAATCCCAAATAGGCTCCACTCTGTCAGTGCGGAGCTTGATGTGGGGCTCGAACCCATGAACAGTGAGGTCATGACCCGGGCCAAAATCGAGTTGATCGCTTAACTAAGCCATGCAGATACTCCCTTAGTTTCTATATCCTTCAGGTGATAATCATTCTAGGTGTTTTGTTTTTGTTTTTGTTTTTGTTTTTTTTGTTTTTGTTTTTTGTGTCTTATTTTCTATTTCTTTCATGAAAAATTCAAGATCTTGCTTGGTGTCATATAACTTGGCAAAGTCAAATGGATTCTTTGAACATTAGGTTGCCATTAAAAAGAGAGGGAAAAGGAGAAAAGACATGCAAAAGGAATATTTGTTTAAAGCAAGAATACTCACCCAACAGCTATCATTCATATTGTGTTTTTATTGATGTTTGGGGGGTTCTTTTCCTCTTATCTAATGAACTCTTTGTAGTTTTTACTAAACAGAAAAATGATTCCATACTGAAATTCTTCACAGTGGCCAGTCCTGCTATTGATTCTTAGGCATGTCACATGATTTCGACTCCACAGTGTGTGCTCACTACATTCCTTCTGTCAAGAATGCTCTGATATACATATTTCCCTTGTCTAAATCTTACTCATCTTTTAAGATCCTTCTACTCTGTATGTAATATGTATCACCTGCTACAATTATATGCCACATAGTAAATCTTGTCCAGTACTGTAATCTTTCTGTGCTTGCACAATTTCCCCAAATACACTCTTAACCTCTTAGTGGCCAAGATCCTATGATATGCTTCTTAGTGTTAACAATACCCTTAAAACATCTTACATGGATTAAGAGTTCATGGGATGATGATGATGATGATGGGACCTGAGGTCCCACTTGAATGGAAAGCGGTTTAAGCAAATACTTGTGGAGATAATTGCATCATATAATATTTTCAAGATGTCAGAACAAAAATATGTTCAAAGATAAATGTCCCGTGGGCTGAAGTTTCACCATTTATCATGACTCAGTAGTATTCATGTTTGCCTTTCATTTAAGGGCAAGCCTCTTTTCAATAAGAGGGTGGAGTGCAATGCAATTCTCATAGCAAGAATCAGACTGTATTTTAACCCTTACAACCTTAAGGATTAAACAAGGATTGTTACTGGAAATATAGGCAGAAAGAAGATGAAAGCCCAAACATGAAATAAAGAACTTGCATGTAGAAAACATGAGGGGTTGGCCTCAAATATGCTCTTGGGCCATGGGGTCCAGATATACTTCTGTACTAAAGAAGCCATGCCAGAAGAGGCTAAGTATGGCCTGACTTTTTCCATGAGGGTCCTTTGAGTTGTGAATGAATTGGCAATGTTTTTGGCTGTCTGAGAACATCACAGATACACTTCAAGCCTGAGTCAGCCTCATGGCTAGTAAAATAAAAAGCAGACCAATTATTAATCAATATACTGATACTCTGTTTCATTAACTCTTCATTTATTCCTAGAAGGAAGGGAGACAACAAACCAGAGGTACGAATACTTACATTCTTTCAGTGCCTAATTGGCACTTTTTTGAGGGCTTTGCATATACTGACCTTCTTAATTCTCACAATAACCTTAAGAAATATGTGCTGTTATTATCCTGATTGTTCAGAAGGAAAGCAGAGGCATAGACAGGTTAAACAACATGTTCAAGCTCACACATGGCTAGTGAGTGAAGGAAATGGGATTCAGACACACACAGTCTGGATGCAAGGGGCAGGACCACAATAAAGCACGACACCTGTCATTAGATATTTCAGGTTGTTGTGTGGAGGGTTTGGACAAGGATGGCACAGATTCTCTGTTTACAGTTGGTAACCCAAATAGGGTTGTTTTTTTTTTTTTAATTTTTAATTTTTGAAAGCAGTTGTTGAAGGTAGGCAATCAGTAAATCTGTTACCCAGTGGTTTCTCTCTGGTCCTAAATGAGGGTGCCTGTGAGTGGATAAATTTTGATACATCCCTAGAGTCCTTGCTTGGTAATATGTGAAGTCCTTGGCCATCAGCAGGCTGGGTACTGGCAGTCAAGCTTGCTCAGGAACCATCTAGAAAGCCATAGGTTCTTCCATAGCTCTGGCTTTAGCACAGTTGTGGTTCTGATGTTGATATGAGGTCCTGTTTTTCAAAGCTGGAGTTACTACGTGTTGTCAATAAAGATGCCTGGAGTTTGTCTTCAATTAGTGTCAGTTGGTTGTCTCTTCTAGAGTAGAGCAGAGCACTGAGTGAAGGTTAAGTCATATCCCCAGTCTTAATACACTCCATACCCACAGTGTTACCAAACACCACACTACTTATGCTTATTGGATGGCCAAAATACCCACTATATTCATGTATCACATCTTAGTATTTTGTTGAATGTTTAACACAGAACATGAACTATTACATAACTCAAATCAGTTTATCTGGATTAAAATTTATATCCCTAAATACTCTTCAGCACTTCAAAATGCTAAAAGCCTAAATATTAACCACTGCAGCCTCCAACTAAGCCTATGCTTTAAGTTTATTTCATAATTAAGCCTTAGATTAAAAGAGTCTCTATTCCTTAATGCACTGGTCTTATGTTTATTTCTCCTACTGTCTTTGTGTGAGGAGGTCAGTTTACCGTTCATCTCAACTGCAATTATTTTCTTTCAAATATTAAAGATTTCTCTTGGGAGAAATCTAGGATGCCTGTCTCCACAGCTTTTTTTTTTCCTTTTGTTTTCTTTTCCTTCCTTCCTTCTTTCCTTCCTTCCTTCCTTCCTTCCTTCCTTCCTTCTTTCCTTCCCTCTTCCCTTTCCTCCCTTCCCTCCCTTCTCTCCCTTCCTTTCCCTTCCCTTCCCTTCCCTTCCCTTACACATTTTGTTGTCAACATTGCTGTTCATCTGCCTTTCCAATTGCCTCTACTTCTCTTCTTAGCAATGCTTTCCTTTAGGTTGTATTATTTCCTCTATCACAAAGGATCTTTTATTATTTGTAAAACATTGTGCAGCTAAAATTAAGGTTTATAGAACTTCCAGTTCAAGTTATTACACAGAAAACATATATTTATTTCACTTCTGGAGAATTCAATGAAATGACAATACAGAAATAGAGATGACAAAAAAAAAAAAAAAAGAGGGCTAAGTGAAGGGAGGTAAGCATTAGAATAAACATTTAATTAATTTCTAAGTAATAAAATTCAGATGGAATTATTCAACATATAAATCAGATAAAGGGCATTTAAACCCACTACAAAAGAAAACCCATTACAAAAGAAAA
The DNA here is from genome assembly GCF_046562875.1 of Panthera onca. Taxonomy (NCBI): domain Eukaryota; kingdom Metazoa; phylum Chordata; class Mammalia; order Carnivora; family Felidae; genus Panthera; species Panthera onca. Next base: position 39,615,732 of record NC_138347.1, on the reverse strand, counting down.
CTTCACAAAATAAAAATGACCTGCTGTGTATTTAAAAAAAGATACACAATCACTAACATAAAATGTTAAAAATAGACTTGAAAAAAAGTCTAGGAAATTATCAGAATATATACAGAAAGAGAAAGAGATGAACATGTAAGAAAACAGTATTAGAGATAGATTATCATTCTTGGAAGGTCAACATCTATGAAATTGGAGTTCTTTAAAGGCAGAATGAAGAAAATGGAGGGTAAGGGAGACAAAATAGTGGCTCCCAAAGATGTCTGTGGCTGGCTCAGTTGGTGAAGCCTGTGACTCTTGATCTTGAGGGTTGTGAGTTCAAGTCCCATGTTGGGTGTGGAGATTACTTAAAAATAAAATCTTAACAAAAAAATAAAGTTTTTCTTTTTCTAAGAGTCTACCTACAGTCAGCGTCTAAATTTCAAAAGGAAGCACTGATGAGAGGATTCTTTATGTTTTCAAGTAAGAGCATTTCTTTTCTTTATGGCAGTTAAATACTTGTTTAGGGAATGGGAAAGAAAATTTTAAATTCTTTTACAAGCTTGCTCCTTTTTATACCTACTGTTAGTATTTATTGGCCAGGGAGTTAGAAAGAACATGCCTGATAGCGTAATTGCAAAATCTGCCACAGTCGAAATGGTCCAACCATTTATATAAACTTTTGGCTTTCAGTTGAGACTTTTGGAAGTTTCAACATTATTTGCAGTTCCTGGAAATATTTTTTCAAACAAAACAAAGGAACTGAATTCCCACCAACCAATGATTCTTCAGCCTACTCTTGTTTAGTTATTTGTAGGCTCCCATTTTCTGACCCCTGATACATTTTTTTTTATACTTTCTCCATCTTAAGTGCCCAATATAGATTTTTTGCAACATGTTTCTTCCATAGAAGGTGTATCTAATGTGATGCCTCCAATTCTAACAATATCAAAGGGATTTTTGTATCACATTTCTATCAGATTTTATTGGTGTATGTATTTCAAACAGGCATTTATTTCCAAACAAACCCTGGAATATAAAATTTTATACTCTCAGCATTTTGATCTGGTGCTATCTGTGAGAGCTGATGAATAGGCAATGAGGGCAACATCAACTCTGCTGCAATTTTCTGGTGGTACTGCCCCAAGGTTTCTTCCTCTTTATGCTCCTGGATGGCCAGAAATCTATTGCAAAAAGGAGGACGGAGTGTCCTCTCTTGCTCCCCCTTGCCAATTTCCAGCCAGAAGGCCCTCTTGAATGCCATAATATTCAAGTTACCTTCTAATTTTGAAGAGCCTGAAAAAGACTTTGTTGTTGTGATTTTTTTTTTTCTTTCGTCCACAAACATGCATGCACATAGTGATCCTGCTCTCCTGAGGTGGATGGCACACTGGAAGAGAGCAAGGATGGACTCCCAGTTTTCAGTTGTGCAGGTAAGGGAATTGCAAGTCACTACTCCATCCCTACAACAAGTAAAAAGCTGAACAGACTGAAAAATCAACAACTCTCTTGCATCCCCAAGAGAGCATAGAACACAGGGCAAACTGCTGCTCCCAAGATGGGAGAAACAGGCAAATACAGGCAATCTTGGCTGACAGGAACAGACGTCCATAAGCTGAAACCACTGGAGGAACCCCTGCTGGGGCAGGAAAGCAGGAACTGCAATGGATGGATTACTGGAGGCTCTGTGTGGTGGAAAAGTCTGAGTTCAAAGCTCCAGGACTATTCAGTGAGTGAGGGGCCTTCGACATATTGTGAGATTTACCTTTAGGAGCTTGGTCAGATTCCCATGGTAACTATCCAGAAAAATCCCCTCAGGCTTCTCACAGTGGTGGAGTGGGGGGGGGGGGGTGGGGGGGAGGAAGGAACCATTTGAATTAAACCAGAGCACTCTGTTTTTCTTAGCAAGGCCTGACCTCAGGGGAAACTACTTAACCAGGCCCTAACCTGTTTGGGTTTTATCAAAGCCTAACTGACCTGGGGATGGGGAATACCCAACTTCAATTCCTCTAGTCTTTCATGTAGAAGAAGGGAAATACTTAACTCCAGCCCACTCGAGTTACCCTGTCTCACCCAACGGGAGAGGAAAGTGTTTCAATAAGAAACTCTTAACTGAAGCTCACAGCCCTGAGGCATAGCCATACTAAAAGATTAAGATCCAATCCTAGGAATGAAGAAAGTTGCCCCTTCCTTGCACTTCACCACTACATTGCTAAAGGCTTACTGACAGCAGTTCCTTTTGCTTAGGATGTCCTGTCCAGCTCTCAAGAAAAATCACAATCATATTAAAGGCAAAAAAAAAAAAAGGGGGGGGGGCGCCTGGGTGGCTCAGTTGGTTGGGCAACCGACTTCAGCTCAGGTCATGATCTCACAGTTCATGGGTTCGAGCCCCGCGTCAGGCTCTGTGCTGACAGCTCAGAGCCTGGAGCTAATTCAGATTCTGTGTCTCCCCCTCTCTCTGCCCCTCCCCTGCTCACACTCTGTGTCTCTCTGTCTCTCAATAATAAATAAATGTTAAAAAATTAAAAAACAAAACCCACAATTTGAAGGGGCAGAGCAAGCATCAAGACCAGACATGGGATGGGAGGGATGTTGGAATGATCAGACCCGGAATTTAAACCAACTGCAATTACTATGATAAAGACTCTAATGGGTGAAGTCGACAGCATGAGAGAACAGATGGGCAGTAGCAGCAAAGACATGGAAATCCTAAAAAAGAACCCAAAGGAAATTCTAGACATCAAAAACATGGAAATAGGAATGAAAAAAGCCTTTGACGAACTTATTAGTAGAGTGGATACAGCTGAGGAAAGAATCTCTGACCTAAGAGACATATCAATAAACTCCTCAAAAACAGATAAAGCAAAAACCGCGAAAAACAGAACAAAATGCCCAAGGACTGTGAAAAAAACTAAAAAAAGGTGTAGCATACAGGTACCAGGAGTATCAGAAATAAAGAGCAAGGAACACAAGAAGTATTTGAAAAAATAATGATTGTCAGACATCCAACACCAAACCATAGATCCAGGAAACTCAGAAAACACCAAGCAAGATAAACACCAAAAACGAACAAACAAAAACATAAAATACAAAACAAAATAAAACAAACAAACAAACAACAACAAAAAAAAAAACTCTACACCTTGGCATATCATTTTCCAATAACGGAAAATCAATGATGAAAGAAAAAGTCCTAGAAGAGGCCACATGGGAAAAGCACGTTTAACTACAGAGGAATAAAGATAAGAATTACATCCTACTTCTTCCCAGAAACCATGCAACCAAGAAGAGAGTGAAATGAAATATTTAAAGAGTTGAGAGGGGGGAAACAAAACAAAACAAAACAAAACAAAACAAAAAACAAACAAAAAACAAAAACGCCACCAAACTACAATTCTATACCCAATAAAATTATCCTTCAAAAGTGAATAAGAAATAATGACTTTCTCCATTGACCAAAAATTGAGAAGATTTGTTGCTTGTAGACCTGTCTCACAAGAGATGTTAAAAGCAAAACAAAACAAACAAATACACAAAAACTCTTCAGGAAAAGAAAATCATATAGGTCAAGAACTCAGATCTATGTAAAGGGGAGAAGAGCATTGAAAAAGGAATAAATGAAGGTAAACACTTTTTTCTTATTCTTTGCTCTAACAGATAATGTTTTCCCCCAAAATAGCAACAATGTTTCAATTATGTATGTTTATATATGAGTCATATGCATATTTGCTAAGTATGCTTATATGTAAGTGAAATGAATGATGTTAATGATACAAGGGATGGGAAGAAGAAGTTAGGATTATTTTGTTATTTTAAGGTACTCACACTACTCATGAAATGACATAGTGTTATTTGAAAAAAAGATTTGAATTATTTGTAAATGATATTACAAACTGTAGGGCAACCACTAAAAAAAGTTAAAGGAAAGTGTAACTGATATGCTAAAGAATAGAGAAAAAATGGAATCATATAAAATGTTCAATTAAAACAACAAAGGGCAGAAAAAGAATGAAAGACAAAAACAGGAACAAAGAACAATGACAGCAAATGGAAACTAGGTTCAGCTATTCTCCTCCTACTTCATTTGCTAGGAAATTGGGTTTTCAAAATAGAAGAATGTGTCAGGATGGTCAAAGGGTCTAAGGTGTCAGACTCAAGGTGCTCAAAATAGAAGGAGCACATGTCCTTCACATAACTTCTTCATGGTGACTTAATTTTGTCTTATTTTGGTTTGGCCTCCTCTGGTCTCCCTCTTTTTCTTACATTTGCACTACCTGATCTTTTTTGTGCCAATCTGGCCCACTTGATAGTTGGGCCACCTACATGCTTTGGAAATTAAAGTTTGAGATTTTGAATTTTGGCTGTGACAGTCCTTCCAGAGCATAGCCATCTCCCTTAGTTTACCCTCAGTTTTAGCTGGTTAAGAGATATAATTCTTGTCCCTGCCTCTTCCTGGCTTTGACACAAGTTTTTTTATTTTTTTTTTTTTTAATTTTTTTTTAATGTTTATTTATTTTTGACAGAAACAGAGACAGAGACAGAGACAGAATGTGAGTGGGTTAGGGGCAGAGAGAGAGGGAGACACAGAAGCAGAAGCAGGCTCCAGGCTCTGAGCTGTCAGTAAAGAGCCTGACGCGGGGCTCAAACTCACGGGCTGTGAGATCATGACCTGAGCTGAAGTCAGACGCTCAACCGACTGAGCCACCCAGGTGCCCCAACACAAGTTTAACTCATCCTACTGGAGTAAGGGTGCTCATAGACCTAGTGACTTCCAATGTGGTCTCCCCACTATAGAACTATGGCAAAACCAAAAGAGTGTCAACCATGTTCCTCTCTTACTATGCTCTTCCACCTTCTTTACTGGATTGAGCTACCTCATGTTAGCACAGCTTATAGAGCATAGTGATTCCACTCCAATGATCTCAACTGAAGAAATGAGTCACAGTCCCTGAATTTGGTGCTCTCTTTAAATTATCTAATAGACTTTCTTCATCCTCAGGTCAAACCCAGAGAGGAAATACTGAGACACAAGTCTATCTCCTTCTCTCCCCTTCCTCAGCCTCTGACCAACCTTCAGCGTCAGAGCAAAGTGTTCTTTCACTTACCACATTGGCATGGTCCCTCCTGTACTAACCTCAGGAGAACATGGATGCTTACTTTAATTATTGCAAAATACCTAGTTTAGCCCTTTTTATCAAAGCCCTTTTATGAAAACTCAATAAATCAAACAAATCTTTATTTTTCTCTTCAATGACAAAATTTAAGATCACTTTCTTATTATAAAATATTACTGCCATGATAACTATTATCATTTTCTTTTCCATAATTTTTAGGAAAGTGATTGATATCTCTAAATGTAAGCTTATTTTCTTTCTTTCTTTCTTTCTGTCTTTCTTTCTTTCTTTCTTTCTTTTTCTTTGTCTTTCTCTCTCTCTTTCTTTCTTTCTTTCTTTCTTTCTTTCATACAAACGATGCTACAATTACATAATTATAGATTTGGGGATAATTAAGTGAGAGAAAGCATGGATGTAAATTTCTTTTTTTTTAATTTTTTAAAAATATTATTTAAATCCTAGTTAGTTAACATATAGTGTAACAATGGTTTCAGGAGTAGAATTTACTCATTCATCACTTACATATAACACCCAGTGCTCATCCCAACAAGTGCCCTCCTTAATGTCCATCATCTGTTTAGCCCAGCCCCCCACCCAACACCCCACCAGCAACCCTCAGTTTGCTCTCTATATTTAAGAGTCTTTTATAGTTTGCCTTCTTCTCTGTTTTTATCTTATTTTTCCTTCACCTTCCCTATGCTCATGTTTTGTTACTTAAATTCCACATATGAGTGAAATCTTAGTGTATATACCTTTCACTGACTTATTTCACTTAGCATAATACCCTCTAGTTCCATCCACATTGTCATAAATGGCAAGTTTTCATTCTTTTTGATCACCAAGTAATACTCCATTGTATATATATACCATGTCTTCTTTATCCATCTTCTTTATACATCGATGGACATTTGGGCTCCTTCCATACTTTGGCTATTGTTGATAGTGATACTATTAACATTGGGGTACATGTGCCCCTTCGAAAAAGCATACCTGTATCCCTTGGATAAATACCAAGTAGTGCAATTGCTGGGTCATAGGGTAGTTCTATTTTTAATTTTTTGAGAAACCTCCATACTGTTTTCCAGAGTGGCTGCACCAGTGTGCATTCCCACCAGCAGTTCAAAAGTGTTCCCCTTTCTCTGCATCCTTACCAATATCTGTTGTTTCCGTTGTTTCCTGAGTTATTTATTTTAGCCATTCTGACAGGTGTGAGGTGATATCTCATTGTGGTTTGGATTTGTATTTCCCTGATGGTGAGTGATGGTGAGCATCTTTTTATGTGTCTGTTAGCCATCTGGATCTCTTCTTTGGAAAAATGTCTGTTCATGTCTTTGCCCATTTCTTTCTTTTTTTTCTTTTTTAATTATTTTTTAATGCTTATTTATTTTTGAGAAAGAGACAGAGTGTGATCGGGGTGGGGGAGGGGGCAGAGAGAGAGGTTAGACACAGAATCCAAAGCAGGCTACAGGCTCTATCAGCACAGAGCCCGACATGGGGCTCAAACCCACAAACAGTGAGATCATGACCTGAGCCAAAGTTAGATGTCTAACCCACTGAGCCGCCCAGGAGCCCCTCTTTTGCCCATTTCTTAATCAGGTTGTTTGTTTTTTGGGTGTAAAGTTTGGTAAGTTCTTTGTAGATTTTGGAGACTAACCCTTTATCTGATATGTCATTTGCAAATATATTTTCCCATTCTGTCAATTACCTCTTAGTTTTGTTGTTTCTTTCGCTGTTCAGAAACTTATCTTGATGAGGTCCCAATAGTTCATTTTTGCTTTTATTTCCCTTTCCTCAGGAGACATGTCTAGTAAAAGTTGCTGTGCAAGGTCACAGAGGTTGCTGCCTATTTTCTCCTCTAGGATTTTGATGGTTTTCTATCTTACATGTAGATCTTTCATCCATTTTGAGTTTATTTTTGTGTATGGTGTAAGAAAGTGGTATAGTTTCATTCTTCTGCATGTCGCTGTCCAGTTTTCCCAACACCATTTGCTGAAAAGACTGTATTTTTTCTATTGGATATTCTTTCCTGCTTTGTTGAAGATTAGTTGGCTATATATTTGTGGGTTCATTTCTGAGTTCTCTATCCTGTTCCATTGATTCATGTGTCTGTTTTTGTGCCAGTACCATATTGTCTTGATGATTACAGCTTTGTAATACAGCTTGAAGTCTGGAATTGTGATGCCTCCAGATTTGGTTTTCTTTTCAACCTCACTTTGGTTATTCGGGGTCTTTTCTGGTTCCATACAAATTTTAGAATGGTTTGTTCTAGCTCTGTGAAGAATGCTGGTGTTATTTTGATAAGGATTGCATTGAATGTGCATTGAATGATTTTTTATTTTTTTTGGCAATTGTAAAAGGAATAGATTCCTTGATTTCTCTTTCCATTGCTTCACTATTGGTGTGTAGAAATGCAACCAATTTCTGTACATTGATCTTATATCCTGTGTCTTTGCTGAATTCATGTATCAGTTCTAGCACTTTTTTGGTGGAGTCTTGGGTTTTCCATGTAGAGTATTATGTTGTCTGTGACGAGTGAAGTTTGATTTGGATGCCTTTTATTTCTTTGTGTTGTCTGATTGCTGAGGCTAGGACTTCCAACACTATATTGAACAACAGTGGTGAGAGTGGATATCCCTGTCATGTTCCTGACCTTAGGGGGAAAAGCTCTCAGTTATTCCCCATGAAGATGATATTAGCTGTGGCTTTTCATATATGGTCTTTATAATCTTGAAGTATGTTCCCTCTATCCATACCCTCTTGAGGGTTTTATCATAAAAGGATGTTATATTTTGTCAAATGGTTTTTCTGCATCTATTGAGAGAATCATGTGGTTGTTATAATTTCTTTTATTAATGTGATGTATTGATTTGCAGATATTGAACCACTCCTGAAGCCCAGGAGTAAATTCCACTTGATCGTGGTGAGTCGTTCTTTTAATGTATTGTTGGATTCAGTTTGCTAGTATATTGTTGAGAATTTTACATGGATGGATGAAAATTTCTAGGTAAACAGTAGCAATTACTCTTGTTTTTCCCCTCATAAACTTCCACAGTCTTCTCCTTTCCTACTGGGTTCTTCTGTATTACATTCTAGCTTTTAGCAAAATATTCAAGACTCTTCACTCCCTACCATCATCTTTAACATCTCAAGTACTCAGTACTCAAGCCACTCTGAATTTTTTCTCATTCGGGTCATGCCTTGCTATTTCATAATTAGGTGTGCTCTCCACTGTTTGTCTCAATGCTTAAAATGCATTTCTGCCCCTGCTCACTTTGCAGCTCTGCCATATTTTCTCTCAGTGACCTTGGGAAAATGTCATTATCTCTTTGGGCCTAAGCTTCCTAAATTCAAGGCTAGAGATAAAAATTAAACTAAGTTCATTGGATCTTTCTGATGATTAAACAAAATAATACATATTGATATTACAAATTATCTGACCTATCATATGGACCCAGTAAATGTTAAACCCTAAGTAAAGGTTATATTAATAATTACTATTTCTTAGCAGCAGCAGCAGCAGCAGCAGCAGCAACAGGAACAACTTCCCAGATAGCTCTTACTTAACTTTCAAGAGCTAGTTAAAATATCCTCTCATCTGTAAAGACTGCTCCAAGGAAATCTGTTCATTCTGTTCATTGTACCATTGTCATATGTACTCTTGTGTTCATCTATTCTCAGCTTCTCACCATCTTGGAAACAGAGACCATGATAGTCATCCTTATATTTCCAGTATCTAGTCAATGATTGCATCCAGTAAGTATGTGATAAATAGTTGTTGAAGGAAGAAAACCAAACACAAATAATAAAATTTATTGTGTTCTTAGTGTGTGACAAATTCTTCTAAGATCTCCTATGTATTAAGTCATTCAATTTTCCAATAGCCCTGTAATTGGCTACTCATATTATCACCCCCATTGCACAGGTGAAAAACCGGTAGATGGAGAAGTTGGGTAGTTTGGTCATGGCCAGAACTTGAACCAGGGTGATTTGCTTCCAGATTCTGGGTTGATCTTAATACTGCACTGCTTTTCTTGAGCTGATAGGATGAAAAAGCAGACAGAGGATGACATTGGACATTCTCTATGGGACTTCCTGTTTAATATTCTATAATCCTAGGACTTCTTTTATACAGTCTTTGAGTCTAATATATGCAAAAATAACATATTTAAAAATAGATTATTTCCTCAGAAGTTTTACAAAAGGTTCTAACTATTCATATTTATTCATTGGGCATATCTAGTCTGATAAAATGATTATGTTTCATATCAATTAATCACAGCATGCCTACTCATACTCTCACCTAGTTAGGATTTTATTCAAGTTCATTTTCTTGAGATAAGTGGTTCTGTTTTAAATAGAATCAATTAGAAGTTACCTTGAATCTGGAATTTTATAATCCCCAAGCTTGAAACCCTGCCTTCTTCTTAAACAGAAATTTTATTCCAGGTTTGACTATGCTGGATTTACATGTTTAAAAGCACATTGCATTCAGGTGGGGGTTCCTGGGAAGAATTTGGTGTATAGCAAGGGGCAGACATTTCTCTTAAGATTTAACCAACTGCCTATATCCCTGAGAAGAAGGGACCTATGGACACTCCATGTTTGCTACAACTACTATAGAAGTAGTGGAAGTAGACAGACTATACAGAAAAGTAAGCTGAATGAGATATGGCAGGAAGATATGCCAATACAAAGTGAGTTACTACTGTGGACAATCAGGGCTTAGTCCTACTGGGGAATCTTAGAATTGTTTCTCTGAAGGATAGGAAGCTGGGGTCTTTGTTATAACTCTTGTCCATTGTTGAGGGTTGTGTTTCAGGGGCATTAATTATCTCACACTCCCTAGCTGTCCTGTGTGCAGTGAATGAGTTTCCTGTAACTTCCACAAAAGCAGAAAAGAAGAGAAACAGGTACTTGCAGTAGGATGCTACCCAATGACTACCCAAATGACTGAACTCAGCAAGTCCAGATGAATTGTAGGTTTGTTTAGGGGAACTTAACACAGAGCCTCAACTTTGTCTACTACAGCAACCCTATTCACTGCTCAGAAATGTTACTGCCTCACACTAAGTTTGACTTTTTAATAACCCTTCAAAATTATGGCTGGCCACAACATATTGAAATAAAGAATTTAAAACAAGTTTAGTGAAGCTAGCTATAGTAGTGGGTCTCAAGTCTATTACTGACATTGTCTCCCTTTTCTACCACCAATTCTAGAGTCTTTTCACACTTAGCCAGCTCTCCAGTTGGTATATAAGCTCCTTACCTGAAAAAGAAACCCAGTCCTTCGTTCCTTAGGTGTCTCAGTCTTTGGTTGCAGGGCCCCTTATCAGGAAATTGTTGCAATAAATGCCTTTTTCTTTTCTGTTATTACTGAGCATAGAGACACTACCAGATACTACAGTGATCCACTCCCTGCCCCCTACCCCAGGGCCCAATACATTCCTCCGTGCTTTTATTATGTGGCAGCAACCTTAGAAATTAATGATAATCAGAGTCAATAATGCTGTCAAATTACTAATTCTTTTATTTACCTGCTGGTCTAGAGCCATGAGGAGCTAAGACTGACTACTCAAAAGCTGAAGTTCTAGCTTTGGAGGAGCCCTTAGTATGTTTCCTAAAAGAAACATTTTCCAACTGGGGTTCAAGACCTTAAACTCCGCAGAGTCCAGTGTTACAGGAGTGAGCAGCACACGCTCCCCAGCGAGTCACTGGGGGAAATAGTGGTAGTTGTCAGTACTTCTTTCAGTGTCTGATTTCCACATCTGTGTGTTCTAGTATTGGGTAAAGGCATCCTATAATAGCTGCTGATTAAATAAGAATACTGCATCATAGAAGGTAGTGCCCTAACCATATAAGATATCTTCCCCATGCTGGCATTTTGGCCATCAAATTGTCTATGATCCTGTGATCACATACTTCCACCTTAAATACAATATCACTTCTAACTCACTACTGTGACTGAGGATTGGTGGGTGACCTCAAGTTTGCTCTTGATATTTCACCGGAACATCTCTTATTCTGCAGATCAGAAATCTAATATAAAGATTCTACCAGTTTCTACATAATTATGATTGGATCAAAACTTAGGGTCTTGGGAAATGACCACAGGGTGAATCCATGGAATGATTAAATACAATGCAAGATAGGTTTAGATCAGAAATCCATTAAGTGAAGTAAGGACAAAACCTGGCCACAGAGATTAACAGACCTCTGATTAACAGAGTTAAAACCATTGTTTTCTTTCCTAGTTAGCCATCTCCTAATTTCAAATGACTTCCACAAGTTCTCTGGAGCTACTTGAAATTGTTCTTGCAAGAATGTACAGGGATTAAGGTCACTTTAATTTCAGTATTAAGTAAGGCTTAGTTTTCAACATCTCTTGAAAGTTCTTGGATATTCATTTTTCTCAATACACCATTACTCTGGTACAAGGCCAGAGGTCTTTTCAAAGAGAGTTTAATGTAAAATTTATTGTATATGCTTTTGGTGGCATAGCACAGTCTTTCCTCAAGAGAATTATCTTCATTTTGTTCACCAGGTCCTGTATCTGGGGCTAGCTCAGATTTGGACATTGAGCAAGGAATAGTGATTTTGTTGTTGTTATATAAGTTAGGAGAAGCCTTGAGATTTCTCTACAAATCAAGCAACACCCTGTTGGCTGCTCATTTATTTCACTCCTAGACATGCCACAGTCTCTTAGCCATCAATCAGAACAGAACACTACAGGTGAAAGGCTTCTTTTGTGCCACATTAGAATTGCTGTGTTTTATAGTAATTATGCTTACTTTGCTTCTGCCACCACCTGGCCTTTGCTGTTCTGGAACTTTGTCATCTTCACTGACACTAGAAGCTTCTCTCTCATGGAATCACCATTTCCTGTCATTTTTGTTCTATGGAGGACAGTCGCACTGAGTTTCTCAAAGATGTTAATGTTCTCCACACTAACGCATACCTTCTCGGATACACAAAGTATTGCTAGATCTCAGGTTCTTATATATTGTGTATCTTGGCCATATTTTAGTATGGAAGACCCACTAAGGCCAAACATTGTCTTCCCTGTGTTTTTTCTACCTTTACTATTAAAACTCAGGAATGAATTTCAGTAAAGTCCACTACTAGCTGTTGGAAATGAAGATCTTTAAAAAAAAATTTCCATGAAAATCTTCTGGCTTCCCCAGCATTCTCTGAGTTTATAGGTAGCTGATTTCAGGCTATCATTTTACTTCTTCAAAGTTTCCAGTGCAAATAAAAAGTTAGTTAATTCCATGATCTTTAAAATTGTCCTTACATTGTCCCTATACAGTTTAAATATTAGAACTACTCCATTAGTGAAAGTTTTCTCTCTCTTCTATCCCTAATCCCATTCCAAAGCAGGTAAGATGATTAGTGAATGTGATGCCAAAAGCAGATCTTTAGACAAGGACTTATTAAACTGTAGTGTATTTGGAAGGCAATTCCTAGAAACAGAAATGAAGGGATGAGAAAAATAATGTAGGAAAAGGAAAACAAAAAACAAAACTTATTCCTACTGAGAACAACTGAGACTCAATCCTACTGAAAACAACTGGGATGCATCCCACTGTGAGCCTCAACCTCTCTAAAGAACAGTATGGAAGACACTTCTGAATGCAGAACCCAAGCCTAGGACCTTCATTGCCAACCCCTGAGCTCCACTGGGTTCATCCATGGACATTGACTACATTTCTGGGCTGCTTTGCCGGTATTGTCTGAGTTGCTGTAAGAGAGAAGCAATGAATGTGGCTGATGTTTCATATGGTATGTGATAAGTGTGATGTTCTCTGTCTATGACATATGCAGCTCAGATTGACCCAAGGGCATGTGGCACAGGGAACAATAAGAAGCATTTCCCTTATATCCATGATCTCATTTATACTCACAATGTCCATTTAAATGTGGATATTATGGAGGCACCTGGGTGGTTCAGTTGGTTAAGTGTCCAGCGGTGCGTGAGTTTGAACCCTGTATCAGGCTCTGTGTTGACAGCTCAGAGCCTGGAGCCTGCTTTGGATTCTGTGTCTTGCTCTGTCTCTGCCCCTCCCCTACTCACACTCTGTCTCTCTCTGTCTCAAAAATAAATAAAAAACATTTGAAAAAATTTTAAAAATGTGGATATTATATATATACATACATACCATATTTTCTTTATCCATTCATCAGTCAATGGACATTTGGGCTCTTTCCATAATTTGGCTCTTGTTGATAGTGCTACTATTAACATTGGGGTGCATGTGCCCCTTCGAATCAACATTTATGTATCCTTTGGATAAATACCTAGTAGTGCAATTTCTCGGTCATAGACTAGTTCTATTTTTAACTTTTTGAGGAACCTCCATACTTTTCTCCAGAGTGGCTGCCCCAGTTTGCATTCCCACCAATAGCGCAAGAGGGTTCCCCTTTCTCTGCATCCTCACCAACATCTGTTGTTTCCTGACTTGTTCATTTTAGCCATTCTGATAGGTGTGAAGTGATATCTCATTGTGATTTGGATTTGTATTTCCCTGATGATGAGTGATGGTGAGCATCTTTCCATGTGTCTGTTAGCCACCTGGATGTCTTCTTTGGAAAAATTGTCTGTTCATGTTTTTGCCCATTTCTTAATTGGGTTGTTTGTTTTTTGGGTGTTGAGTTTGATAAGTTCTTTATAGATTTTGGATACAAAGCCTTTATCTGATATGTTATTTGCAAATATCTTCTCCCATTCCGTCAGTTGCTTTTTAGTTTTGTTGATTGTTTCCTTCACTGTGCAGAAGCTTTTATCTTGATGGGGTCCCAATAGTTCATTTTTGCTTTTGTTTCCCAGGCAAAACATTTTTGAGAGTATATTAGCTTTTTGTTGCTACTGTAACAACCAAAAGCTTAGCTTAAAACAACATAAATTTATTATCTTACAGTTATTCCAAGTTGGCCTATTTCTCTCCTCTGGGGTTTAGTATTTTCACAAGGCTGAAATAAAGATGTTGGCCGACTTGGTCTTATCAGGAGTTCCTGGGAAGAATCTATAGATCTTCTTCAACTTATAATAGAGTTATGTCCCAATAAACACACTGTAACTTGGAAATGTTGTAAGAAAAAAATGAATTAATACACCTACATACTGAAGTCATAAATTAACTCAGACTACCTTAAATGTGCTCAGAACACTTGCATTAGCCTACAGTTGGGCAAAATCATCTAACACAAAACCTCATGAAATTGTTACATATCTCATGTAATTAATTGAATATTGCACTGAAAATGAAAAAAAGAATGATTGTATGTGTATCAGTTGTTTACTCTTGTGATCACATGGCTGACTGGGAACTTCTGCTCATGGCAAGCATCAGGAGAGTATTGCACTGCATATAGCTTTCCCAGGAAAAGATCAAAATTTAAAATTTCACATACAGTTTTTACTAAATGTGAATCACTTTTGAACCATGGTAAAGTAGGAAAATCATAAGTCACACCATCATAAATTGGGGACCATCTGTGTTTGCAAACTCACACATGTTTTTGGAAGAATCCAGTTCCAATGTGGTTATAGAATTGAGATCCCCATTTCCTTGCTGACTGTGTGAATGGGGCTGCTCCTGGCCTGTCCAGGTCCTTCCATGTGTGTCCCTGTATCTAAGAGTGAGCAAGGGCACATGATATATGCTCATGCTTGGAACCCCTCTGACTTTCCCTTCTGTCACATATCCCTTACTTTGCCTTCTGCCACCTTTTTTCTGCCTCCAGCCAGAAAAGTTTTTCTGCTTATAAAGGTTGGCATGATTAGATTGGACACACTTGCATCATCCAGGCTATCTTTCATATTTTAGAATCTGTAATCTTAATTACATCAGCGAAACCTCTTGTGCCATGTAACATAACATATTCATTCGCTCCCAGGATTAGGGTTTGGACATCTCTGGAGAACCATTCTGCCTACCAGAGACTTAGTGTGCTTCAAAAAGTAGTGGAGGTGGTTTGGAGATAGGTTTTAGAGAGCTGTACATGAGAAGAATACATTCATTTCTTCAACAAATATTTGAGTAAATACTGCTTTCTACTATTCTGGTTTAAGATTTTTGCTTTTGAGCAATAGGATATTCTTGAAGATCATTGAGTACAAAAGTCATAGAATAAAAAAGTCTGCTTTAGAAATATATGCTTGTCCATGGGCTATGGAGACATATTTGAAGTCAAAGACATAATCTGGTGATTTCTCACTTTTTATAACTGCCATTTAGGAGTAGAGAGATAAAAGCCATTTGGAAGGTGATAATGGAAAGAAAAAGGAAAGGATGTCTTTGAGGAAAGATGCAAAGCGATCATTGACAAGATTTCATGGTTGATATGAAAAGTATGAAGGAGATGAGGATAATGCATGATGAAGAGTAATTTGAGGAATGGAAAATGTTCATTACACTACCTCTGGTTCAAGAATAAAACACCAGCGCCAAATCACTGACACACTAGGTTCAGATAGAGGCCCCTGGTGAGCCAGCAGCAAAGGCCAAAAATAAAAACACCAATTTTCACATTCTTACTTCACTGTTCTTTCCACTTGTTGTTGCAGGCCATTAGGATGGACACTGCCTGTCAGGATGTGTCCCATCACCTCAGTTCACCCACCAGTACAGCTCAACCCAGCTGTTCAAGTTTCATTCCTGCCTACTTAGAGGGACGAAGTATCATCTCAGAAAGTGTCTTTGCAATAAATATATAGGCAGAAATTGGAACAAAGCACAGGCCAAAAGTATTAAAAAATGACTCAAATTGAGAATACATTTGAACCAATTGAAGATCACAAGTTGTGGTTAAGTTAATCCTACCACTAGGGGAGGGTTGACATTTTTCTTACACATATTCAGATGTTGTCTCCTCTACTACGTGAACCAGAAACATTATGAAGAAATAATGGAATAGACACAGAGTATGACACATATGGTGGGCATTTGTTTGAGCATCTCTGGATGGTAGATTATTAAAAAGAGAGACAGAGAGACAGAAACTCAGCAAAACTTTTAAGAAATTGTTCATTTAAAGCTATATCTTGGTGAATATTTTATTGCTTCAGTTCTCCCACTTAAAATAGTGTTTATTTTTAGATTACTTTAAGAGACATAAACACAACAATGCTGAAGGTCATACTACAATCTGAAACTGTCTTGAATGTTTTTGGTTTGGCTTCATGAAAAATGCATTGTGCCAAACACTTTTTCTCCCTAATTTTTAAGCCCTTGTGTATTTTTAAAGAAAATGTAATCCACATGTTTCTTATGCATTTGTACTTAACTCATCAAATTCCTCTTGTATAAGAGCGACTTGGAGACCAAAAAGACTTTGGAATTTATTTATTTTCCTTTGAAGTTCTTTTTATTAGGAAAGGAATAGCATATTCTTTGGGATAATTCTTTTTAGATACCCAGGTGTTCCGTTTTTCAAGTATATAAATGACATAATCTAGGATATCTATATTTGTCCTCTAATCTTATTTCCCCTAGTCTACTAGTATAATGGTAATCTTCATAATCTTCATTATAATCCATTGTTATGATATTATTATGGTATTACTTACTACTATTATTGTTGTCATAAACTTAATAGCAACATTAGTGGAGTTATAAGAATATATTTTATAACATCTTTATTTGCAAAGTGTTTTAACCTCATATTAATTGAAGACTTAGGTGGAAAATGTCCAGGCTTTATAGCCTACTCACCTATTTCATTTTCTGATAGACTTTCAGGCAGAGAGAATTTGCCAATTGCTCTACATCCTCCAAAAAGCTTTCAAGTTCATCCGTCTTATTTCCACTTTCATGATTTTGAGTGTGCTATTCATCTCCCTTAGCTATTTTAGCCTTCTCTTGTTAAAATTCTTGTACAGTTGTCTGTCTTTGTAATCTGGATTAAATCTCACATCTCCTAAACTATTTGCTTGATGAGCTGAATCTGTCCTGCTCATTCCATTTATGGCCTTTTTATGCCTGTGGACCCTACATTGTCTTACTGTACTTATTCTTTGAGTTATAGCCTGTTACAGGACTTTAGGTGTTTCTAAATAATCATGTAGATGTGTGTTCTGAAGCCAAAGAGAGCCCCAGAATCTTTTAAAGTAAGGTCTAAGTCCTTTTTTTTTTTCTTTCACATCTTCTCATTGTAGTTAGTTCTGATTGCTACAATTTGTGATCTCAGAAATATGCTTATTGGTTGTTAATTTGCACTGTATTATGTGGGATGTGCTACTTGTGTACTTCATGAAAAAAATACAGCAAAAAACCAGATAAAAGTGGATTTTGACTCAGTCCCTTTTTAAAATTAGATTGTGTGTTTGTAATTTATTGTAATGTGAGGTTTGGCCCTTAAACTATTTTAACTAGGGGCTTGAAAATATACTGTACATTAAGAGAACAAGCGAAGTGTCAAAACTGCCAGTTATAAAACACTGTTCAATTGCAAAGCAGATACTGACAGACCACAACCAGCAGGGTGTTGCTTAGTCTTTGTGCTAGCTCCTGGTGGCGAGGAGAGGAAAAATGACCTGTCCTTTCAGACAACTGTCTGTTTTAGGAGTCACAAATGTAGACAGTATCAACCCTGCGTGAGAAGTGATAGGACCAAGGTAAAAGCATAGAAGCAAGCATCTTAGTGTAGTTTCAGAAGAAACACTTTTGGAGAGATCTCAAAGTTAAGTAGGCTGTATAAACTAAGCAGTATAACAGGCAAAATAAAAACCTTTATTTAATAGACACGTAACACTTACTTGTGCTGGTTACTATTCTAAGCATGTCAGAAACATTAACTCATTCAATCCTCATAATTATCCCACAGGTAAGCACTGTTACTATCCTAATTTTATATGTGAAGCACACAATAAGTTAAGTGAATTGCCCAAAGTCAACAGTGGGCAATTCAGCCAGAACTGAAATACAGGCAGTGTGTTGCCAGAACCCCTTTTCTTAGTCCCTATAGGAGGCTTCCAATACGGAATTTATGTACTCATGAAAGAGCAACACACAGTCAGAGCAAGTGGTTTGGCATTGCTTGAGGGCAAGTTAAAGTCAAAGAAGTTAATGAGAACAATGTCACATTGAAAAAGCAGGATTTTATCTTAAATGAATCATTGTAATCCTTGGACTGACAGGGCTTTATTTCAACAATAGAAAGAACACTCTCCAGCATCATGGAGTATGGGATATAAAATGGCTTGTCTGGACACAGAATGAGCTGGTAGAAGGTATTTGCAACAGCGTAAGTGAGAACAACAGGGGAAATATGTTTGGAGGAGAGCTGAGGCTCATGAGGGTTGTTCGAAAGGTGGACATTTGAGGGCTGGTCAGCTGTTGGTGTTGGACAAAAGAAAGTCACATCTAGAGTGATTCCTCCGTTTCGGATTAGGACACCAGGGTAGATAGTGGTGTTGATGGAGATAGGGAAGAAAAACAGAGAATTGAACATTAGAAAATGTTCATAATATAATGTAAAGAGGAAAAGTAGAGCTTGGAAGTGTATATTCTTTTTTTCTTTGAAGTTTATTTATGTATTTTGAGAGAGAGTGAGCATGAATGGGGGAGAGACAGAAAGAGAGGGAGAGAGAATTCCAAGCAGGCTCCACACTGTTAGCACAGAGCCCTTAATCCCATAACCTTGAGATCATGACCTGAGCCAAATTAGAGTCAGGTGCTTAACCAACTGAGCCACCCAGGAGCCCCCAAAATGTATATTATTAATTGTCTTTCAAAAATATGTGAAAGGTGAAAGGGGGAACAACACTGTAAATGGTAAAAAGTTTTAGTAGATTTAAAAAATTTTCTCCTGTATTTTCTAATTTTTTTAAATGAACATGAATTAGTTATATTTGCATTAAACTAAAAGTAAATGTTATTGGAAATATTTTATTTACTTAAAAAATTATTTTAATGTTTTTATTTATTTTTGAGATAGAGTGCGAGTGGAAGAGGGGCAGAGAGAAAGGGAGACACAGAATATGAAGCAGGCTCCAGGCTCTGAGTTGTCAGCACAGAGCCCAACGTGGGGCTCGAACTCACAAACCATGAGATCATGACCTGAGCCAAAGTCAGATGTTTAACTGACTGAGCCACCCAGGCGCCCCCCAAAATTTTCTCCTGTATTTTCTATTTTTTTTTTAAATGAACATGAATTAGTTATAGTTCCATTAAACTAAAAGTAAATGTACTGGGAATATTTTATTTACTTAAAAATGTTTTTATTTATTTTTGAGATAGAGAGACAGAGTGCGAGTGGAAGAGGGGCAGAGAGAGAGGGAGACACTGAATATGAAGCAGGCTCCAGGCTCTGAGTTGTCAGCACAGAGTCCGATGCGGGGCTCGAACTCACAAACCGTGAGATCATGACCTGAGCCAAAGTCAGATGCTTAACTGACTGAGCCACCTAGGTGCCCCCCAAAATTTTCTCCTGTATTTTCTATTTTTTTTAATGAACATTAATTAGTTATATTTTTATTAAACTAAAAGTAAATGTTACTGGAAATATTTTATTTACTTCTTAAATTTTACCCTCTCCCCAATGGGTGGGATTCAAACTCACAACCCTGAGATCAAGAATCACATGCTCCACTGACTGAGCTAATCAGGCACTCTGTTACTAGAAGGAAATATTTTAAACAGTGATCTTATTTAATGTTAATTGATACAATGTTCCTGGGAAGCAAAATGACATACTTTCCAAAAGTTGGTGCTGTTTATTAACCTTGGATCAGGAATTCCCCCCTTAAGCTATTTTAAAATAATGTATAATGGTCACATGTTTATATATATAATTATATTTATTGTCATGTCATTTATGATACTAAAAAATTGGCATCAACAGTAAAAACTATTGAAGTTAATTATAGTACAAATATGTGAATGCATATTATACACTCATTAGAATAGTTACAATAATATTTATGAAAATAGTAGGATATGAGCTTTTTGTTGCTATTTATGTAGGATGATTCTGAGTGGAAGGTGATACTGATTTTCTTTAACTTTTGTATTTTTCAACATCGGTACACTGTGCCTACATATTTACTCATAATAATAAAAAGGGTGTTTAGTTTGTAGCTTGAGTAGTATTAATGATCATTCAATCATTTCAAATGGACTAGCATTTAGCCAAAAAGGAGTGGAAAAATCACCTGGATTATAAGGCTGGCTACGTCAGAGGAGGCAGTTGGTCAAAATCATGATTGAAGATGAGCGTGAGTATGGAGAACCAGTGATTATATTTAAAAAGTATGTTTTTCAGGAGTATTTGAATATATTAGGAGAGATCTTGGCTTTGAATGCAAAGCAACACTAAAATTTAGAATTTCAGGTATTGAAAAGATAAAAGGATACTTCTTGGGGCATTATCATTTTGGGATTTTTGAAAAACAATGTTCAACACTCACACAAAGATGACTGATGCTTTTATTTGTGTTTTAGGCAGGCCTGCTTATGCTATTATGTTTGCTTGCTTGGATAAATTGGCTAATGTTGAGAAATGGTAGTAATAGGATTTGACTTGTATGGAAAAAGTGAATCTTGAAATGGCCATGTTTCTCCTTTGTCCCATGAAAAGTAACCAAAGTTGTAGAAAATGCTTCATCTTCATTTAACTTTTACCAGTTTTTGAAGGAAACATAAATATTTTATGTAAATAAATTTTGAAATGTTTTATTTATTTTTGAGAGAGAGAGAGAAGACAGACAGTGTACGAGCAGGGGAGGGACTGAGAGAGCGGATGACACAGAATCCAAAGAAGGCTCCAGGCTCTGAGCTGTCAGCACAGAACCCCATGTGGGGCTAGAACTGCGAGCTCATGAGCTGAGCCGAAGTCAGACGTTTAACCGACTGAGCCACCCAGGCTCCCCATAAACATAAATATTTTAGATTAACTTCACAAAGTTAAAAACTGTAGGGTATTAAAGTAATTGAAATGATGGTACCCATTTGTAAATATCTTTAACTGAAGGTAACCTAAATACTTTTATACAAAACTTTAATATTAATAAAGGTAATATTCATTGAATGAATACTATGTGCAAGTACTTTACAAACATTATCATATTTAATCCTCGGAAGAGGCAATACTTAGAGACAGCTCAGAAACGAGGCTGGGAGTGTTGAAATTGATTTTTTCATGTGAGTAAGCAACAAGACTTGCTAGAAAAGTAGGTAGTGTTATCTACATTTGATAAGTAAGGGAATTAAGGCTGAGAAAGTGTAAACAACCGGTCCCAAGTCACATTACTGGAGTACAAGTGTTGGAATCAAGATTCAAACAGGATTTGGTTTGACCCTCTGTGCCCACCATGTTTCCAGTATTCCTCGAAAATAGGAAAGCACTTCGTACCCTTTAAGGAAGGACACTTTCAAGAATTTAACATGTTAATACTGAATCTTTTCTCTATAGAGATACCTGTTAAATAATTCTTGTGCTGCTTGATTGTTCCTTTTGTGATCATACTTTATATAATCTATCTACCTTCATCTCATCTATCTGTCTATCATCTACTGACAATTTAATTTTTATAGTAACTTTTCTTATGGTCTCTATATCTTTATACTGCCATGATTTGAGTTTTTCATTTTGGATTAAAGAGAAAGAGTTCTCTTCTAGAATTAAAATATCTCTCTTTCCCTACATCCTTTCCTCCTTTCTTCCATCTGTTTCTATCACTTCCTTCCTTCTGTATTATCTTTTTAAAAAAGTTATCTATAGATTTAAACCTTGCAGGGTTGGAAAAGGGGAGACTTGATATGGGGATATGTGTGACTTTTCATTCTGTGTGGTTCTTTATTCTACCAAGGGCACACAAATAATGGAAGCAATTTTTTGCTTCAATGACTTTAACAAAATATTTATGTTGGAACTCATTGTTCTTCAGTTTTACTTGTTCTTATGAAGTAAGAATCATTATCCTCATTTTTCAGATGATTAAGCTGAAACTCAGAGAGATTAAATGGTGCATCTAAAACCTTCTGAATGTGGATTTCCACACAGATCTGCTCAGCATCAAGTCTCATGATTTTTTTTTTTTTCTATTCCATACTATGTCTTCCTTTATCCTAAAACATAGGATTGTGAGATATCAGGGATGAAAGAACATTTTAGATTACTTATTCCAACTATGTCAACTCATGTTTTAGAAAACTGCAGCCCAGAAGAATTAGATCACTTACAGCCATGTAACTTAGAGTAACGTAATGTATTGTCATGTAACTTATAGTCATATAGCCACGTTGTGATTGTGATTGCTTTTTCTCATATTTCAGGAACTGAAAAATTGGCCCCAATTCTTTGGCTTACTGGGTTTGAATAAAAAGACTCTTAAAATGGGATGATAGATTAGAAAAGGATGCACCATCTGGATAAATGAATATTTTGTGGCAGTAAAATCTATACCCCAGACTCCATGTCAAATATCAGGATACAGGGATTAGAGGTGGACTTTAACTCCCCCATATCTACTTCAGTTGCACACTTGTGGGATGTGTACAAATTCATAGACCACTTACAATAGATCTTCACATAGATGAGACACTTCAAAGACCTTTCTTTGGTCTCACATGGCATCGCTTTGGCATATGTCACATGGTATTGCTTTGTTTCTCTAGTCTCCATTTGGAGTCTAGAGACTAGAGAAACAATTGATATGTTACTACAACCAGGGCACTGCTTGCTGCTTTAATTTTTGTTCTTAGAAACAGCGTGGTCTTATGTCAATATTATCAGAACTTTCATCCTTAGGACTCTAAGCAGACAGTCCAATATACAGTTATATGAACTACTGACTCCATTGTGGTAAGTCCTTTCTCAATAGGCCTTTCAGAGTTATATTCAATTACACTTTCATTCATAGGATTTCAACATTGTAGGCCAAAATTGGACATCTTGTTTTACAAATTATAAACAATATATTACTTTATATTCTGCAATGAATTTCAATTCAGAAGTAAACCTAGTAACTCATATGCCCCTAAACTAGTAGTTCTCAAAGTGCACTCCCTGAGTCAGAAGCATCAGAATAACCTTGTCACTTGTTAGTAGAAATGGACAATTTTTTGGGTCCACTGCTGAGTGATTCTGATGTGTGCTGAAGTTTGAGAGCAGATGTCCTCAAACATTCCACATGACAACTGCACATGGTGACCCACTCATTTCCAATTTTGCCTTACACTTGCACATCTTTGCGCCTTTGATTAAATGATTTCTTCTGCCTCAACAGTCCTTTCCCACAGTTTCAGATGTTTCACTCGTTCTTTTGAGTTGTATCAAAGGGCAGTTCCTTCTAGTTTTCTCCCATCAGTATCATGAGCTTCTCATTGTGTAAATGCAAAGTATTCTGCTTATATAGCTTAGCTTATGTCATGCCTTGTGTAAAGCTTTCTGTGTTCATGGTTGTGTCCCACTGCAGTGGACTGCAAGGTTTACTTGCAGTGAAAGCTCTCTGTCTTTTGTACTATTCATCTGTTTGGTCTTAGTTTCCCTCTTTTTTTTTTTTTTTTTTTTTTTTTTTTTTTTTTTTAATGGAGGTAATACCTTATTTCCCATAAGATACCTTATGGGATCATTTCTAAAATTAAAAAGATCTGTTGAATGTGAAATGGATAATAACTAATGACTAATTTTATTATTAGGTACTAAATAACTGTTTGTTGAACCAAATAAGATTTTAGGGCTATTAGATTCACATATAAAGGTCAATATCCTTCCTGTCACTAATTAAAAAAAAAAGAAAATGAAAAAGCAAGAAATTGTGAAGAATCTGTGGAGACACTCTTTTTCTCTTATTAAAGAATATATCTTTGTTACTACATTTATAATATAATCTCAATATTAAATATGTTTAAAATAGGATCACTAACATGGTAGGTTTTTTTTACATATAGAGAATTATAATTTTTTAGCGGTGTTCAAGATCATGTAGACTAAATCAAGAATTTGGAATCTCTGAAAATTGGCCTTCACTCTTCAAATATGGCTCTAAGACAAGATGTTTCTTGTGCTAGATGTCAGCTTTCCTTAAACACATTTGAGTACAGTTAATTATAGAAGTTATTAGGTCTTTTATCATAGAAAAAGATGGATATGGAGACTCAGATCAAGATAAGGGCTGAACTACAAAAGTTTATCAGGGATTAAACTGAAGTCAAATGGATACAGTCATAAATACAACCCTGGCCCAGTGAAGGAATGCTGGGTCGTAAGTACACATTGGAAATTGATGTATCAATACAAATGAAGTATCCCAAGAAATCCCAACCACATCCCAAGCATACTTTCTCAATTTAATGTGTAGGGCTAATACTCTCTAAAATAGTAAGAGTGTTTATACAACAGAGTTGATATTCTGTAAGATGTTGCAAGATAACATGAACACTCATTCATTATTCACCATATGTTTAGGAAATGCTTATTTCATATTAATTAACTTGTCTAAAAATTTGAACACCATGCCAAAGGAAGGTGATGATGATGATGATGATGATGATGATGGCAACAATTATATTAATAATAATGCCATTTATTCTGCCTTTTCCATTTTCTATGCTCTATGTCAAGAACTTGACAAATGATAAAACTGATCTTTGCTGAATTCTGTATACAATAGTAAAAGGAAACTATCATTTCTCATTGTTTAGAGATGAGGAAACTGAGGCTCAGAAATAGTAAGTGATTAACCTCAAGTAATACTTGTAGTAAGTCATATGTTGATCAGGATTCAAACTCAAGTACGGCAAACTTTGAAGTCTGTCAACTGTTTGAGCCACTTTGCAATGAGAAACAATAAAAATAACATAACCAGTTATTTGCTTGAAAGTAGATTTAGGGGATACAACTCAGATTTTTTTCTTTTTAATAAAAGTTTGGGGCCTTAATGAACAGGGAAGTCCACTTTGGTATAGAGACTCAGCATATAGACTCCAAGGACTTCCTGCTTCTGATTTTTAATCCTGCCTCCAGAACTTATTTGCTGTTTGATCATACAAAAGCTAATTTGATACTTTGTGTTGATTTCTTATTTTTGAAATTGAGATAATAGTATTTGCCACATATGGAATTGTAGTAAAGACATTCTTTCTCTGTTTCTGTTTCATTCTCTCTGTGTGCTTATGTTTATATTATATCTGTGTATGTATCTCTACATATATACATGTGTCATATATAAATATATATCTGCTTATCTTTCTATATATACATGTTTATATATCTGTGTATATATTTCTACATATATACATGTACCATATATAAATATTAATATATATCTGTGCATCTATCTCTCTGTGTCTTAGAATAATTTCTAGCACATAATAAATGCTGTGTACTTGCTAGATATATCATCATCATTATTATCATCATCATCATCATTATATGTGAGTTTTCCTGTATCTGTTGCTTACACCAATGAAGTTTTTCTGTATTTTAGCTCAACATTATATGAACTACACACCAGTGAGACAGAAATAAAATTGGTTGAGCCTTGTAGGAAAAAAAAAAACCAATATTTCTAAATATTTCAGCAGTGGGTAATTCTTTTCTTTTCTCCCAAGACCCTCTGAATTTTCAAATTTCTAAGTGAACTGAGTCATTAACATCCTAGGGCCTAATTCAAAGTGGTTACTGAAAAATAACTATATAACTTAAAATTATTACCCCACAAAGTACTCCTTCTTACATTGCTAGCCTAAAGACAACCCCCCCAATCCCAACACCAACCTGATATCAACTAGTACAAACGCAAAAGCAATTTTTTTTAAATAGCATTGGCTATGTGCCACTAAATTTGACTATGTTTCCCTTTTCCAAATAGCACATGTTACTTAGAGAAGCTTGAAGGCATACTGAAAAAATAATGATGTTATGGAGATCATACCAAATGCTTTTATTGGTTTCATAGTAAAAACCATTACTTGCCAAGTTTAGAGAAGAAATACTGCAACATAATTTTTGGCCTATTTCTTCTATGTAAGGTTTACTTCACTGTTTCTAGCATCAGAGAATAATATATATCAGAGGTTTTAGAATATGGGCTCATGCTCAGTTATCATATTGTCTATTATGTTGTGGTTTATTTTTACTTATTTTATTTATTTTTTTAAACTTTTTTTTTACATTTATTTATTTTTGAGAGACAGAGTGAGACAAAGTGAGAGTGGGGGAGGGGCAGAGAGAGGGGAAGACACAGGATCGGAAGCAGGCTCCACGCTCTGAGCTGTCAGCACAGAGCCCGACGCGGGGCTCAATCCACACACTGTGAGATCATGACCTGAGCCAAAGTCGGATGCTCAACTGACTGAGCCACCCAGGAGCCCCTGTTGTGGTTTATTTTATTTTATTTTTTTTTTATTTTTTTTTAAATTTTTTCAACGTTTTTTATTTATTTTTGGGACAGAGAGACAGAGCATGAACGGGGGAGGGGCAGAGAGAGAGGGAGACACAGAATCGGAAACAGGCTCCAGGCTCCGAGCCATCAGCCCAGAGCCTGACGCGGGGCTCAAACTCACGGACCGCGAGATCGTGACCTGGCTGAAGTCGGACGCTTAACCGACTGCGCCACCCAGGCGCCCCTGTGGTTTATTTTTAAAGGAGACCCTATACACCCTTGAGTTAAATGTACTGACTGAAGAAAGGATCATTAATTTACTTTTAGTCATAACTCCAATAGGAAAGTAGACAGGTGTGTCTGAATCTGAACAATAGGTTAATACTAAAATCAATTTATATCAGTTTATCCAAGAAGATTATCTTTTTTCTGAAAAAAAATTAGACTAAGTTGCTTTCATTTACAAGACTTTAATGTGCTCAATTTGGATATCTTGACTACAGGACAGTTAAATAGGCACAAAAGTTTTGTAACATTTCAACATAGTTAAATAGTTGTTTATATAACACATGGCTGCCACTGAAGCCCACTACTACTTAAACACGGTCATTCTTGGAGCACGTGGGTGGCTCAACTGGTTAAGTTTCCGACTCTTGGATTTGGCTTAGGTCATGATCTCACAGTTCATGAGTTTGAGCCCAGCATTGGGGGTTCTGTGCTGACAGTGCAGAGCCTGCTTGGGATTCTCTCTCACCCTCTCTCTCTGCCCTCCCTCCTCCAGTCATGTTCACGCTCTCTCTCTCTCTCTTAAAATAAATAAATAAACTTAAAAATTGTCACTATTTAATTTTCTAATATAAAAAAGAGTACCTATCTATGTGATGATCAGAAATTAGTTTCTTGTCATCTGTATTGCTAAATTTTATTTTATTTTTCAAAACGACTTTTGCAGAAAAGAAATCATGTATTTTCTCTTGGCTAACTACTGTCAAACAAAGTATTTTTTTCCTTGAATATCACATTTTCTTTCTTCTTGAATATCATAGTATCTGTTTAAATAGATTTAGATTTATTTATTTACTTTGGAGAGTATTGTTATTCTAGCATGAAAATAGGTTTATGGTATCTCTGCAGTTCAACTGTCAACTAGAGAAAAAGTTAAGGTGTGTGAAATTCCTCTACTCTTTCTTGTATGATCCTTTAATTCCTTGGGGTACTTCACATTGTAACAACAGATGTATGTAGCCTTTTAGGTGCTACTGTCTCATTTAACTAATCAATCCTGATATCAGATATGCTTCCTCTTATTGCCATCTGATTCCATTTATGAGGAGTATCCTTCACCATTTCTACGTGATAACATAAACTGTGTCTTTTTAAGACTGGTTCTTTTAAACAAGCCAGGTATTTCTCCTGTATAATGTCTTCCTGCTCTGCTATCCTTTGGGGAGACATAAATCTATTATCTTTGTGTGAGGGGTTTTCTCTAAGACATAGAGTATTGACTTAGTTCCTACATGCAATGGATTATTCAGGAGTTGAAAACTTGCATATTTTGTTGAAGGGATAATAAACATTTACAATAAAAAAACCCACAGCAAATATGCACACAAACTTATATTAGTACATGCACATACACATGCACAGATACATATAAGACCATTTATGTTGGTTTGGGTACATGAGACCATAAAGCAATCTGGAATGATGGCTACAGTTTAGTCATCTGATCTAATGACAGGTGCACACTTTCCTTGTTTATCTCTATGATCTATAAACTCATCAAGGAAATTTACCACTTGCTATTCTTGGGATAGACATGGAAAATTCCAAAGGTTTAAAAAGGAACAGGCTACTGGGGGTATGGATTCCATCTAAATAAGGCAAACTCCAGACAATTTTCAATTATATATTTATAAGAAAAATCTATTACCAAGACTCTCTACAATTTACATTTTTTTCTGTTTGTTTGTTTGTTTGTTTTGTACCATATCTTGTATCTTTTGATAGTCATCACAAAGTTATGAGTCAAGGAAAGTTGTGATAGTCTCCATGAAAAATTGGAACCCAGTGTGGTTAAATAAATGGCAACAAGTTACATAGCATTACGTGGCAGAACCAATAAGCGTCTAGGGCTTTGACTCCTAAATCACCAATCTTCAAATTATACCATTTTAAAAAATCCATAATTTTAATAAATGAAAAATTTTCTCTTATTACATGTAACATTCAAAAGAGCATCCATGGTCTCCTATTTCGGCCTCATTGCTTTACTGGTTTGACTTTACTCACAAATAGCTGAGATGTCCTTAGTTCACTCATTTATTCAATAACTATGTAAATGAACTGAGATAAGGATTGATTATCTGTCTATACAATCAGGAAAATCTTATTATCTAAATTTATAAATTTCTATTGACATAAGTAAGTTACACATTAAAGTGGTCAATCATTTTGTCTATCTAGACAGTCTAAAGCAAAAATATGGATACTAAGAGTATTACAATAGTAGAATTGGAATTTTATATTGACCCCTTGAATCAGTTGTTACGTTACCACACTAATCAAAGTAAATTATATAGTTATTTCTGTTGCTTCAGATATAATAATTACCCTGATGGATGTTTAACTTTGAAAATGGAAGCAACTTATAAAAATAATGATAATGCAAAAATATGAACATGGCAGTACTTTGCCTCTATTTTTACAGAGAACTGTTATAATGTTGCTGCTTTTGGCAAGAAACAGTCTGTTCTATGGCCATGATGTGGCTCACTGATACAAGCAGCTAAGAGCATCCAAATGATATAATAGGAATACAATTATGGCTCTCAGAGAGTCTGGTCCATCACTAGTCATATCAGAATTGTACAGATTGAAGAAATAATATGAGCACTTTTTTGGTAATTTAAATTCATGTGTTTTCTACTCATTTCTGGACAATAGTGGTCTCAGATTTGTTCCTTAATTAGTCTTACAGACATTTTAATAGTACATTGGCTTACATTAATAAATTAACATTCTGAAAAAAATAGAAGAAAATACATTTGCCTGAAAAACACTAGAATATCATATCATAAACGAGTAGATCTGTGTCCAGGCACAACTATGTAAGCATTTTAGGAAACAGGAAAACAAGTTAAAGTATCTACCATACGAAAAACAAATCTGGCTCTTAAAAAATAAGCCAGTTTTATCTTTCTTCTTCAGGCTTTTATATATCTGGGTAGATGCCCTTAAGAAGATGAAAAAGTAAAAGAAATTCTATATATTTAAAAATACTAAAAATGAATTATATTGTTATTATAAAGTATTTTGAAACATTAACATTTCCAGCCATGTACTTTTGGCTGGAATTAATTTGCTAAAGGAATTAATTTGCTAAAGTAAGAACTCTAAGTTGATTACATATAATTTAGGAATGGATTAATTACACATTAATACATACACACTAAAGCAATGAATAAGGTACATATTACAATGCCAACAAAAATAGCTTTGCCAGAGACCATAGTATAGTGGCAACAATTTAGAATTTGTCCCATCCGACCCTGCTCTTAGGAGAATGATGTCTTTAACATATGTAGGCCTAATTTTGTAGGAAAAATCATTATAATACCTACATCTTGGAGTTGTTGTGAGGTTTATGTATAACAAAATAACCGTTAAATGGTTTTTAGTAGGGAGAGTTGTTTTACAAAAAACTGCTTATGCTCATAACCATAAGGCTTAATGCATAAAAGCCATTAATGATATTTCTAAATGGAAAATTCAACATGTAAATTGACATTTCCATAAAAAGAGCAACTGGAAGTAGAAACTTAAGTTTTTAAGATATAACCAAAGACTTGTGCTTTGTTAAAAAGAAAACAGTGACTAGAGCTTTTGGCACCCAGGGGAGCTAGCATACCTATCAAAAATCCTTGGAGATTTGTGAAAGGAAAATATTTTCTGCTGTTTTCAATGAGTATATTCGTCACTCGAGCAGTTTTAAAAATAGCCTCTAAATGCTAAGTAAGAACAGTTAAGGACATTCAGTCATAGTCATTTTTCCATTCAATAAATATTTTTTAACTGCCTACTATGTGTCAGAAATTGTACTAGACTCAAGATGAATAACATATGGTCCCAGCCTCAGAGAACATATAATGTTTTAATGGAGAAATGCCAAGATCACGTCCCTCAAATTTTTGTTCTTTTACATCCACACCTGACCACGCATCAGACATTTTACGATCTCCATAGAGGTTACAACTTTTCTATTTATAGATTCACTGACAAAATACGAAAGCTAAATAATGTCTGGAAAAAAAATACTGTTCCTTTCTGAAGAGATCATAAGGAAGACCTATTTGGGGATCTAGTTATGTTTTTCAAATAGAAATTTCTTTGAGTTAGACATTAATGAGCCATACCTTGCATAGCCTGAGTAGAAAAAGCACACCACATAATAGCAATTTAAGTAAAATTTGCTAGTCATCTCACACACTACGAATTAGCAAGAACATTTTGCTGATGTGTCAAATTTTGAAACCTACAAGAATGGCTCTGTTTTAACAAGTTATAAAAAACAGTCATTTTGAACATTTTATCTTAATGTTTCTGTCTTGTATTTAAGAAATATTTTGATGGCCCATAAGTGCTGATGTAAAAACATTCTCACACCTTTAAGTAATTTTTTAAATTATCTTGGAAATTTTCTAAAGTTTTCTAAATTTTCTAAATTTTGCCAAACTCAATAGATATTTCTCTTGAAATTGTGTCAATTATACCTATTAGCATATATTTGTATACTAGTATTCATGAGGTCAAACTCACTTAAATCCTATGAACAGTTGTATATATAAGAATTATGTACAATAAGCAATTATTATTTTGATATCATATTTTTACTTTTCTTAGCAATGTTTCAGTTACTTATTAGTCATGTTATTGAACATCAAAATATATGAAATGTTTTTGCTTTTTAGAAAATTTCTCCTTCTCAACCCCCATTACCACAACTCCCACTCACTGAGAATAGAACAATAATTTAGAAGAAAGAAATTCCAAATGTAATTTGAATCATTTGTTTTTACCTTCTAGACACACCTTAGACAAGGTAAACTTAGGAGGAAAATTCCATTTTAAAATCTAAAATAGTAACATTTCCATATATATATAAAATGTTCACATTTTTGTGCAGAAACTCTGGACAACTATGGATATATATACAGAAATACCTGTCCAAATGATGAAGAGGAGTGTCCTTCACCAAAAGAGGTTATGTTTAGATATCCTATGTGGTCTAAGGTGTGTTGACTTTAGCTTAAATAGAGTTTATAGATCCAAAATGTTGGAAACTAAATGATTCATACCAAGCAATTTCAAATGCACTGGTTCTGTTATGATTTATCTTAAGTCATAACTGAGTTTTTACAAATAGCTTCTTCCCAAATCTAATATAGAAAGAAAGGACAATATAGCAAATAAGGACCACACAGGCTAAACAGCCTGACTTCAAATCCCAATTCTACCATTTACTATCTTTGTGACCTCTCTGGGTCAGTCTCACCATCTATAATTAGGGAGGATGCCTTTTTCCCTTCCAAAAAATATCTTTCTTATAGGGTTATCAAGAAGATTAAAAGAGTTAATACACAAAGAAGCACTTGGAGTAACACCTTAGTAAGAGCTCTTATTATCAATGCTCATGGATCCACAACTCTTAAAAAGCATATTTGACTCCTAGAAAATAAAATTGGTAAATCCAGAGGTGCGTGGGTAGCTCAGTTGGTTAAGCATCTGACTTTGGCTCAGGTCATGATCTAATGATTTGTGTGTCTGAGCCCTGCATCGGGCTGTCTGCTATAACTTCAGAGCCTGCTTTGGATCTTCTGTCCCCTGCGCACTCCCATCTCTCTGCACCTTCCCTGTTCTCTCTCTCTCTCTCTCTCTCTCTCTAAAAAATAGGTAAGGAAACATTTAAGAGTCTCATGCTCTACCGACTGAGCTAGCCGGGCTCCTGGTAAGGAAACACTTACAAATGGTAAATCCAAGAAGATACTCAGTGCTAAGAGTGCTTCCTATAAAAAGTTATTCATTATCAAATCACCTCTACTTAGGCTTACCTAAAAGCCCAGAAAAAAGAAAAAAAAAAGTCTGTAAGAAAGCAACTAGTTTAATTATTATGCTTTCAAATATTCCCAAATATCTAGACTTAGATATTCCTGTAACAGTGAAATCAAACCAAACAGATATCATTCTCATTTCCAGGTGATATGGGAGATGTTTAAGTGTTGGGATATCATTTTTTATCATGCTTTTCATGAAAGGAATTAAAATGGTTATTAATTAACTGCACAACTAATTTCAGACTGTGAATGCCAAAAGGGAAGTTGGCCAGCAGAACCACCCAATTCAAAGAGAACAGATTGTGATTATGTTCTCTTACCTTCCTGGCCAAGGTCAGACTTTAGAGACATATTTTAAGGAGTGAAAGGGACTATTCCATTAGATCAACACAAAAAGAATGGAATGTAGTTTCATTTTTAATTTATTTCAACTGGCAATGTCTTGGGCCAGTTTCCGAGGAACTTTTGTATGTTTAGTGAGCAAAAATGCAAGGGGAAGTTTTGTTTTCCAAGTCATGCAACCATAGATCTCCCAGATTCTTTACCATAAAAATAAGTTACGAGAAGTTAGGTCTTGAAAGAGCCTATCTAATTAATATAAGTTCTAGTTATACCTAGTGTCAGAGGGACTTCAAATGGACAAAATAAAAACAATCTCTGAAGAAAGTATGTTGCATCTGGGTGAATAGAATACATAGCTATCCTCAGACTTGCCTAAATATACAGAAATAAGAATCCCTGTTAAATCTCAAGTGAATTCAAGAAAAGTACAGATCTTGCTGTCCACACAAACCAGAATTTGGATAAATCAGAGAGTTACTATAATGGAGTCAATACTGTTCTAGAATTTTATATATTCTTACTTAAGATATCTGTCAAGAGTTTAATTAAGCTACTCCATGGTATTCTGCCTCCATATCCATTTTGTTTGGCCAGGTAGACTGGAGGACCTCAAACTGACACTAGCCTCTCACACAAGTACATGCCATGGAGGCACGAACAACCCAACAGCCATTATGGTCGACAGTCTCCTCTGCCTCCTAGTGCCTATTCTTTATGCTCCCCTTAAATAAGACCCCATGGAGGTTTCCAAAACCCAACTCATTTGGTCTGAATTGATCAATCCCACCTTAGCCCAGGAACTTCAAAGCACTCTAGCCACAAAACCTAGTAAAGGCATGTGTCCCATGTTCTGCCCCTCTCTGCCTGCATCCTGACTTGACCTCTCCATGTGACCCCCCTGAAGAATACTATATACTTCCCCTAGGATCTATGAATAATAGATTTCTCTATTTCATTTTCTTTTGTAGTTTGTAGTTGAGCCATGGCTTACCATCCAACACCCTGTGCTCCACTTAATAAATGTTAATTTAACAAAGTCATACCACTATCATAGTAAGCATCTGGCAATTTAAATATCATAGACCAAACATTTTTACATAGAAAATAGAATTGGGGCACCTGGGTGGCTTAGTCGGTTGAGACTCCAACTCTTGATTTCAGCTCAGGTCACGATCTCACAGTTTGTGAGATTGAGCCCTGAATCAGGCTCCATGCTGACAGCTTGGAGCCTGCTTGGCATTCTCTCTCTCTCTCTCTCTCTTTCTCTCTGCTCCTCCCTTGCTCCCACTTGCATGCGTGTTGTCTCTCTCAACAAATATATATTTTTTAAAAATCTTAAAGAAAAAATTAATTAAATAACTAACTTACAGCTACTATTAGATCCCAGTTGTTATAAGTCCTTGATAGTTCCCCAAATTAAGCATTTCCATGATGATAGCAGATATTCTAAGTGATCTTATCCTATGAAAGTAGACTTAGTGAATGAAAGGGAATACAAAAATGTACTACAACTAGATTACTAGGATAATTTTACTGCTACTGTAGGTGAAACTGGTTGAATAATTTGTATAGAATTTTGATTTATCTATCCAAGGAGACATCAGAAGCAAAGACCATACTGATTAGATTGACAGCTCAGAGCTACTGAAAGAATGGTTTGCAAGTTTATGCTGGAGCAAATACAATACAGCCTTTAAGTCACGTAGGGAAGTCATAATTTTGACATTATAGAGATATCTTTATTTCATTATTCTTATTTTTTTCAGTGGGGTGTTAAAAAAAAGGAGATCATTATGTAAGAAATGAAGGGCTAAAGTCAATATTGAGGTGAATATAAACCATTTATGTAACTTTTTCTATAAAAAAATTAACAATAGTGTATTCTTTTTCTGCATTTCACAGATTCACATCACCACCTTCATTACATGAGTAAATAATGTTTTTCTGACTGGATTTTTAATGTGTGTTTCAGAATACCCAATGGAGAAAGACCATGTTCTCATGATACCTATATCATTTTAGGTTTGATTGAAATACTACACACACACACACACACACACACACACACACACGAATGCAGCAGATCCTATAGAACTATTCAAATGCTTTAAGTGATTTGCTTATGGTCATTGTATTTGAGAAACTTCTGTAATTTTTTTTAAAGTTTATGTTGAGAGAGAGAGAGAGACAGAGAGTGAGAGAGTAGGGGAGGGGCAGAGAAAGGGAGAGGCAGAATCCCAAACAGGCTCTGTGCTGTCAGCGCGGAGCCCAATGCGGGACTCCAACTCACAATCCATGAGATCATGACCTGAGCGGAGACCAGAGTAGGATGCTTAACTGACTGAGGTGCCCTAACTGAACTTACTCAGCTTAACTGAACTGACCCAGGTGCCCCAATTTTGTAACTTTTTAAATGGATAGTGGGCAGATTCAAGATAGCTGCAAACTCTGATGCTACCCTCACGAAGAAGTGGAGCCTATGACACCACCTTGAATCTGGGTGAGTGCTCTGCGTTGGTCAATAACATGCGGCCACAGTAAGGCTGTGGACAGGTGCTGGGTCTGGACCTTAAGAGGCTAGGAGTATCTACTTTCTGTTTCTTGGAACACTCTTTCAGGAAGCCATGAACCACCACATAAGAATTCTGACTACCTGAGATTGCCATGCTGACTAGCACACATGGACATCCTCCTTGACAGCCCCTGACCAAGCTCAGCCTTTGGTCATCCCCACTAAGGCCCCGGATGTATGAGTAAACCACCTTGGACCTTCTAAAACAGCCATGCCACTGAATACCAAAGTGGCCTTTGCTAAAATCACATGGAACAGAATAGCCCAGCTAAGTTCTGCCTGACTTACTGACCCATAAGATTATGAGATATAATAAACTAGAGATGGGTTCTAAATATCTACTACTGCCTTATTTAAATCATATTTTCTATATAAGTGAAGCAAACAAAAACATTTTTGTGAATAACAGCAATATATATTTGAGGGGATTTATTTGGTTTCCTATGACAAATAGAAGAGAATTCTTCCATATATATCTTATAATTTTGTCTCCTTAAATTCAGAATAAAGAAAATTATTACAGAATTCTCAAAAAAACACCAGAATAAAAGATGGAACCCTGCTTAAATTTCACCTCCTCAGACAGGCCTTCCCTGACCAACCTATTTGTACATCTTTCATTGATCTCCTTACTCTGCTTATTTTTATTTCATTACACTTACCACTACTGACATTATTTTAAATATGTAATGTCCACCTTCACTTTTGCATATCACCTCCCTGAGTGTACTCTACATTGTTTCTGGCATAGAAGTGACTCACACATAATAGCCTTAATAAATATTTGCTGTAGAAGTAAAACTTTGGATATTTTACCTGAAAATTACAGACTTTGTTTTAACAAATATAAATAAAAGTCACCCCAATAGTATTTTTTTCAATATATGAAATTTATTGTCAAATTGGTTTCCATACAACACCCAGTGCTCATCCCAAAAGGTGCCCTCCTCAAAACCCATCACCCACCCTCCCCCCCTCCCACCTCCCATTAACCCTCAGTTTGTTCTCAGTTTTTAAGAGTCTCTTATGCTTTGGCTCTCTCCCACTCAGTCACCCAATAGTTTTAAAGAGAGAGGTATTCTGACATTGAATAAAGATAGAAATTTTTATTTTTCAGGAAATTATTAATATATTCATTTAATAATGCCTTTATTTTTAGGGATGAGTATTTACTTGATATTCATTTATGTCTCCAAAGCCATTTAAAAATTAGCTTACTGTTAAATATCATATTAAAACTTATAGTTCTCTCTGGAGTTAATAACCAAAATATTTCTTTGTCTTTCCTTGATTTGTGTTTAATTTACATGACAGTAAATTGTATATGAAATACTAGCCCCCATATTTCATGTGATTTTCTGTATAATTCATGTTCATGAGAGTGTCAAGACATTTATTTTAGCACATGTGAGTTTACAATGGCATTGAAAGGCCATGTTGATAAAATTAATTGTCTTATTTGACAAAGGGTAGAAAAAAGTCTAGAAGGCCTTTAAGTAAAAAGTGAAATTAACTTTAAAATGGCAAAACATACAGTGGCTCCCCATTTGGTTTAAATGAACACACTATTATCAATCTTTTCATAAAATCTCAGTGTGGTACCATTTCCCTATTAAATCTTTCTGCAGAGGGAGTGGAGTTATTTTGTATGCTTATCCTTTGTTCTTCTACCACTTTCTCTTTCCCATGTTTACATTACAAGGGGGAAGTTAAGAAAATAAAAGAGGAAACCAACTGAGAAAGGCCACATAGAAGATTTGAAGCTTCAGGAGTAGGAGCAAGGAGAACAAATCCTCAAGGCATGTTGCTTGCTTGGCTAACAATACATTTCACTTTAAAATTCAGTTAAACTGCAAGAGAAGCCACATCATTATTTTCCTGAATTAATTTCTCTCTCCCATGCAACAATGCCTGTTCTTCTTATCAACCACTTTCATAATGGGGAGTAAACAACCAACCACCTCAGCAACATATATTATTAAGATTCTTCCTTTTTTCAGGCCAGCTGTCCCTGCAATTATATTTTACAAATACAATTCTACACAGCTCCTCTCAGTTGAACACAATAATGTAATTTTACTGAATGACTCTGCAGAAGGCCTAATTATTTCTTGAAGCAGGGCTCCTGATGTTATTTTGCATTTAATTCATGACCACATGCTGAAGGTTATTATCTGTGCAGCAACCAATTGAAATGTTTTCTAAAAAATATTTCGCATACTTTTTAACCTATGACTTTTAAAAACAATTGTACTTTGCTTTGTTTCTTGGACACACCTGAAGGACTCAAATATAATAGAGAATTCAATTAGAAGCCACACACACACACACACACACACACACACACATATACATATATATAGAGAGAATTAAATCCATTTTAATTCAAAAATATATATTATCTCTAGTATTATTGAAAGTGCACCTGTGTCATCTAGCCAGTTATCCATATAGTTTATTTTAATAACAAAATTAACTTCCAAATCTGTGTCAGATATTACAAAAGTATGTTATTCATTTGTGGAGTCTTTTCTGAAAACATCAATTAAAAGTAGGGGTGCCTGGGTGGATCAGTTGGTTTGGGCATCCAACTCTTCATTTCAGCTCAGTTCATTTTCCCAGGGCCGTGGGATTGAGCCCCATGTTGGGCTCATGCTCAGCATGGAGCCTCCTTAAGATTCTCTCTCTGCTTCTATCCTTCTCACCCTCCACTCGCACATGTTCTCTCTCTCTCTAAAGAAAGATAAAATAAAAAGATCTCCTTTTCTTGAAATATCTAGATCTTATTCAAATTTCTTTGTGGCATCCACTATATACTATTCATCATATATTTCCCTAAACTGTAGTAATTTTTTTCACAAAGACACACATAATTGTGTGCATATATTTTCCATTTAAAATTATATTGATATGAAAAAAATACAATAAAAGTAATTAATTAACATACAGCAAGTGCTTACTATGTACCAGAAATACATCACCCTTTAGATATGTTATCTCCTTAAATCTTCACCACGGTCCTGGGTAAAAATCGCATTTTACAGATAAGAATTTTGAAACTTGGAAAAATTTAGTAGCTCACAATGAATAAATAAAGAAAAAAACAAACAGGTAGTAAATGGAGAACACAGGACTCCAGTCAAGAGATCTGCTATCACTGATCTAGGTCATAACACTCTAGGTGTTGATATTTATTTAGATTAGGTTTTCATTTACTGAGGCATTACTTGTGTGTGTGATCTTCATATATATATATATATTCACATATTCATATATATATATATATAAAGGATTATAATGATAACATCAAAAATTCCCATATGGACGTTGGGTCTTTAAAAACTGGCAAAAACTGCAGTAATGATATTAACAAAGTGCATTTCTACATTCTAGAATAGCGGTCGTAATAAAATTTATCTTTCTTATAAGATTTCTTTACCTGGGGAAATTAAATGTAGTGTATTATTACCTATAGATCGCAATAAAAAGGATTTACTGTCTGATATAGTCCTTAGTTACACTGAAGGGGAAAAACTATGCTGTTCAAAATGGAAGATAAAAATTATATTTAGAACAAGAATAGAAGAAGAAATAAAGCTACAAATAATAGAATAATAGCAAACTTAAAATATAAACATGTTTTTTACTTGTCAAGTAGTCCTGGAAATCCAGCAGACGATCTCCACAATCTAGGCTTATTCTTTGGGCACAGAGGTGCATTTGTTGAAATGGCATTAAAATATACCTATAAACCTCACAAATTCTGCCACAGAAGCTTCTCTATAAAAATAATTAGCTATTAGTCAGCCTGGCTACAGGAATATATTTATTTATATCACCTAGGAAGCATTTAATTCACATAGAATATGCTCATGTTGTGACAAGTGTAATTCCAAACCAAGAAGACAAATATCCATGTTAATGAAGTTCATGAAGAAAATATTTTTCTGTTCCATAGAAATACTGTAAGAGTCATTTCCTTAGTATGCAAATAATGAAAGTCAAATAGTTGTGAGTTTTGTGATATTACATACAGATAGGTCATTGAAATATTTTAACTTATCAATAATAAACTTAGAAAACATGAATAATGAATGGTTGCTGTGCTAAAATATTAACTTAACTAAGTAATACTTTTCAATAAAATTACAATAATAGTGTAAAAATAAACCCTGACGTCTAGTTTGCAAAATTATAGTCAAAAGAAGGGATATGTGATTTCAGTAAACACACTTAGACTCCAATGCTATTAACCTTGTGATTAGTACAGTTCTTTCTCTGTTTTATATCCAGGTGGATGAAATGATTAGGATAATTTAAGAAGTCATAAAAACATGAATATTTAAGATGAACTTATCACAAGAGACTTACCGTACTGTTAGGCTCGAGACGCTGTGAGTGTAGGAAGAGGCATTCTGTGAATAAAAAGGTAACAGTCTTTTAAGGTTTAAATACATTTGAAAAGTGTTTTTAAAGTATTTTTAAGTATTGGGGAGATAAATAAAATTCAGATATATGGCATTTTACACACAGATACAATATACAATTTAGGATTAGCAAACAATAATTCTAGACATAAGAGGCTAATATCTTGTCTATATCGCAGTAAAAATAATAGAATACTCTTGTATTTGTATGACTTTACAATGAATGGATTATTCATTGTGTTTTGGCAAACACAATTAATTATTTAGTAACAGACCATTAATATGAATAAAAATATTGCATTTCTACAAAAGAGATGATGCTGGGGGCACCTGGGTGGCTTGGTCAGTTAAGCATCCAATTTTGGCTTAGGTCATGATCTCATGGTTTGTGGGTTCGAACCCCGTGTTGGGCTCTGTGCTGACACCTCAGAGCCTGTACCCTTCTTTGGATTCTGTGTCTGCCTCTCTCTCTGCCTCTCCCCAGTTCATGGCCTGTCTCTCTCTCTCTCTGTCTCTCAAAAATAAGTAAACATTAAAAATTTTTTTTTGAAAAAAGAGATGATTCTGTAAAACGGTTTTCAGCCATGAATCTGGTGCAATAATTTTGTTACACACTAAAAGCTTTAGCCAATCAAGTAACTGGTATAATATACTTAGAATGAAATAAAATACTTTAGTGACTAATCATGAGGCCACCCTTAAAGGGGAAACATTGAACCTAGCCACCAAACTGAGAATATGATTTCACATTAAGAGTTCATGAAAAATTCTTCAATACATTAACTTAGATGATATTCCAAAGAAAACCTCAATGTATTTCTCAAAGAAGAAACTTTAGAGTTACATTATTTAATTAAATCAACATGATTAGAAATCTTTAAAAAAAATAACAAAAAAACACACCTCAACAATTAAAAAATAATGAACAAAGCACAGCAAATCTGGGCTAAAAAGTACTGTGTAAAATAGAAAACAAATTATGATGGCTGATATTTAGTACCCAACATCATTTTAAACGTATAAGGTGTGTCAAAAACTATACCAGAGGCACAAGCATAGTTTTACATATTTTAACAATTATAAGAAATGAAAGAACTTAAATAGTTACATTAATAGATCATGCAAAGA
Organism: Panthera onca; assembly: GCF_046562875.1. Classification (NCBI taxonomy): domain Eukaryota; kingdom Metazoa; phylum Chordata; class Mammalia; order Carnivora; family Felidae; genus Panthera; species Panthera onca. The sequence continues at coordinate 39,574,732 of NC_138347.1, read as the reverse complement.
ACAGCAAATACCTAAGAGAGATAGGAAAGCTATTCCAACAAAATTTTTAAGTAGAATTAGTAAGTTTTGAAAAGCTTTTGGAAAATAATGGAATATATAAAAACTCTTCTAATCTAAATTCATATCCATCATGAAATATTGATTTCTAAAATACATTACAATCTTTCAAATATCCCCAGTCTGCTCCTAGGGCCAGCCAGCAGTAATAGTCATGTAAGTGACTCCACTTTAGAAGTAATTTTTCCAGTCAAATTGCTTTAGCTGATACATTTTGAAGGAGAAATGATCTATTCCCACCAAGTAATACTTAAATTGCATAAATGGGAGCAAATGAATAGCTCTTGTTTTTGAAGACTGAATTTGGCAGTGAATTGTTATGTAGTAATAGGTTTTTACTAAAATAGTTTATTCCTTTGAAATCCCTTTGTAATTTCTTATGTTCTTTCGAACACCTTTCTTCTTTCAAGTGGTTCTCGTTTGATTCTCAAATTCTATAATTATTGAAATATTATATATATAAGTAGAAACATAATTGTAAAAATAGGGAGAGATTTCAATATATGATTGCATGTATTCATTTACAAGCACTAAAATAATGTTTAACGAATATTTGATAACACAGGAAACAAACTCATGAGTTAATATCAAATGTCAAAAATTTGATGAAAACCTTTATTTTGCTTTTGTGGCCATCCCATGAGCCAGCCAATCAATACCACCTAAATCCAAATCAACATCCAATTAGCTGAACATGAGTGGCGAACAAACACATTACCCTGATGGTTTTCACTATGAATCCATGAAATTCTCTCTCACCTTTTGTGTCTACTCTGTCCTATCTCTAGTCCATTCAGTCATCAAAAGGCGTCATTTCAGACTGTCATGACTGCCTGTCCTCACCTGCCGTCACATCCCCTGCCCTCCCGCCTCCTCCTACAGCTCCACCTCTTACCCCTTTCTTGCTCCAAGGCATCTTTCTTATACCACCAGATTTTTGTTCCCTTTAGATCATTTTAATGTTTGTTTCTTCTGAGAGAGAGTGAAAGAGAGAGACTGTGTGCACAAGAGAGGGTCGGGCAGAGAGAAAGAGGGAGAGAGGGAATCCCAAGCAGCCTCCATGCTCAGCGTGAAGCCCACTCAGGGCTCAATCTCACAACCCTGAGATCATGACCTGAGCCAAAATCAAGAGTCAGATGCTTAACCAACTAAGCCACCCAGGCAGCCTCCTTTAGATCATTTTAATTAGCACTCAAACCAGATATTATTTTTCCTCTTAAAAAAAAAAAAAGAATGACAGCTTATTTTGGCCCCATTTCCCATTTCCTTCTGAAATACCACTCCTTTTTTTTTTCTTTTCTTCTTCTTCTTTCTTTTTTGGTTTCCTTTCAGTAAAACTTAAAGAAAGTGTGACCTGTACATGCTCACTCTAATTATCGTTCCACTCTCCCCTGACTCCACTCAGGCTGGTTTTCTTTCCTAATGTTCCATGGAAATCGCTCTCATCAAGATCACCAGTGTCCTCCTCCTGTTAAGTCCAACAGTCAGTTCCTATTTCTTGTCGCACTTGATCTATCAGCACAATTTAACAGAGTTTGAACTCTCCCCTACTTGATAGATAAACTTTCCTTGTTTTCCTCTTCTCTCACTGGTTGCTCCTTCCCTGTCCTATTTGCTGATTCATCCTTTTCTTCTCACTCTTTTAATATTGAAGTCCTTCAGTGCTCAGTCCCAGGCCTCTTCCCTTCTCTACCCATACTCTACATCTTTGTTGCTTTATATGGCCTTCTGGTTTTAAATAACTTCTGGGGCACCTGGGTGACTCAGTCGATTAGGCAGCTGATTTGGGCTCAGGTCATGATCTCACGGTTCATGGGTTTGAGTCCCACATAGGGCTCTGTGCTGACAGCTCAGAGCCTGGAGCCTGCTTTGGATTCGGTGTCTCCCTCTGTCTCTGCCGCTCCCCTGCTCGTGTTCTGTCTCTCTCTCTTTCAAAAATGAATAACAAACATTAAAAATTTTTAAATAACTTCTACTCCCAGATGTTCCATATGCAGACCAGACTTTTCTTCTGGACCACACAATTCTATAGTCAACCGTTTGCTCAACTTTATTTCAGTGTTTAATGCACATCTAAAACTCAACATGTCCAAGTCTGATTCCTGGTCTTTTTTCCATCTATGGATTTCTCCACCTTAGAATACATAGATGTCACTCCTGTATTCTGTTGCTGTAGTACAGAATAGTTATTCAAAATATACATTTGTTAACCTAAATAATAAATTAATACATGAATCAAATTTTCAGGGCACAAACACATATATACAAATACCAAATTAAATGCAGTATATCAAATCAATATCTGAATAATGCCAATCCATAATGGTGAAGGAATACAAGTGCTAGTATTTGCTTTATTAAAATTTTCCACAATTGTTATGTACTGCTCTTAGAACTAGAGGAAACATTTAAAGTACAATCCTTCTAGATTTTAGGGCACATAAAGAGTAAGATTGGATAAGTGAATGAAAATCCTGCTTTAACATGGGGGTGCCTGGGTAGCTCAGTCAGTTAAGCATCTAACTCCAGCTTAGATCATGATCTCACCCTGAGTTTGAGCTCCGTGTCAGGCTCTGTGATGACAGCTTAAAGCCTGGAGCCTGCTTCAGATTCTGTGTCTCCCTCTCTCTCTGCCCCTCCCCCACTTACATTCTGTCTTACATTCTATCTCTCTCAAAAATGAATAAAATTAAATTTTTCTTTTAGAAAATACTGTTTTAACATAATTAAATATTAGAATTTATTATTTTGTTTATAGAATCATCAGATAAAGTTTTCTTTTCCTCCATCAAAAACAAAAGCATTTCAGGGCGCCTGGGTGGCTCAGGTGGTTAGGCGTCTGACTTTGGCTCAGGTCATGATCTCCCAGTTTGTGAGTTTGAGCCCCACGTCAGGCTCTGTGCTGACAGCTCCAAGCCTGGAGCCTGCTTAGGATGCTGTGTCTCCCTCTCTCTCTGCCCCTCCCCAACTCATGCTCGGTCTCTCTCTGTCTCTCTCTCTCTCTCAATAATAAATAAACATTAAAAAAAAAATTTAAAAGAGCATTTCAATAAAAAGCAATGGTATTAAATAAAGTTTACTAGGTATTTTTCTCATATTTATGAAAAATGCATAAAAGGGTTTTTGTCTTTCTGGACAAGTGATTGACATCTGGTAATAAGTAGTTTTTCATCACTAACCATGCTATTTTAATCTTTACAGACACATTTATTTATAAGTAATTGATATTCAACATTTCTTATCAATTGTATCAATTTCTTATTTTATATCCCTTAGGGCCTCTCCATATCAATATTTGATTAACAGTAATTTAAATTATCAAGCCGAGTTTCTGTTAGGATAATATATAATTCAGATATTTGACCTGTTCAAATCCTTCCACCAAATTACTTTAGCAAAATGAAATACAATTTTTCAAGTCAAAAATATGAGCATTTTAACTGTGGGTCAGATAAGATAGTCAGCTTTTATTTCCTTCTGAGTTATATCTCTTTTGTGGTTTTGCTCATGGAATTAATCAGTGTGTACATGGAACTGATAGGGCCAAGGGACTCTAAAATTATAGTCTAGGCTACACTGAAAACAGCTCTTAGTGTTCTAAGAACTGTGTGTGTCATCTACATTCCTCATGAAAACGAGCTTTGAAAAGTCCTTGTAAAAATAGATCTGATAACATGCACTCATGTATGCCCAAATTAGGTTTAAAGTCTATATGACTTTTCCTTCTTTCTTTACAAAGCCTGTGGGACTTCATGCCTTCATGCTCTTTGATGCATAAGGATGTACAGTTTGTACTAGATGCCCGTAAAACTGACTGCTTACTCATTTATTATTAATTTTGCTGTTTCTTTCAGAGCATAGTGGTTGTGAGGTTAGGCTCTAGTTTTGGGCTAACTCTGTGACCGTAGTTAGGTCATTGAAAACTTCTGTGACTCAGTTTCCTCTTTGTAAAATGGACATTAAAATAGCACTTAACCCATTATCACTATTTTAAGGATTAAATGAAATAATATGTGTAGTTTTCGGAACACATCATGAGGCATGTGTCTAACAACTATGACATACAGCATTAGACATTTGCCTATGTTGGGGTCATTTGCTATTTTTTCATATGCAAATTATATTAGTTTACCAGGGCTGCCACAATAAAATACTAGACAACATAGACAACAGAGGGGCGCCTGGGTGGCTCAGTCGGTTGGGCGTCCGACCTTGACTCAGGTCATGATCTCACAGTTTGTGGGTTTGAGCTCCACATCAGGCTCTGTGCTGACTGCTTGCTCAGAGCTTGGAGGCTGCTTCAGATTCTGTGTCTCCTTCTCTCTCTGTCCCTCCCCCGCTCATGCTTTGTCTCACTCTGTTTCTCAAAAATAAATAAATGTTAAAAAAATAATTAAAAAAAAATACCAGGCAATAGAAATTTATTTTTTCATAGTTCTACACGCTGGGAGACCAATACTGAGATGTCAACAGGATGAGTTCTTCTGGATCATCTCTTCTTGGCTTGCAGATGGCTGCCATCTTGCTGTGTCTTCATATGGTCTTTCCTCTGTGTGCAGGTATCCCTGGTGTCTCTTTTGAGTGTCCAAATTGTCTCCTCCTATGGCACAAGTAAGATTAGATTAGGGCCCACCATGAAGGCCTCATTTTTACTTAATTTCCTATTTAAAGGCAATCTTCAAAAACAGTCATGTTCTATGGTACTAAGAATTAGAGCTCCAGGGGCACCTGGGTGGCTCAGTCGGTTGAGCGTCCAATTTCAGCTCAGGTCACCATCTCACGGCCCGTGAGTTCGAGCCCCGCGTCGGGCTCTGGGCTGATGGCTCAGAGCCTGGAGCCTGCTTCTGATTCTGTGTCTCCCTCTCTCTCTGCCCCTCCCCCGTTCATGCTCTGTCTCTCTGTGTCCCAAAAATAAATAAACGTTAAAAAAAAAAAAATTAAAAAAAAAAAAAAAGAATTAGAGCTCCAATATATGAATTTTGAGGGAGACAATTCAGCCCAGAACACATATGTACAAATATGACAAAATTCTCTACACTTTGTCCTCCTTGTGTGAAGCTCTTTATAATCTCTATATTATTTAATTATTATAAAAGTCTTAAAAATGATTTTTTAAACTTAATTTATTAATCAAGTAATCAGGACTCCAAGGCTGAGATACAGGTTACTTTACTTAGAGGAACTAAAAAGATGATAAGGGGCACCTGGCTGGCTCAGTCAGTGGAGCATGTGACTCTTGATCTCAGAGTTGTGGGTTTGAGCCCTACACTGTGTGTTGAGATTACTTTAAAAAGTAAAATCTCAAAGAAAGAAAAAAAAAAGAGGGTGTCTGGGTGGCTCAGTTAGCATCCCACTTTAGCTCAGGTCATGAACGCACGGTTCAAGAGTGTGACCCCACGTCAGGCTCTGAGCTGTCAGCACAGAGCCTGGAGCCTGCTTCGGATTTTGTGTCTCCCTGTCTCTCTGCTCCTCCCCTGCTCACACTCTGTCTCTTGCTCACTCTCTCAAAAATAAATAAATGTTAAAAAAAGTTTTTAAAGAAAAAAATATAGAAGAAAAAACCAGATAAGTTTAGAGTCCAGGCTTTGAACCACATTTTCTGTCTGACTCAAAAGCCAGATTTTTCCTACTACCTTATGGTTTATCATAAACTGGTTAACTGTCTTTTATTGATCAATTCACTTGCCAGATAAGTAACAACCATGTTTCTGTAGATGATTTTCATTTTTGTTTGTTTTTTACTTGTCTCCATTGGCCAAGCTGTTTTATCAATATGTATATAGATGTAACTTCGTGGAATTTTATTTTCACTTTGTTGGAGTAAACTTTTAAAATGTTGAATTTATCAATGATAATCAAATAAAAATCAATTAGTTTTCTTACATTTGCCATTTCCTTGCTAGATTCACTGGAGTCAGCTTTGGGCCATTCTTGCCTATGTGGCCATTTTGGATGATAGGAAAGTTAGATTAAGATTGTTAGGAATTCCTGAAAAATGTGAATAACGCATACAAGTTAATTGAAGATGTGGTTGAATGAGGCATCAAGTTTCGGATTCCACTGCCCTATCGTTATCATTGCTATCTCTTCCTATTAATCTATACTCCTAATGTATAATTTACAAATAGAATCACGCTATGCCCCCCCCCCCCATCCCCCTTTTTTAGAAGTGTTTGTTTGGGGAAGAAAATAAGACTAATAAATTAGTCCTTTTTTTTAATGGATTGTGAGGGCAGCGCTGATTTTCAAAACAACATTGATTTCAACAAATGAATGTTATCATCTCAAGTGACTCATTTTGTGGGAACTAGTTTATGTGCCAGTCTCTGGTCTGATCTAAATAGATGCTGTCATAAAAACATAAATTTTGAAATTTTCTTTTCATGCTATTAAGCCTTTTTCCTCCCCTGAGATAATAACCACAGGGCACAGTGAAAAACATAATGATCACAATAACATCGGTTTTTAAAGAGAAGTTACAAAACCTCTTTTTACTTCCCCACTGTTTTTTTTTCCTCTTTTTTGTTAAGATTTCCTCTTTGTAGACCCTTTGCACAATGAAAATAGAATAGTCTCTTTGCTGTATCTCTTTACCAACAAGTTACTCCAAGTTTCTAAACTGTGGCAGTTTGCAATTTTGATAATATATGACTTTATATTATTATGGAACCAGGTATAAATTACTTAAAAATGATGAGAGAGAGCCCAGCTGATTAATAAGAATATCTTATTAATATCATCTTTATTTATATTTTATCATTTATGACTTGCTATAGTGGTGGTACTTGGGAATTTAGGAAATCATAAAGATTTTTCATATCTGAGCTATACTGTATTCTAAAGAAAAGTAATATTATATCAATAACATTATGTCATTCTCCTAAAAGAATATGGTAAGAATTAATTATTGTACATATACATATATACAGAAAGCCTAGATTAGTGCCAACTCCATAGTAAGTACTATTTACATGAAGATAAGTTATTATTATTAGTGTGGGAAGGTGATCCATTTGTAGTGTTTAAATTTATTGTTTTGAGAAGGCTTTATTTTGTCACTTAATCAGAGAAAAAAACAAACATAAAAGCTTTGTATATTTAGACCCAGTAACAAGTTTTAAGGAGGTTTAGGATTGATTATTATTTATAAATTTAATACTTTTTAAGGGGGAAATGAATCCAAGTAGTATTTGAAAAAATAAACACCATTTTACTCAGTTTTAAATAGTTTTATACTTTTGTATATAATTTTAATCATGAGAACATTTTCATATCAAAATGACAAAATATATCAACCATTTATCCAATTTAGAAAAATATGTAACTCTAATAAGTATAGTTGCATTTCATTTCTGGATGATTCCTATTTCCAGAAATTCTGAAGTTTAACACTGAATATGAGGTAGATTAAAATTCAGATACTGCAAAGCTAACTTTTCTATAATAGTATTATATAGTAAATTTTTTTTGGAAAAGGAAAAAAGTTTTAATAACACTGACGTCCATTAACATTTTTCTATAAAATATACATTTCAATATTAATAACTACATTAATGACCTTTGAAATGAAAATATCACAACATTTTTCAGTATTCTATCTTTTCTATCAACCATTGTGGTTAAAATATTTTAAGACAATCTTCCTTTCATTGACTACATCCCTTTAAGAAACAAAACAAAAACAAATAAACTTTTGAAATGAATTGGAAATGTATGTATAGTGAATCTAGGTTTGCACTTTACATTTTGTTACATCATGGAGTTTGTAAATAGGTGGTTCTTATAAAATAGTAATATTCTCTGTGATGTTGAAACATGATTATCCAAGTGAATGCAATAACATTTTTGAACTTTATCAGTCTGAGTTCCCAAACCTAGCAAATAAAAAGGCTTGGGAAAGTACAAGACTTTCTAAAGTACGAACGGTGCCTCAATTCTCATAAATTTTCCTCAATTGGAAAAGGTGATTAATTGAAGGCCTGATTATAAAATGATTTTCAGGGTACACAGTAGATTCAGTCATCTATTTTCAGATATCTATGAGTGTTTTTCCAATGTACAATATCTATGGGTATAAATTGTCCTCTGAAACCAAGGCAATTCATTTCCACTTTGAGAAATTAATGTGGGGAAAGAAATTACTAGTATTGCATGATTCCTATTTCCAGAAATTCATATTAAAGTTATAACTAGCACCCAAATTTCACGCACACCCTCCCCCATTTCTTCCTCTTCCACCTCCTCCTCCTTCTTTTATTGGTATTTGTTGAGTGATACGTACAAACCTATTATATACTAGACTTTTGTTATCTATGCCATTGAGATTTCTCAGATTGAAGCCAATTTCACAGATCTGAATTAATATTAAAATTTAGTGTACTTATTATAAAACTTCTCTCTAGGTCAAAAGACAGAACTTTTTTTTTTTATTTAAAAAAAATTTTTTTTTTTTTCAACGTTTTTTTTTTTTTTATTTTTTTTTTATTTTTTTTTTTATTTTTGGGACAGAGAGAGACAGAGCATGAATGGGGGAGGGGCAGAGAGAGAGGGAGACACAGAATTGGAAACAGGCTCCAGGCTCCGAGCCATCAGCCCAGAGCCTGACGCGGGGCTCGAACTCACGGACCGCGAGATCGTGACCTGGCTGAAGTCGGACGCTTAACCGACTGCGCCACCCAGGCGCCCCCAAAAAATTTTTTTTTTTAATGTTTATTTATTTTTGAGACAGAGAGAGACAGAGCATGAACAGGGGAGGAGCAGAGAGAGAAGGAGACACAGGATCTGAAACAGGCTCCAGGCTCTGAGCTGTCAGCACAGAGCCGACGCGGGGCTCGAACTCACAGACCGTGAGATCATGACCTGAGCCGAAGTCGGACGCTTAACCCACCGAGCCACCCAGGTGCCCCAAAAGACAGAACTTTCAAGTAGATATTCAAACTTATGTATTCCATCAAAAAGTAGACTTTCTAACAGGTATTATGAAAGCACATTCCATTTCCATTGTATTCAATTTTGTCTTTGAACTAAAATTCTATTAATGATAAAATGAAATGGGCAAGTACTGTAATTTATGTGGGTTGCATCTCTGGGCAATTATTTATATAGTTAAATTATTGTCCTTAGAATGAGGAGAAATTGGAAAACTTACTTCTCAAACTTTGCAACTAATATAAACTTGTGTTAAACTTCTAGAAATTTCTAAAATATAAAATGCATTTTTGAGGCAAAATTCAAACTTTTAGAAAACAAGAAAGTACTACTTCTAGATGTCCTTTATAAAAGGTCTACGTACATTTGCAAATCTCACCAAATCAAGTAAACTGGTGAACTAGAAGTTAAGCCAAAATAACATGGTTATAACTTCTTAAAAAAAAAAAAAAAAAAAAAAAAAAGCAAGAGTGAGGAATGTACCCCTCACTCTTATTAGAAGGTATATGTACTCTAAGGCAGCAATATTATGAACAGCTGTTAGCCACCATGCTTAAATTGGCTGTGAATATCTGAAATAGTTGTCCATGGTAATAGGAAATTCACGGTTATTTTGCACCTTTAAAGAAGCTTTAGTTCCAGCCTATCAAAGCTCATTCTTTCCTGGAAGAAGCTCAGAATTACATGGTTTCCACATCTGTGGAGCATGTTGTGCTTCTCAATCATCTAACTGCACTAAGACAGGCACAATAAGATCACTGTTTTCATACATTTTCTCAAGCCCTGTTTGTTTTCAGCAGCACAGGGGCAGGGAGGGCTGGAGAAACAAAAGTGCACTGCCCAGTCACGGGATCATATAGTTCCTTTTTCAGCCTATGTGAAACTGTTAGTGGAACCATGAACAAGAAACTTTCTTCTACTTTTTTAACTAGCTTGACCTGCTAGAAAAGAAAGTTCTCTGCATTTTCCTGTCAGAAAGCCTTCCAGTTATTTTTTTATAATTACAACGTCTTTTAGATTTTTATAGAAGGAAATATTGTTCAGTGAGTAGCATGGAATACTGTTTTTATTATAAAATACTAATAGTCAAATGTTACCAAGAAGTTTTTTAGAAAAAAAAACACCCTTTTATTAGCTTAATTATATCTTTTTTTCCCCTTATTTGTATGCTTTTTATCTCAAAATGTTAGAAAACAATACATGATACTTAGCAGATTTTGCAGTATTCCTGAGAATACCTGAGTATCAGACATAAAAGCTATTATATAAGGAAAACCATTAAAAGCCATTTTAAAAGTATCTAAAATAATAATGGTTAATTCTAAGTTTTTTTTATTACAATTTCTACAATGAGTTTTCATCTGTTTGTGATGAGAAAAACTAATGAAAAGGATATTATAACGAGATCTATCTTCAGATACAAATAAACACTGACTCTTCCCCCAACCAAATTTTTTAGAGGCAATGATCTTTTACTTCAGTAGTCACTGAAATTTTCTCTGGAAGACCAATTCCTCTTTGGTTTAATTGGACTTCATCAAGTGGAATGGACAGGAAGAAACTGAAGGTATATTTGCTATTTCTGACATACCTATCACCAGCTCCATATGCTACTGGGTCAGGATATGTTGGGAATTGGATGGACATGACTAATTCACATTTTATAAGACTAATTGAATTTGGGTTACAAAAAAACGACCTTTGAAAACCAACTGCGAGTTTGATCGAAAAGGTTTCCTATCCATCAAAACTTATTGTCCAAACATGTTTTATGAGACATGCTCAGCATCAACTCATTTGTCTTTAATATGAGTTTTTCAACATATTGGATAAATCAAACTCGGGAATATAACAGAGAGGAAAATATAAAGAAATTTACAGTGAAGCAAAAAGATAATGGTGACTAAAATTTATGCTTTAAAGTACAAGTGCACAATTCTTACTTAATAAATTGCTGGAAGATTGTCATTTATCTAATAAGAGTAGTTCATCTTTTTTAGGATTGTGTCTACACGATAGCCTCACAGAAGAAAAGGTAGCAGGAACGTGTTGTGATGGTGACTTGGTGATTATTAAAAACAAAAACGAAAACAAAAAAACACCTCAAAACAATTTCATCAAAATCAGAATCTGCCTATGTTAAGATAGGGAATTACACTGTTTACCATTTCTCTTAGAACTTCAGGAGAAATAAGTTCATTGATGGCAGAAAGATAAACTTGCAAAAGCAGGATGTAAAGAGTATTTCTTTGCCTTGGCAGGCTCCTTTCAGTGCTAACCCTATATGCAGATATAGTTAAGGGTCTGGACCCTCTTGTCTCCAGATATTGACTTTAAATCCACACATACTTTTTATTCTATCTTTGAACTCATCTTGTAATTTATTATTTTACCAATTAGAACTTGGTTGCCCTGTAGCGGTTTCATATAGCCTAATTTGACCCTTTACTCTTACCTCCAAAGTAGACAATATCTTTTCTGAAGGTAGGAATCATTTTATAGTAGCTCAGGGTTGGGCATCAAGTGGGTAGGGCTCATAATTCTTGCGTGATGTACTGAGTTTTAACTTTAGTTTGACTAATTGGCTCTGATTTCTTGTGTTTCTCACAATTTCTTCCCCAGTTCCTCTCCTGTTTTTTCTCTCTTGGATTTCCATCTCTATGGTTTCGGCACTAGATTCATGAATTTAGCTCTACTGCTGAGCACACTGTTGGTTCACTGTTTGACTGGATGGAGTGGAACCCATAGCAATTGGTTTCTGTGTCTTTATATCTTAGGAGAACGGTTCCTGGTTCTCTGCCCAGTTTCCTGTCTTACATAGGCTTTTTCATTTGCTTCCATCTTATTAAGAAAACATTTGTTAAGACAATCAATGGAAGTCAATTATAAATTAACCTTACAAAACCATAATTTGTTCTCCATAGCCTATTTGGAATTGAGGGGGAAAAAAAAACGTGTTTTGGTTTAAAAACTCCCTTCCCAAATACCTTTTCTTATCCTGGAAACTTTTCAGTTGCTTCAATGTAGATGAAAAATCCCCAAGATTTTGGAGAAAATAGCATTTGCAGTTCAAGTTATCAAAATCATTCATATGTTAAATATTCTGTTTTAAACATACTACATAATGTCATGCAGTTTAAACAAAATCTATATTAAATCTGCCATTCATTTAGGGAAAAAAAAAAAGGGCTTTCAGACATCCACTGAGAGAGCTGGAAAAATTCCCATGGTGCCCAACTGTATCACACATTTAAGAGGTCAGGTATTTCACAAATCTAAACCTGCCCCCATCTAACAATAGGACTAATGATACAACCCGTCACATAGATCTGCCACATGGTTCAACAAGTTGCATGTATCAGCCATTTAGTGCAACATTGCACACGAAACAACTGTTGTGCAACACAACTTGCCACAGAGACAACCAGTTGCTAGATTCTGAGTGTATTATAGTCTTGTTCAATGGAAAAGGGCTTCTTTTAACTATAAATAATTGTTTTGAATAACTGTTTTGAATAACTGTTTATTTTAGTCTGTGTGGGTTGCTATAACAAAATATCATAGACCAGGTATACCATAAACAGCAGAAATTTATTTTGGACAGTTCTGAAGGCTAGAAAGCACAGAATCAAGATTCCGTGTTTGCAATCTAGACAGCCATCTTTTCAATGGAATCTAACATGGCAGAAAAGGTTAGAGATCTTTCTGGGGGCCTCTATTATAAGGGTACAATCCCATTAATAAAGGCCCTGTACTTGTGACCTAATAATTTCCCAAGTCCCCACCTCCAAATATCATCACATTGGGGATTGGGTTTCAGATATGAATTTTAGGGGGACACAAATATTCATTTTATAGCACTGCTCTTTTCCTTCCATAAGCTATTAAATGTTTGCCTAACACATACCTAGGCACTGCATTAGATGTTGTGGATGTAAAAGAAAACAAGAGACTTTTTCTGACCTCCAAGCCCCATAGATTGGGAAACAAGACACACATGAAACATAATTTCTCTTTGCACTACAGGGATATTTCTTAGTATATAGAGATATTCAGTATTAATGGAATTATTTTCAATAATAGAAGTAAATCTGGAGTCGTCTCCTAATCTGGACATGCCTGAAAAGTGATCTTTTCTGTGTTCTAGAAATGATCCTTTAGGGTTTCAAACTTTGACAATGTTCACAAAAGACTGATGTATAAAACCAATATATATGAACTTATTAATTTACAGAAATAAATATAATTATAGGAAGATTAGATGTTTATGTTCATTTTCTAAGTGTATTCTTTCCCTTTAGGCAAACTGTATAAAAGACAAATTAGGAGCACTTGGGTGACTCAGTCGGTTAACCATCCGACTTCAGCTCAGGTCATGTTCTCACGGTTCCTGAGTTCAAGCCCTGCATCGGGCTCTGTGCTTTGGATCCTCTGTCTCCCTTTCTCTCTGCCCCTCCCCCCACTCGTGGTCTCTCTCTCTCTCTCTCTCTCTCTCTCTCTCAAATATAAACATTAAAAAAACAAATTATTAAAATATTGCTTTGTGAACAGAGTATCATAGCAAAGGACTATTGCTGCTTGATCCTCTTCTGTATGAGTCTATCTTGTCCATTTCAACAAAACCTGGTGGGCAAGATGCTGATGTAGTCCCTGCAGCATTAGTCTTGCTTAAGCCCTTATCACTTGGCAAACACCATCCCAAGGGGGTTGGAACAAGTCCTCTGTTTATTGGCTCAGTATTCACTCATGTTCAAGAAACCTTTGGGACTAAATTTAAGCAAGAGTCACAGATAATACGCCAGCTAATTCTCCTACATTTCTCTTAGCTGAAGTCTAGCTCTACCTTGAAGATATCACTTTCTCTGCATCTTTCAGTTTTGAACTCACGTTCCTAACTGTTGGAAAATAGGATTGTGTCTTTTTTTCTCTCCATTGCAGCTCCATGGTGATTATTACACAGCTTTTTAGTAAAATGTCCTCCTCCATTTAGATTCACACCATTATGTTCAATTATCTTTTGCCTCTCCTTTGTCTTCGTTTCTAATCTCTAGGTCAGTCCTCCTCATTCACTGAAGAACTTGGCAGAGAGTGAATCACATTCCTTTTTACTCGAATTCCTTCCTCGCTCTTCCCACTCTGAACTAATATCAACAATTCTAGTGTGGCATTTCCATTGTCCAGAATTTACTCTGACTATTGTGGCTGTGTATATTTCTGTAGAAATATACTTAGCAATATTTCATTAGACCTTCATCTTGTAGTTTAATCTTTTACGGGGATCTTATTTTCATGATAGCCAGATCCTTAGGGTTGTTTCTCAATATCTTCTATGTACTGCCTGTAGATATTAGCCAAAGTGTCGGCAGGAGGTGAGTGTCAGGTTTTCCAGTTAAAGGAGTAATACGAGAGTTAAGAAGGTTTGATCAGAATTCAGTTTTAAAAGATAAGTAGGAGTTCATCATGCTGGCTGGAGTGCAAAAACCTTCCAAGGGGGAGCCACCTCAACAAAGACATAAAGTCATAAAACAGCATGCTTGATCGTGAAGTCATTATGAAGCGTACTTGGAAATACGGCTGGACATATAGCCAGAGATTCCTGATTGCCGTCCTCACCCTTGGTTTCATCCACCCACCTGCATATGTAGAATAGGCCTTTTAGCCTTTATTACTAATCCATTTGCAGCCTTACTGCACTTCACCTGAGTTCTTGAACTTCACTCCATTCTGTCAGTTAGGATAACCATCGTTTTTTCCTGTCAGTCACTCAGTACAGCTGCTATACCACAGGCAGGTATTGGACCAGAATAAGTCAGTTGCCATATAATAGAGGATCTAGCATAGGTAGATTTTGCTTTATCATTTTGACCAACAGGAAATCATTGAAGTGACTGGAAATCCAACATGTTCTTAAGAACTGGGTGGCTTGCATGACAGAGTAGATGGGCTGCCATTAGCTTTGCCATAGTTCATTACCAACATTATAAACATAGTTAATTTCAACACTACATGATCTTTTATTAAATGTTTGTTTATTTATTGAGAGAGGGAGAGAGAGAGAATCCCAAGAAGGCTCCATGCTCACAGCGCAGAGCCCAACACCGAGCCTGATCCCACTAACTGTGAGATCATGACTTGAGCCAAGCTCGAGTCAGACGCTTAACCACCTGAGCCACCCAGATGCCCAACACCACATGATTCTTTTGCAAGTTGGATGATTCTTAAGGTAAAGCTACTCTGAAAGTATAGACAATAGTACGGATTAGAGAACACTGCTTTAATAGATTCTTGCCATCCAAACTGCCAAAAAGAGAAAATACTCCCTTTTCAGTTGATAGGAACTTCTGCAAGAAGGCTTAGACTTCTTCAGCTGATGTCATGACTTATCATATGTCTATTTTTTAACATACTTTAATATTATACCCATTAAGGAGTCTGTACCAAAAATATGAGCCATTTTTCCTAATTCCTGATCAGCTGCGTAGGGGTTAGATCTCATCTTTAGTATCTGACCTGTTTCTTGACTATGAAATGATAGAGATTGACTCATTCACAACTTGGCAGATATAGAAAATAATTATCCATTTGTTACATAAAGAAGAAAGATTTATGATTTCTGCTACTGGAAAACTTGGTAGAGGAAAATTGCTGGATTTTATCTGGGCTTGCCCAAATAATCTCTTTTTTGACACTGACAAACAGTTTTCCTGAGTTCTGCCCAACCTTAGGGGAACCAATGACTGATTTAGTGTCGAGGAGATTGATTGCCTTGCAGACACCAATACTTTTTTTCTGATATCAGTTTTTTATTTTCTGTAAGATGAGGGCCTCCACTCTGGTGAGTCCTTGGCTACCTGCTCAACTGAGTATGTGATAAAATACAACCTGCTGAAGCCCAGTAATTGGAACAATGGAGTAGTGATGATTATATTTAATAAAGAAAAGGCTTCAATGTTTTCAAAGACCTCAATATATTTGAGGTATGGGAAACGTTTAATGGAATGGATTTCATGATTTCTTATAGTTTCATCTAGTTCTCAAACTCTATGACATGAATTGTGACACTTTGCAAAGAAGACTCATATCAATGTGAAATACAGGCTCATCAGGGAAAGATGAATTAATTAATTTATGTTTTTTAATGTTTGTTTATTTTTGAGAGAGAAAGAGACAGAGTATGAGTGTGGGAGGGGCAGAGAGAGAGGGAGATACAGAATCCAAATCAGGCTCCAGGCTCTGAGTTGTCGGCACAGAGCCTGATACAGGGCTTGAACCCAGGAGCTGTGAGATCATGACCTGAGCTGAGGTCGGATGTTTAACTGACTGAGCCACCCAGGCACCCCTGGGAAAGATGAATTTAAACAGTCATATGATTCAATGGCTCACAAACCTGTGGACCTCTTAGTGTTGGCCAAGTTTGGAAGCATAGCAATAAGTCTGAGAAACTTTTTTGCACATGTTGCCCAGGCATTGTATACAGAGGAAATAAAATATCTCTACTACTATTTAACAAGTCTGTGAAGATATTTTTTACTAATAAATTCATTTAAAAGCTTTCAGACATAAATTTAGTAGTTTTCCTATCTATAAACACAATCACAATATTATGAAAACAGTAAAAGGAATCCCAGGAATATCTTAATTCAAAGCATGGTAGAACGATAGAGAAAACATTTAATTAAAACTGCAACTTCTTGCAGAACAGATCACTAAAGGAAAGATAATACACTTTTTCTTCTAGATCAGGAAAAAAGTGAAATTTGTCAATTCTCCCTGAATTGATCTCTATTAGTGCTGTACAATCAATCACAATCAAATTATTTTTTTAAGTTTACTTATTTATTTTGAGAGAGACAGAGACAGTGTGAGTGAGGGAGGGGCAAAGAGAGAGAGAGAGAGACAGAGAATCCCAAGCAGACACTGCACTGTCAGTGCCCAGCTCCACACAGGGCTCAAACCCACGAAACCATGAGATCGTGACCTGAGCCAAAACCAAGAGTTGGATACTTAACTGACTGAGCCACCCAGGCATCCCTCTCAGTCAAATTCTTAAAGAGCTTTTTTAACATGAAAAAAATGACTTGGGTCACCTGGCTGGCTCATTTGGTAGAACGTGCAACTCTTGATCTTAGGGTTGTAAATTTGAGTCCCACATTGTGTGTAGAAATTACTTAAAAACAAAATCTTTAGAAAGGATATCTGTAGGAATATCCATAAGGAAATAGGAAAATAATAGAAACAATAAAAATATGAGGCCTTGTTTTACCTACAATAAATGTGCTATAAAGTTTCATAAATTAAAAAGCAGTGTGAACATAGAGATAGATCAATGGGCTAGATTATAGTCATATATAATGGAAATTTCATGCTCTATAAATAAATGTCATATTTAAAGTTGGATCATTCAATAAATGGTGTTAAAATAAATATGGACATTTATTTCCTATTAGTACAATAAGTAATAGACTTATATGTAAAATAAGAAAGCATGTAAGTATGTGCAAATATCTTGGGTAAATAATCTGTAATCTCAGGGTAGAGAAGGCCTTTTTAATCACAGATTAAAAATAAATTAAAATAAGGATACACATAATATCTATATACCCACAAACAAGATAGAAATCCTGTAAGCTACATTTTCAGCATATAAATTAAAAGAGTAATATCAAATATATATACATATATATGTATATATACACTTTCAAAACCTCCTATAAATCAATATCAAAAAATGCACTGAAAATTTCTCTCAGTATTAAGGAAAGAGAGCATCATTCCTGTTCTCTGTTGCTTGGACTGTCCACATTCCCACACTGTGTGAAGTTTGGCTAGGAACATGTTGGGGTTACAGAAGCCTCTTATATCCCATTGGAGTGAGCATGGGAAGGTAGCTTCTTTACATTTTTTTCCCATGACAGTTGAAAGATAATAAAGTTCTTCAAATCCAACGCTGTGCTCTCATGATCTTTTTCCCTATTTCTGTGTGTTGAGATGCCCCTACATGCTCTAGCTGGTATGGGATCGGCCCCTAAGTCTGACATAAACACGGGAGGATATTCTTGTGTGGAAATGCTGGGCTACCTCACTGTCAGGTTTTTACTCTTCTGGGTCATGGTGACCCAATCTCTTGTAGTACAAGAGCTGGAGAGCCCGCCGGCAATTAGAAGCAGACATCAACATCTATTGCTGATCAAGCAGAGGTTGAATGCAACGGCTGTGCAGAAGCCATATAAATCTCCTTGGCTTGTTAACTTGTGCTTGTGCACCTAAGCTTAAGGAGATTGATATGTACTTTCTTGTTTTTTGACCCAGCACAGCAGATATGATCTATCTGTAGGAGCTGCGTCAGAGAGTACATTTTGGTATTAGAAATCCAGAAAAAAAATTTCAAATTTTTGAAACATCTCAAAGTCCTAAGGCAGCCTAATACAATTATAAATATTAATATTTGACCATGGCCTGATTTATTACCTGCCCTACAACATAAAAATAGCATAAAAGGAGATTGGATATTATAATTCGATACTGTATCATATACAGCAAAAGAAGACCTTACCCAACTATTCTGCCACTTCTCCTCCAAGAATATTTTCGTGGGTATGGGCTTATGTATCACGACATCCACTGAACACTGAAAAAGGAAAACTGGCTAGTGAATTATTAAGTGTGTGCAATGCCAAATATCCCACCAGCCCTGCCTCACTAAACTTGCTGACTTTTTACTTGTCAAAGAGATGAAACTGTCTGCTCATCTGTATGTATATTATGCACATTAGTGTGTGGTAAAGACACAGACAACTTTATTTCTCTAATATGGTATGCTAGCATTATACCGTGCACACAAATCTAACAATTAAAGAAAATACCTCATGCAACTTTCAAGCTCATTGTTTTCACTTATGTAAAATGTTTATTTCAGTGAATTGGAGAATTTAATTAGCTAAAAATAGTCATGCTGATTTTGCACGTCCCCAAGGTCAATTCACAGCAGTGAAAAGACCCCTGTTTAAAGCAAGACAAGTATTTTATTTGTTTGTTTGTTTGTTTTTTAGCAGACTCATATGGGACTTAATAAGAGCCAAATATACTTCTAAGGACTTTACAAATATTAACTTACTTAATTTTCCTAATGACCTGTTTTGGTTAGGTTAGGCTGTTACAACAAAAATACCATACACCGGGTAGCTTAAATAACATCTTTCTCACAATTCTGGAGGCTGGGAAGTTCAAGAACAGGGTGCCAGCTTGGTCAGGTTCTGGAGGAAGACTTCTTCCCGGTTCCCACACATGAAAGGGTGAGAAAGAGATCTGTCTCATCCTCTTTTTATGTTTTTTAATGTTTATTTACTTTTGAGAGAGAGAGAGAGAATGACCTGGGAAGGGGTAGAGAGAGAGGGGGACAGAGGATCCAAAGCTGGCTCTATGCTGACAGCAGAGAGCCCGTGTGGAGCTTGAACTCATGCACTGTGAGATCACGACCTGAGCCAAAGTTGGACGTTTAACTGATTGAGCCACTCAGGTGTCCCTCATCTTATCCTCTTTTTAAAAGTAAGGACTATAATCTCAGCATGAGGGCCCATCCTCATGACCTGATCTAATCAAAGGTCCCATTTCCAAATATACACTGGGGATTAGGGTTTCAACAAATGAATTTTGAGGGTATACAAACACTTAGTCCATAGCATAGCCTATAAAGAAGATTTTTATTAATATTTGTATAGTAAGTAAACAAGGAACAGACAGATTAAGTGCCTTGCCCAGGGGAACACAGCTTTTCATGGACAGAACTAGGATTTAAATCTCAAGCAGTTTGATTTCAATCTGAGCTTCACCTCTACCCTGTATTTCAAGTTACCAAAAAGTTATCTAAAAATGTGATCCAGAGCTTTGAAACTGACATTTACTTTTGTAACATGCAACATGTAACATCAATTCCATTGATTTCTAAGGATATAGCATATAAAAACAAAGATCACAAAAATATATTTTTGTTAACCCATTATATTTTTATTATACCATGTCAAATGATCTTTTCCAGCCTAATTTATTTTTCAGACATCTGCAAAACATACTATGAGCTTGTCAACTAAGTTATAAACTATCGACTGCTAAACAGAACATGGATACCGGCTACTGTTACCAGAGGAAAAAAAACCAAAACAAAACAGCAATAGACACAATCATTATGAGTGATCATTAATTTTATGAATCAACTTGGAGGGTGTTTTTGGATGAGATTAACATTCAAATTGGTAAGCTTTGAATAAGTGGATTGCTGTCCATAATGTGGGTGAGCCTCATCTAATCAGTTGAAAGCTTGAATAGAATAAAAAGACCACAGCTTCTGTGAAACTTCTCTGGATAATTCTCCAGAATACTGTCAGATTGCCTTTGGACTTCACCTGCACCGGGTTTCCAGCCCACTAGTCCATACATAACACAGTTTTTGGATTCACAAGCCTCCATGATCATGAAAGCTGATTCCTTATAATAAATAAATATCATGTGTGTGCATGTGTGTGTATATGATACATATATATATACACACACACACACACACACACACACACACAGGATACAACGGGATGTATATATGTGGATTAATACATATATATATATATACACACACATACAGATGTGTATATATGCTAATATATGTATATGTGTGTGTGTGTGTTTCTTTGGAGAGTCCTATTAATTATGCTTGAGATTTAGCTGGATTAAAAAAATCAAATATACCCGAAGAAAACCCAACATAACACCTCAAAGAGAAATATACAAATAAATGTAACAATCATACCACTCTGTCTACAGATTTCATTCTTAATTGAAGGATTTGAGTGATAAGTTGTGAAAATCAACAGAAGAATAGTATTGAATAGTATTGGAGGTCCTAAATGGGAAAGGAGCTTGTGAAAATTATTGAAGAATTTGAAGCCAGCTGTAATATGAAGAAATACTTTTGACCAAATGAAAGATTATGATTCTGAGGAAACATGAACCATATCACAAAATTGGGGGAGAGAATGCAATTCACCAAGTCATTTAGGAAAATGTTTCTCCCTAAGTTGTGGGATGCTGTACAGAGTCTACTATGCCCGGGGCCCTACTGGTTGAACTACAGTCTGAAAATAGAGTGTACCACAGCTCTGAAAATGGAAAAGAAATGTTAAAGCTGAGAAAATGATGTAAAGGGAGAATTGGTAAAATCTGATGATTTGAATGTTAAATATTAAAAATATTAAAAAATAATATTTAGATTATGAGTCCGAAGAACACGAAGTTTGGAATTTGAACTCCTAAAAAATTCAACTGAATTTGGAGACTCCTCCACATTTTCCTGAAAGAACCGTAATTGATTTTTGGAATGAATGGAATGATTTATATGTGCATGAGGCAGACCATAGTCCATCCTGCGATAAATAGGTTGTCAGATTTATTATTGTATATATGTGTGAAAATATTACTAAGAACAAATGTTTAGATTTCCCAATTGTTTTTATGTTGACAATTCAAGTTCTAATCCACAGGCAAATATTAATTTTATACTTTCCCCAGGCAAGAATCTATTTCCCAGTTTTACAGTTTTATTTGAACTGCTTTTTAGGTTTGGCTGATAGAAGTCTGCATTGCTACATTTAGAATTTATTAGGTTTATTGTTAAAAGGGAAGTTCCACTGTAAGAAAATATGTAGTCAAAACTTAGTGAGAACTATTAATAAATGCCTAGTCCTAAAGCATAGACACATGTATTATTTAAAATTAAATAAAGGTATATTTTGCCATAAGTTATTACATGAGAAATATAGACAGGAAGGGATATATGTAGGATTCTTTTCCGAGGTTCATCCAAAGGAATTTAGTAATCCAGAGTATATTTTTTTCACATAGCTTTATGCTATTTCTAGAATGTTCTGGCACTGATGGTGCTGTAACAAAACAAAACTCTACCCTGCTATACATGTAAGTAGTAAGTTAGCAGATACCCCCTGGCAATGTTATTTCAATTAGGTAGCAGATCAAACTGACATTGTGGTATTGTCTATTTTCACATTTTCTGTGGTATCGTCTGGTACCCAACACAGCTGTCTTCTGTGTTGTTTTGTTGTGTTTTGTTTTTTATTTTCCTAATCATTCTTTGTGCTTGTAGAGATGAAGCTGACACAGAGATTCGGCTCCACGCCGGCTTCGTGATCCAGACATCACACGGCAATGAATTAAAAGCATGCACTTCCGGACCCAAACGGCCTGTATTCTTATCTTGGCCTGCTATTTACTAGCTCTGTTAACTTGAGTAAATTACTTAATCACACTGTTTCTGTTTCTTTTCTGTACACCGGGCAAAATCATGATACCTACCTTATAGGATTTTTATGGAAATGAAAAGAGCACCTTAGTCCAGTTTTTCTAGAAAGCATAGCATGAGGGAAGATTTAAGAGGCTAGCCCTTCATTTTGGTGGTTACAGCCCAGGGTGGTAAGAGGGAGGGAAAAAAGGAAGTGCGGTAACACGGCGGGTAAAATCACATGATGTGATGTTTCTCCATCTGGGTATTACTCCACAGCAAACCGCCTACCGAAAAAAGCAGGCCTCTCGGCAGGCATGTCTGTTCTGTACTTGGGAATACCTGGAAAGGTTGCTGTAGGGAATATCCACAGAAAAGAGAAGAGAAGAAATCATCTTCATGACCCCTCATCGGCTGTTTCCCACTGGTGAAAGTTCACCTTAAGGTAGAACTGGCTCTCCTGCAACTCCGTATTGCCATTCAGCCCTTGGTGTTTCCCCCAGGAAACCCTGCAGGGAGGTTCATCAGAGTCTGAAAGTGGGAGGAGAGCCAGCACAAGTAGGGCTCTGTGGGAAAGGACTTCAAGGAAATCTGAGAAAGTATCCAGAGTGCTTCACACAATCCATAAGGATGTGGAAAGCACTTAGAAGAGTGCCCAACGATGGTAACTAATTTGTGTGTTTGCTATTATTCCTCTGAGGCAGGCTGGGGAGGATGTAAAATAAGAATGAGACTTGTAAATAAAGAGTTGTACTTGATAGTGATTCTAGTGAGAATCTAATTGTCCCAAGATTGTCTCTGATGTCCTGGGTTAAACTGAGACATAATTACAATTCCCTCTAATAGATTAAGATTAGAAACCCGAAACGGGAACTAGAAATGGTCAATTCTTACAAGTTTTCTCCCAAAAGAGACACAGAGAGTGATTTCAGAACAGGCTCAATGCTAATTTGGATTATGACCAATGCACCCAGGGGTGCCGACCCGCAGAAGGGAGTGAAATAATTCTGCCATGGTTTTGAAGTTGATGCCAGAACAATACATAGGACACAGAATTTGACTTTCTCTCTGGAGGTCTCCATTTAGTTATATCGCTTTCTGGCTCCAAGGCTTGTGAATTGCTGGAATGCATAACTGAAGAAGACTGGATTGGGGGAATATCGTATGAAAGGACAAAAAGCTATAACTTTGGGGGAGCAAGGCATAGAAGGTTCTAGTAAATGGAGTTCTGCCGAGAATTACAAGATTGGACCAGATCACTGGCCTTGTGGTGAGAATTATTTAGTTAAAGCTATGGGATGCTCCAGGAAAAAAATAAAAGCATAAATGTAAAAGGATGAAGATCATCCTTTGTCCACCCATAGCACCTTTTTTCCCCCCATCTCCATCCTGCATTCGAGGTCTTAAGTTTAAAGGTTCCTCAAAGGGGTTTCATGTGTGTGTGTGTGTGTGTGTGAAACTATTACATTTTTGCATTTTCAAAGTTATTAGTATGGTTGATAATTGACAGTTTGTAAATATACAATGTAATTTCAAGTTCACCATGTAAATCTGAATCATCTAGAAGCTGATGTAAAATTTCTTCTCCATAATTTTAACTATTTTTCAGAAAAAGATAGAAAAAAGATGCTGGTCTGCCTCATTCTAATTAATCACTAAAATGGAAAGCAACCAAGTCTATCAGACTTGACTGCATGTTAAGTGGGATTCCCTCCTTGAAGAAATTTTTGCATCGTCAAGGGATCAAACTGGCAGCTGTCAGGCTGTTCTCATGCAAACCACAGAATTTTCCCCTCCTCTTTGAGTCTGATGGAGATTTATGCCAGATGCTCACAAGAAAGGACTGGATTTCAAAATCTTAAAGTCAGCATAAAGGGAGAGAGGATTGCCTGAGAAAAAGCGTGGATTGTTTCAGCCTTCTGAAGTTCCTGAAAGCTTGGGAACATGCATTGTTAGCATATAAATTATCTAACACACATGACATAGATACTATCAAATTAAAGATTCAGAATACTTATTTGGTCAGAATGTGTTTCCTCCTGGTCATAATGTTTTCTTGACTTTAGGAAAATGTGGATTGATTTTGAGATGCTTGCCACAAAAACTCCAAATTTTCTTTTCTGATTGCTTCACTGAAATAAACATAGATGAGATTACCAAGAAATGCTCATTCCTCAAATTAGGGTTTATATTCTGAACGTATAATTCCTATTTTTTCTAACATATGGTTAATGTAATGGAAAACTACAATGAAGATTACTTGCTTTTCATTGTTAGGGTTTTTTTTTTAAACCTAAAATAATATCCCTACTCACATTTTCATTACTTAGCAAAGAGTATTAAGTAAATAAGGTTTGTTTATGGGTTTACATTTTAGTGTCTCAGATCTATGATTTAATTATTCATATATGGATTAATTAAAAATAAATTTAATCCTAAAATAATCTTACTAACAGTTTTCATTTTGCAGTTTTGCGGTTGTACTCTTTAGAATAACTTATTAACTTTACTGAGTTTATATCTATTTTTGCTAAAATTATAAAACTTTTGGGGCTCCTGGCTGTCTCAGTCAAAAGAGCATGTGACTCTTGATCTCTGGGTTGTGAGTTTGAGCCCTATGTTGGGTGCAGAGATTACTTAAATAAGTAAGAACTTAAAAAAATTATAAACTTTTGGGGGAGCCTGGGTGGCTCAGTCGATTAGGTATCTGACTTTGGCTCAGGTCATGATCTCGTCGTTTATGTGTTCGAGCCCTGTGTCGTACTCTGTGCTGACAGCTTAGACCCTGGAGCCTGCTTTGGATTCTGTGTCTCCCTCTCTGTCTGCCCCTCCCCTGTTTGTGCGTGCTCTCTCTCTCTCTTCCAAAAATAAATAAACATTAAATAAAATTTTAATTATACATTTTTTTCCTCCATATTACCTAGACCCTAGGGCTGAGGGATAAACACACATAAAGCTTTAGTCTTGAAATAATTAAATTTAAGATTAGATTCCATAAATTAGAGTTTGGTATGCAGGCCAGCTTGAACCAGCCATTTGATTCTGTCAATTATTTAAAAATTTACATGATTCCCTGCTTTCTTATTAACATTTATATACCTTCAAATTCCACTTTATCCTATCAATGTCATAAGCCCCAGCTAAGTAATATATTGTAGATAAACTGTATCACAGTAAAGGTTTAAAAATATATATCTTGAAATAAATTTTTTTAATGTTTATTTTTGAGAGAGAGAGAGACAGAGCACAAGCAGGGGAGGGGCAGAGAGAGAGGGAGACACAGAATCTGAAGAAGGCTCCAGGCTCTGAGCTGTTAGCACAGAGCCCGACGCGGGCTCGAACTCACAAACCGTGACATCGCGACCTGAGCCGAAGTTGGACGCCTAACCGACTGAGCCACCCAGGTGCCCCTAGAAATAAATTGTTAAATATAGCAGAAGTTTATTACTAAATTTCCAGAGAATGTTAACAGAAATATTGAAAAATAACATTTACACTGAAGAGCTGCAAAACTATTGTATTAAAGGAGAAGTTTGTAGGATTGTTACTTTTAGAATCTCTTCAAATATATATATGTTGACACCCACTCTTGATTTAAGATAGATGAAAATAAAGGCTGCAGGGATATTTTCTGTAAAAAGCCAGTTATGAAATATTGATAACATGATTAGCTATTCAAGTCACCCCTCCTTAATCTCCTTTACAGGTATGCTTTTGTTTGTTTTGTACTCCACGGGAAAAAAAACACACATATTTTTCAAATTTCCTATTAGATAATAACTCTAGAGCAAATGCAATTGCAGTGTGCAGGGAAATAGATTTAGATTGTTAGAAGATAAACTGAGGCATATTAAACATGTTTATAGTTTATTTGAGGAAAAATCAATTCCAATTGGGCAGCATCTAACCTAGCAGATAGAAAAGAGCTCTGAGGAACTGTGCAAAATAAAGACTTATAGGCAGGAGGAAAAGGAAACAAAGTTATACTAGACGAAAAAAGCAGATTGGTTTTTGCAAGGTCACTGTCCTTTAGGGACGTGAGGGATCTAGCAAGCAGATGACCTCACTAGTGCTGAGCAGGTGATTTCTGATTGACTGGTTCAAGATTCCATTTCTGGGAAAGCCAAGCTGTAATTATAGTCTTGTTTTGGTGATGTGGTGCATAGCATGAGCAAACTCCATTTGGGGCCTATTGTCTTGTTTTAACAAACTGTTTAGATCATCTCCAACCAGTCAATCAATCAATCAATCAGTCAATCAATCTAACCTTGTGTGTGCATGTGTGTGTTTGTGTGTGTATGCAATCTCATGTTCCTATTTGAAAATAACCAAGCTGTAGTAGATACTAAATTTTTCACTAATGGTTTTAGCTGCTTCTTCTGAACACATGGGAAACTTGCTCCTCGAAATTAGGCATGACCACATGAATGGCTTTGGTCAGTGAAATAGAAATAGTTAAGAGCTGAGGTGCCATTTACCTTATCCCTCTTCTAGAGAGCGCCCACTCTTCTCTGCATGAAGATGACCCAGGAAGAGCTCTTTCCCAATTTGTGGTAGACTTTTGGTATTAACCGAAAAAATACACCTTTCTTGCTTAAACCACTAAGCTAGGTTCACACATCTGAATCTAGGCTTTCTTGATTGTCTCATTCTCTTTATCTCTATTCCATTCTCTCTCTGTTTTTCTCTTCCTTACCTTTTTTTCCATTCTCAAATACTTAGAGAGATTAAAAGTGTAGTTAATCTTTTAGTGATATGAGATGAAACCAAAATACCATGGCTAACCAAATTCAATTAGACAACAATGAGTTTCTCTCTCTCTGAATATTTATCTCCACTTTTTCCCCAAATATTATCCCCTGTAACTCTCTCCTCTCTCCAAGACCATCATCACCTGATCAGTGTCCACTTTCTAGTACCTTTTGCTTCAGCTCTTTAAATAGATATTCATTGTGAGAAGGGCAGATTAAGGAAGCACAAAGAGAATGAGTAACAGAGAAAATTGGCTGTAGAAAAAGACTATAAAAATCTGAAATGGCTTTAGTCAGTATTGTTAGTTCTGATATTAAATAATAAAATGAATCAATGAATTATTTCCAGTTTGTCCCTATCTGTCAAAATACATGGTTCAGTCTATGTTTTAAGGCTGGAGTTAGGAGAGCTGCAATTCTAATTTATAATGTGGCCCAGGCCACACCTGAATTCATTTTAATCAGAGTCCTTCAGATCAGCCACAGTATTTTTTTTGGAGGGAGGGCGGTTGGGGAGAGGACTATTCAAAGGGGCACCTTGAGAAGTAAAAATATATTTTGACATGATTCCTATTATAGTATCTATAATGAGAGTGTTAGTGCTAAATGTGCATTTCAAACGCAAAAATGCTTAAAGGATTATACAATATCTTAATGTTTCTTCCAAGGGTTGTTTTTGTTGTTCTTTTGTAATTCCAAGTGGCTCTAGAAACACATAGGTACCCCAAGGATCTTAAGGGACATTTTTTGTGAGATTCCATAATGATAATTGGGAAAAGCATTTGAATCGCAAAGAAAACAACTGTCTTTGTTTTGTTTTGAAGAGAGATCTCCCTCCCACACCCATCCCTGCTCTTGTCATGCTTTTATTTTCTCTACATTGGTCTTCATTTCTAGACTTCATGAACTGACATAAGCAATTTTAATTACTTCGTTCTGAAAATGTTTTTGAAGAGAAATTTATATTATCTTCTGTGTTGTAGCAAATTGCAGTTATTTAGAAACAGCTGCTGCCTGCTTCAGGCGTACTGAGAGTGTCAAGGTATACTACCCCTTTGGACCTGAAGGTCGGGGACTATATACCAGAGTCCCTGGCATCAGAGTTCCACTTGTTTTTGTTGTTGTTCAGCTCACATTCATCTTTATTTTTCTCCATTTTCTCCTTGAAAGAGTGGAGATACGTTGTAGTTCCAGTTTCTATTGGCAAAAAAAAAAATAACTTTCATTTTAATTGAAGCATTTAATTTTGAATTGTATAGTCATTGTAGGTTTTTTTCCCTTCCGTTTGATTCATTTGCAGACTTAATTTTCATGGAATTATTATCCTCATGGGTAAAATTGTTTCTACGTGTGCATGAATTTTACAATATTTGATAATCGATTTTTTATAGGTTATGGAAACGTCTCTTTAATTACCTTGAATGATGTGAGGGCCACAGAGTTAATTGCAACTAAGGAAGATTTAATTTTAAAGAGTATGTATAACATTTTAAAAATAATTTGCTTAAATTATGTTAAATATAAAGGAATAAATGTATTAGGAAATTGTTTATTTGTGTCCTATAAAACACACTCTGAAAAGGTGTTGGGCATGCAGGATATTATTACTGAGAATGCCCAGACCAACACTTGTAGGAACAAGGGGAAGGAAGCAGGTTTGGGCAAAGAAAGAAGCCAACCGCAGCACAGACCTAAACACACCTACACCTGTGGAAAGGAGGGGAAGGAAGCAGATTGGGCAGAGGAGAAAGCCAGGCTGCACGGAAAACCCAGCACATCTCGGCTGATCCCGCAAGTGGTTTTGGAGCTTAAATGCCTTTCAGAGTTGCCCTGAGCTGGGTCAAGATGGTCAGACCTTTGTATTCCCACCTCTTCCAATCATTGGGTAATGTGGGCCACTCGGGAGTAGGAACATGACCTTCGAGAAAGATGACCTTAAGTGGCTGGGCTCTGCGTCTGAGGTGATCCCTGAAGACCATTGTGAAAACTGTTGACATACCTGCAGCAGCTGGGGTAGCAAGCTCTTCAGTGAAGGACTGTCTGGATGCTACATCACTGGGTAAGTACGTGTTTGTTTCCTATGGTATGTGTGTATAGATGTATATCTTTCTGAGTGGGTGTGAATAAAGACGTCCTAATAGCTGCAATTAATTATTCCCTCCATGGCCGACCAGAGCCTCTTTAATATTCTGTATTGGTAAGTTACTCTATTAATTTACTTTTTCCCCCCATACAACTTCTAAAGTAGCAGTCATCATATGTGAAGTGAAACATATCGGAATAAAAAATTAGGAAAGTATTTTAAATCAGAAAGACAAACTACAGCCTAAACCAGACTCATGCATAAATAAGTTAAAATTGATTTTATTAAGTTAAAATGTTCTTTTCTAATGGTTACATATTAGCTAACATTGTCATTGGCTGGTATATATAAACAAAACTGATAACTATCATTTAATAACTATTAAAATGGAGAAAATAATATGAATTTGATACAATGACACATATAGGTTTTATTGCTATAGATCCAATATTTTTGGCAGGAAAATGTAGGGGGGATGAGGTAAAAAAGGACTGAAATGGATTTTTGTACTTGTTTTAACCTTAGAGCCAAAAGACTATTTAGAAGACATAGCTTACACAAAAGGGTCAAGTAAGGTTAGGTGGAAAGGTATATCTTAAAATGCTTCATTAAATCCTCAAACTGTGAGCTCCAAGGATGATTTCCTTACCCTCCTGGGGAGGGGAAGAGTCAACAAAACTAATAGCCAAGGGAAGGTGATGGGGAAAAAGAAAAAAAGAAAGAAAGGGACTAAGAGTGAAGGGAAAAAAAAATAAATATGAAAAGAGAGAGACAAAGAAGGACCCATCAACAACAACAGAAAGAAAGAAAGAAAAGAAGAAAGAAAGAAAGGCAGAGAGAGAGAGAGAGAGAGAGAAAAGAAAGGAGCGAAGGAGACAATGTGAGAAGGCAGAGAATGATCCTGTGACTTTATACCATCTTCGTGACAATCCTACACAGATACAAATCCTTCCACCAAAAAGCAGTATGGCAACTGGCCCAACTCCTTCATTTGTCCTTTGCATCATTTTTATGGATGACTTTTCATTAGGGAAAAAGTGATATTTAGGGATAAAGGTATGGTTTAAAAAAATGTTAAAATGGGTGTCCCTAGGTCTCAATGTTAAGCTGCTCTGGTCTTTTAGCATCAAACAAATCTCTGTCTCTAATTTCAATTCAAAAGTAAAGTATAGTTTTTACACTGGAAGTGTCTACAGCTTAAAAATGTCAAAAAGACAGCTTCAACTGTTGGCTGAAACCTAAGTTAAAGAAGGACTGTAAAGAGACTCCTATTTCACATTTAGCATCTTCCTTAGAAACAGTAAAGTGTACAATGACTGGAAAATAGAGTGGAATCAAGCTTTTTAACCTACTGGCTGCCTGAATCTTGAGGGAGATATTTAATGTTAATTAATAAATCCTCAGTTTCCTCATATAATTGGCATAATAATTTTTATTGATATAGTTCTTTTGAGATTAAACCAGATAATACTTTTAAAGGATTTAGCATAATCCCTGACACATGGTACTTTGTCAGTTAGAAGTATTGTCAGTTAAAAGCAAAATACAAAACATTTGAGGAGTTTATTGATTCTACTGCCAATAGATTCATTCTCAATACTGGCCAGCAAAATGCTACCCTTAAGATACTGGTCAACTTGTCATTGTCATAAACTCACAACTTTAAATATCTGACATTTGGGGATGCTGCCTGTAAAAACAGTCTTTACAACTTCACACAAAAGGAGAAAAGTTATGCATGATTGTATCTCAATGACTACGATTTTGTAAGGAAAGACCCTTTTGGAAAATGCAGAGCTCCAGTAGAAAAGAACACATATTGTCCCTTGTGAATTTTAGTTCAGTGAAAGTATAGACACAGAGGGTGGTGGAGATTTCTTCCAGGGATATTGCAGCCCAAATAGGGAATGGGTGTCTAGGCCTAGAGGCCACAGTATTGCAGCCCGAATAGGGAATGGGCGTCTAGGCCTAGAGGCCAAAGCCCAAAGATATAACTTGTTGATTTTTAAAAGTGATAGCTCATGTTTCAAAATAATATACAGTAAAATAATATGTAAGAATTTCAAATTTTACTCAAAATATTCTTTTTCTCTGAGAAAAAGTACTTGGTTGAATTTCCTTGGCTTAAGATGACACTTAACGTTAATTATGTAAGTTTTAATCTCCAGATGCACAGAAACTACATTTTCTCTTTTAAGAATTTTCAAGGGCAACTTTTAATTTTTATTTATTTATTTTTAATGTTTATTTTTGAGAGACAGAGAGAGACAGAGTGCCAGCTCTCTTCTCAGAGACCCAGAATCCTAAGGGGGCTTCAGGCTCTGAGCTGTCACAGAGCCCGATGCAGGGCTCAGACTGACACGGACCCTTGAGATCATGACCTGAGCCGAAGTTGGACACTTAACCAACTGAGCTGACCAGGAGCCCCTCAAGGGCAACCTTTAAAAGAGCCCCTTTAATCTTCACCAACATAACTAATGAAAAATACATACGCCTAATAAATTCTACTCTTCCCAAGGTGTGAAACCTCTATTTCCATTACAATGATCAAAAGTTACGATAATCAAATTAAATAGTTGTGATGTCACTAAATTCTGATTTTTTTTCCATGAAATCACACCTTTTCTCGGATATTTAACTAAATCTTAAGTATCACCTTTTAATGTTTTCATCCTGAAATGCTTGATACATATCAGGTACCATTCTAGGCACTAAGAGATATTGAATAATAAAATGAATACAAATGTATGATACCTCCTTTCAAAGTACTTATGATCCTACATATGTAGGAATTTATTTTGACGTTAGGCACCTATTTTATTGTGCTAAAACATATATAACATAAAATGTACCATTTCTTAAAAGGTGTTTATTTTGAGAGAGAGCAAGAAAATGAGGAGGGACAGAGAGAGAGGGAGAGAGAGCAAGAATCCATGCAGGCTCCATGCTTAGTGCCGAGCCTGATGTGGGGATTGATCCCACAATTGTGAGTTCATGACCTAAGCTGAAACTAACAGTAGGTCCCTTAACTGACTGAGCCACCCAGGCACCCCCTCCCCACCACCAGCTGAAACTTTGTAACCATTAAACACTAATTCCCCATTCTGCCCTCCCTTCACTCCAGTCAACAACAATTCTCCTTTCCTTTCTGTCTCTATGAATTGAATTACTCTAGGAAGAACTTTTTAGACTGGCCTTCTTCACTGAGTATATCTTCAAGCCTTATCCATGTTATACCATGTGTCAAAATTTCTTTCCTTTTACGGGTGACTATTACGTTGTATGTATGACATTAAGTGCCTTTTACATTCTCATGGTTGCCAGTGACTTTCTCGTAAAAAACTCTATATTTAAAGTCTCTTTCATGAAGCCTTTTATTTAAAGAAATAAGCCTTTTATTTCAGAATAGTTTTAGATTTACAGAGAAGTTGCAAAGATAGTTTCTATATGCCCCACAGGCAATTTTCCCTATTATTAACATCTTACTTTAGTTTGGTTCATGTGTTAGAACTAATGAATGGACATTGATACATTATTATTACCTGAAGTCTATATTTTATTTAGATTTCCTTGGTATTTACCTAAGAGACCACATTACATGTAGTTTTCATGACTCCTTAGGTTCTTCTAGATTGTGACTTTCAGACTTTCTTTGTTTTTAAAGACCTAGGCATTTTCTTGGAATGCTATTCGGGTATTTTGATGTTTTTCTCATGGTTAGGGTGGGGTTGTGGATTTTTTGGGGGAAAAACTGCAGAAATGCTATTCTTTTTTTTTTTTTTAACGTTTATTTATTTTTGAGACAGAGAGAGACAGAGCATGAACAGGGGAGGGGCAGAGAGAGAGGGAGACACAGAATCTGAAACAGGCTCCAGGCTCTGAGCTGTCAGCACAGAGCCCGACGCGGGGCTCGAACTCACGGACCGTGAGATCATGACCTGAGCCGAAGTCAGACGCTTAACCGACTGAGCCACCCAGGTGCCCCCAGAAATGCTATTCTTATCACATCAAGGGTATAGACTGTCAACATATGTTATCGTTGATAATGTTAACCTTAATCACGTGGCTTGAGGTAGTGTTTGAAAGGTTTCTCCACTGTAAACACACTGGCGTTTGCCAGTTTTCTTCACAATAAAGGTACTCCCCCCCCCCCCCAACTTTGTATACTGTATTCTTTGGAAACAAGTCCTTAAGTGTAACCAACACTCAATGGGTAAAAAGTCCTTGAGGGAAGAGTATCTATGTAACTTATTTGCAATTCTTCTGTACAAAAGATTTACTTATTCTTCCACTTTTATTTTTTGTAATCATTTATATCCATATGGATAAAACCATTTTTAGCAAAGAAAATCATATCTTGTAATGTTTGCTATGCCCCAGGACCTAGGTGAACTAAGTACCCATTAATTTATGTAATTCTAACCATTCCTATATAATTCCCTTCACAATAAATTAATAAACAATAAACAAATAAATCTCTGGTTTAGAAACTTCAGTTCTCCAGGGCACCTGGGTGGCTCAGTCAGTTAAGCGTCTGGTTTCAGTTCAGGTCATGATCTCATGATTTGTGGGTTTGAGCCTCATGTCGGGGCTGTGCTGACAGCGGAGAGCCTGGAGCTTGCTTCGGATTCTGTGTCTCTCTCTCTCTCTGCCCCTCCCCTGCTCTCAATCTGTATCTCTCTCAAAAACAAATAAACATTAAAAAAAAAAAAAAAAACAAACTTCAATTCTCCAAGAAATATATAACTAACTACGTTGGCCACATGGCTGAAATTTTAATTTTTCTGTTACCCTTAGAAATGGATGGGGTTTGGGGCGCCTGGGTGGCTCAGTCGGTTAAGCGTCTGACTTCAGCTCAGGTCACGATCTCGCTGTCCATGAGTTCGAGCCCCGCGTCGGGCTCTGGGCTGATGGCTCGGAGCCTGGAGCCTGCTCCCGATTCTGTGTCTCCCTCTCTCTCTGCCCCTCCCCCGTTCATGCTCTGTCTCTCTCTGTCTCAAAAATAAATAAACGTTAAAAAAAAATTTTAAAAAAAGAAATGGATGGGGTTTTGTAATTATTACTTTATTTTCAGTAACTCCCATGCTAAGAGCTTTGAATAAGAGTCTCATGGAATCTTAAAAACTTTGACAAGGTAAAGATGATTGCAGTTGTGGACTTAAGTAGTTTTGCTGATCAACACAACTGATAACTGGTCCATGGCAAGACCGCAGTTCTGTTTGATCCCAATCTCTGCCCATTATACTCAGGGTTTCCATCGATCTCTATGCTATATGAATCTATACTGATTGGTGTTAAAGCATTGAATTTATAGAGAAGTTAAAACTGTAGGCTTGGGTTCCTTGGTCAGCCGAGAGCCTTGTGGGAATCACTTGCTCACTCAAAACTTCTGATTCTTGACCTATAAACTGGGGGGAGGAAGCAGTGATAATAATAGCTACTGTAAGTATTAAAGTAATTGCATTGTGCTGTGTAGGTACTCACTTTATGTTAGCTGTCATTATCGATGTCATTATTGTGTTCTTTACTTGTTCCATATTTGTTTGTGTGAAATGGTCTCATCGTTTTGGTTTGGCTTGCAAAAGACACACCTGAGTCCGATTCATCGGTATGTGATTAAGGTTGCAAGCAGGCAGGATAGGACAAGGAAGAAGGCAAGCAAGGGTATGATTAGGTGACGTTGAGCCTCAGCCTGATCCCATGGAGAGTTCTGGAGTGTACATTGCTCTCCCAAGATTGTTCTACTTAATGTTTATAGAGCTGGACTTCTGTATGTTCCACCAGTCAGTCATTGGCTGTGGGCTGTGGAAAGGAGGATGGGGGAATGGTGGTGGTGTAAAATCTCAGGCACAATCAGGAAGTCCACGGACCATCCTCAGAAGAATGTTGCCCCAGGTGTGAAGCATTCCCAGAAAAGTAGCATGGAACTATTAACAACAATTGGAGGACATCTGAGCAGGGTACCGAACGTGGTCAATATAATCTCTTCTCCCCAGCTACACAGTAAATTCCCTATAGATAAGACATTTAGTAGAATTACAGGTATTTCTTAAACTCTGCAGATTACAATAATGAATTAACAAAAGGAAAAGTAGGCATAATATGCTTGCTTGAAATCTTTTCCTTTTTAACAACATAACCCAGCTTGTCGTCATAATTGTATTGTGTACATGTTGTTTTGTTCACATTGATGTGTAGTAGAGATGGCTTAGTTCTCTTCCTGAAAACTAAAATAGTTATCAAGAACTATTCATACAAACAGGTGGATAGTAATGCTACTTCCAAGAAAATATCACGGAGGTTACGTAGCTGTGGTTCTCTAGCTCATGACACATTAAACACTCCTTGCCTTGGTTAATACCTCTCCTTTGTCCCCACCCGCAGATGCTCCGATTCATTTGGTGTGGGGTGAGGCCTGGGTTTCAGTTTGCTTTCAAAGCTCCCCAGCCACGATTGAGAACTACCACATTGCAGTAAAAAATAGCCAGTTGGAAAATTTCAAGTTGCCTAACTCCTACAAAATACAAGCAAAGAAATCTGTCTCATCTTGAAACTGTTGTATTGGAAAATGTCAAAAAGGTGTGTAATGACACTTTAGAAGCTAATGGTAAGGGGAATATAGATTATTTCAGTATGTACCAGTGTCTATTCAAATGATCGTGCAAATGCAGGCATTCTGTTACCTTTCCTTCAGCTTCGCAAATAGGACTCCTGGGTCTAAGAGAAAATTATTTAAACCATTCTGAGTGAACTGACACGTTAACTTAGGCATACATATAATGTAGTTAAAATGTTAGCCCAGGTATACATGTAAACACAACCAAAGTAAAATTTTACTATCTGTAAATAAAAAATTAAGCACTCAGAACTAAATACAAATGCCTGAGAGAGACTCAAGCTGGTATGTTTTAGATGGTATAGTTAAACCAGCTCTAACATAATTCTAGTCAGATGGAAAGGCAGTAAAATGCATGTCATAATATTTTCCTTTCTCTGGAATTAACATTAAAAGTTTCAATAGCACATTTAAAAAAAATGAAAGCCAGTGAAAGAGTTTTAATTACTTTATTAACTACTAACGTTATGACAAGGTTTTCATTAGTTTCTAAATGATCTGTAATTTTCTTTCAATGTATTAATCTGCCAACAATACCTCTTAAGTAATATCGGCACTTATAACAAATAAAATTCATAGCATTATCAAACAAAGATTTAAAAAACACATGTTACATGCCCTATCATTATTTTTTAAAAACATTTTGAGTCCTCATCTTTTCAGGGAAGAATTGTGGTTGGCAATACTACAAAAGAGAAAACTGTGTGAGGTTTGAGTATACAAATGCTTCAAATATGTATGACCTTAATAAAAAACTACTCTGTTGATTATCACTATAATTCTCTGAAGATTACATTTCAAAAACTCCAGTTGTGCTTTTCTTGGTCACAAAAAGTTTTATTAAAAAAAAACAAACAACAAACAAAAAACTACCACTAGGTTTCAGCAGGCTTTTCTAAGTTTGCCACAGAAATACTTCAATTGAAAGCTATAACTGTGATTTATTGGGCTTGAAATGCGAAACATATCTTTCATGTTGGAATTTTAAGTATCTTATAAAGTGGCGGTAAGTTATGTTCAATACTTCATCAAAACAAACCACTCTCAGGAACCACCAGCTAATGGAGATAAAGGAAGGGAATAATCTTACATTTTCTAATTGCCTCTTTCCGCTTTCCAGCAGTGTTTCTAAAACTACAGATTTAGATCTCGTCAGATTTACACACCTAGCAAACATTCAGACTTAAGTGGATGTGTATGTTTACAATAGTAACTATTAGTGCGCAAGACTTCTGTCAGTAAATACCTGACAAAGTAGACTGATTGTCCTGAATAAAATGAAGAGAATGGGCCTGAATTATTTTGGGAGAACGCCAAAATGCAGGTAGCATATGTTAATTCAATTTTCACTAATGTTTCAAACTTTATTTTTCAAATCCTATAGAAGGGAAAATGTTTGCATACTTCTACAAAAATCCTTCTTGGATCTCTTAGATATTCGGAAAATATTGCCGCTGCTTGTATTTTTTAAATGACATCTAGCCATTTAAAGGTATATATTCCACTTCAGATTTTCTCTTTTTCTTCTCTGTGATGACAGTGGTGGTAAATGATGTAAAGGGAAATGCATTTTAAAATGATGGTATTTAGACATGCATCCATTGGAAGAAAATGGACAGCCAAGAAAACATGATAGAAACATTATTATAATACTAACAAATATAATAAAATGAGAAATCACTTTGAAACATACTGAAATATGGATGGGACTGAATAAAAATGAACATTTTGTTCAAAAAAGCCATGAGCCACCCTGGAATGTTAAGTACGGAATTACACTCACCTTTCTGTGAATTAAAGAGTTTAACCACAACTGGCTATTTAATTGGTCTGGTTGTAACACCTCTGTTACCTCTCTCTGGATGTGCCGAATTGGATAAATGGAAATCCAGAGCTTTTATTAAATTTTAATTGTGTTTTATTAAGGCACAGAAAAAAAGACATTTTTGTGCTTTTATTATTATCGTGGTAATTTGCCAAGAGAAGGACTTTAATGGTTTAAATTCTAATTATTCAGAGATAGATTAAGCT
Source organism: Panthera onca (assembly GCF_046562875.1). NCBI lineage: Eukaryota > Metazoa > Chordata > Mammalia > Carnivora > Felidae > Panthera > Panthera onca. Next base: position 39,536,984 of record NC_138347.1, on the reverse strand, counting down.
CTACAAAAAGAAAAATGGTTGCTCAGAGAGTTGGACATGCTGAGGAATAAAAGAGAACATTTGATACAACAACCCATGCTGGTTTTTTTTTTTTTTTTTAAAAGGAAAACAGATTTAAAAAAAATCTGCATTTCATGAAAAGCCACAGGAACAAATAAAACCATAACAAAGACACATACATATTCATTCATTCAGCAAATGTTTATTAATTACCTGCTTTGTGTACCAGTAACTTTTAATCATGGGGTATACAAAGCCAAATTATACATGGTACTGTCCTTGAGGGTGTTAGCAGGAGGCAGAGAGAGGTGAATCAACAGTGGCATAGGACAGTGCTGTACAAGATTGGAGTTCTGTAGAATTCCAAAGACAGACGTGTGAAAGCAGGGTGAGTATGGAAGGGAAATTCCTCTAGAAATTACTATACCATGTTGAATTTTGAGGTAGAAGATGGTTAAATATAAATGAGGCAAGTACGTACAAAGCACAAGGTAGTAAAGCAGAGAGAGAACAGGAACTGGAGAAGTAGGCAAGGGCCAGATCACAAAAGATCCTATTTGCCAAGACAAGGAGTTTGAAATTTATCCTAAAATTTAGAGGAAGCCACTAGGAGGGATTTCCTACCCCTTCTTAAATTGAGGTAAAATTTGCATATAGTGAAATATGCTTACTGGAGGATTCTTAGTAGGCCAAAGATATAGTGAGATTTGCATTGTAGAGAGATTACTTTGGCAGAATTATGGGGAATAAACCATCTACCACCTGTCTTTATATCAGTTACCTTCATATACCAGGTGTCTCAGGCATTTGTTGCTCACCAAGTATCTCTGTGCTTCCATACTTTTCTTATCCCTTTTCACGTAGGCAAGGCAATGTGACTGGTTCTGGCCTATGGATTGTGCCAAAGGATAGTGAGATCTGTGAAGGACTCCTTCAGTTATCTTTCTCCCCTTTGGTGCAAACTTAGAACACTGTGCTCTGTATGGTGCAGCCTCAGCATAGAGAGCCTGACTGCCTGAATGACTGTGTGGAGCAGGGTCCACTTAACCCCTCTTCTACCTGGCACACACATACTGTGTCAGTTACAGTGTGAGTTGATAAAGAAATTATTCTTGTAACATAATCTAACATAATGCAGATGCCACATTCTGGTCACTTCCTTTACTCTTTGAAGACTTCATTCCTGTCACTTCAGCCTTAGGGGTATCCTAATTCTTGGCAATTTTAATATCTATGCTGATGGTACTTTCACTATTCTAGCCTTTCTGTTTTCTGATTTTTTCTCACCAAGATTGTATTGTCCCCCATTCTATCTCCACCATTCATTCCCATGATTATATACTTGTTTTTTATGATCACCCAAAATTTCAGTTTGAACATCTTCCTTTCTGACTCTTAGCCTTGTCTTTCTAGCCACTCCATATGATATCCCAATTCATATTATTCTTCAACTTCATTGGGACTTACAATCCATTATCCAACTTTTCACTAGTCTTCACCCCCTTTAGGTTCTCACTTTCTTATCTCTCTAGATCTTAAGGTCATTATTATGATCACTTATTTGCAGATTCTATTCACTCATTTGTCCCTTTTTGGTTTTTAATGTTCCCTTGGAAAAACTTTAGATGTAGCTGGATTCAACTCTGCCCTGTCTTCACCTGAAACTTTGTAAATGATATGGCTGGGGGAAAAAAAAGCCTAGCATGCTTTAAATTCATGACTTCTAAATGTATGTTTCCCTTGTCCATTATTTCTCCAGCAACTTTTAATTAGTATTTTAAATTTTCTCCTCTCTCCTTATGTCTCTACCAGAACAACTCTAAACTCACTCACAGATGATTACCTTGCTTCCTATTTCTCTAGGAAAATTGATTTGTCAAAAAGACCTTTCTTAAGTTATGACCACACGTACCACGTATGTGTGTGTGACACGCTCCGCCTTCCGTCCTGTAACTGTAAGCCATCTGTAATGCTTTCCTAGACTAATTTCTCCACTATTCCACTTAATTTCAACCCTTCTTCCCCACCCATGACTATAGTTCCAGAAATTCTCCTCACTCTTTAGAATGATCAAATTTTCCCTATTGAGAAATTCTTGCCAATGTGCAAAGATACCATATAAACCTATATTTTCTTACCGTTAACACCCTGACCCCTTTTTCCTTATAGCAAATCTCTTCAAACATTTATCTATACCATTTCTCTCCAATTCCTCTCTTCTCATTCTTAATTAAGTCTGATTAGTTTTTACTCTATCGCTCTGCTTGAAACTCTGTCAGGTGTCTCCAAAAATATTCACATTACTACACACAAGATAATTCTCAGGTCTCAGATTTCCTGACCACTTTCAATTCTCATATTTATTTCTATAGCCTGGATTACCTCTCAACTCAAGATTTGTAAAATGAAGTTACTCATATATATATATATATATATATATATATATATATATATATATACATACACACACACACACACACACACACACACACACACACACACACAAACACATTAAAAATCCCTCTGGGGGCTCAGTCGATTATGCATCTGACTCTTGATTTCAGCTCAGGTCATGATCTCAAGGTCGCGAGATTGAGCCCTGCATTGGGCCCTGCACTGGGTTGGAGCCCATGACCTGAGCTGAAGTCGGACGCTTAACCGACTGAGCCACCCAGGCGCCCCATCTATCATTATTTCTTGATGGTTGTTGAGTCTACTAATGTCTCTCCCTGATTCAGTGCTTGGCCCCCTTTGGTTTATTCTCAAAATGAACATCAGAACGCTTCTTTTGCAACTCAAGCAGACCATATCACTACTCTATCAAAACCCCCTAATGGCTTTCTTTTTCAGAGTAAGGTCCTTAAAATGATTTATAAAGTCCTATGTTTCTGGTCTCAAACATTTCTGATTTTATCCTATTTCCTTCTCACTCACTTTGCTGTAGCGGTGCTGGTCTCCTTGCTGGCACTGTAACATGCAATGAAAATTCACACTTCAGGACTTTCATACTTGCTACGCCTCCTATCTTGAATATTATTCTGGAAGATATCGGCAGGTCTGTTTTTCTCTCTACTTTTGGGTATCTGTTGAAACATCATCCTCTTAGTGAGGTCATCCCAGACCACCCTAAATAAACACTTTTAGTGTCCTGGTAATCTTGTGAGTTAGATATTATTATTCCATATTAAAGTTGAGAAAAGATTCACAACATGTCATCCTCATATTATAAAGGAGGAAACAAAGGCTCATAGAATAAGACCATCTACAGTGTAACTTTGTACCAGGGATGCTAAGCTCTTTACATATATTAACTTAGTTAATCATCATAAGAAGTCTATGATCCACATGTATAAAATGTCCAGAATCACAGACTCAGTAAACTGCATTGGTAGCTGACACAGCTTCTCTGAATCAATATTCTTTCCATTGTAATCTTTGGGTGCTTAGTATTATGACTCAGTCATGCAAAGATCCCCTTGTTGATCATAACTAAGTGCTTAGGAATTAGTTATGTGCATTTTTCCTGTTAAATCTCTATTAACCTGTATTACTTTGACTGTAACTTTTTTAAAGTAGTGAAGTCTTAACACCCAGAGTAATTGTAAATTTTGTGTCCTTGGTATCTCTATACAGGCTGTTTGCTGTCCTTTAGTCTATATTATACATTTTTATCACATTTATGGTCTCCCCAACAGGTAGTCTGTTACTTTTCTCAATATAGAGTTATATATGGCAGGACAGGACTTATAGAAAATAGCCTTTCAGAATTTACACTAACTTCTTTCCATTTTTGGATATCTTTTTACATATTACATGTGCATTTACTTTGTTATCATATCATCAATAGTGCCTAACAAACAATAGTTGGGATTTCACAAAACCATAAAATGTTAAAAACTGAAGGAGTGCAAAAATTCTAAAGAAGGGATTTGTGAATCTTTTTATCTGATTCTAGAAATGGCTATGTAAAGTAAAATTTTCATAAACAAGTATAAATATATTTTAAAAATTCAACTCAAATTTGCAATAATTTTAAATATCATTTGGCTGCTCAAATAAATTTTACTTGTAAACACTCTATTAAAACTTTCTCATACTACTTCTCACCTATAAAAACAATATCTTTCATACATAAGAAATTGAGTTACTTGTACTGCTCATCAGTGTGTGTACTTGTTCTATTTTCCCTTCACTCCTGAACTCTGTTTTCGTTCCCATCAATTGAACCCCATTCTATTGTGTCGGATAGGTCTTTAAATATTCATATAATTTTATAAAATATGTAGAATTAATGTATAGGTGTTTTAAATTTTCCTATGTGGTATTGAGCTATAAATCTTGGTCTGTTTTTTTTGTTTGTTTGTTTGTTTAATGTAATGCTGCTTTTAAGAACTTTTTTTTTATACGCACATCTAGTAGTTTCTAATTGGTGTGTAACATTTCACAAGTATGTGTACACCACATTTTACTCACCCACTCTTTGAGTTGCCTGTGTTTTCCTGCCCTTACAAAGAAAGCCACAGTAAATATCTGCCCCTTTGCTCTCATACAGGCCATGTGAGAATTTCTCTGAGACATGTGTCCAGAACCGTGATCTCTGGGTCAAAGGGTATACTTCTACATAATCTTACTAAGTACTGCCAGTTACTTCCAGAATGCCTGTGCCAATATATACCCTCAATAATAACTCCTCTCACTTTTTCAATCTTCTCCCTCTCCCATTTATTTTTTGTGTGGCCATCCCTACTTTTCCACATTTATATCTCCTATCTTATGTATGTTGTTGTACTGACATTTAACAACAGGAAGACAGAGATTTCGTTAGATCAAAATGTTTGTCTTGTAATATTAGGGTAATATAGAGTAAAATAATTTGTGAGATATATCTGTACTTTTATCTGTAGCTATTAATTATTTTTTCTTTGCCATATAATTATTTGTGCATTTGTTTTACGTCCTATAATTGTGAGCTATACCTGCAGCTGAAGACAGGAGCTACACTTTAATATTCTAACATTCATCCATGTCTGCATTTCTTTATTTAAAAACATTTGTTAAACACTTCTTTAATGACCATAGTTTTCTAGGTACTAAGAATATAGAAATGAGTAAGACACAGTTCCTATCCTAAGCAGCTCAGCTCAAGAGTAGAGAAATGCATGGACATAAATTACAAAAATGCAAAATGATAGCTGTTGACATAGAAGTATATGCACATATATAGCGCATCTCCTTTATATCTTCTTTATGTGTCTCTGGCCTTGGGGCATGAGAAAGTAGAGAAAGCTGCAAGCTTTTATTATCCTTTTCTTCTTTATCTATCTCATTCTTTGTCATTGCACAGGAACTACTATGATAAGAAAACAAGCAAAACCACATCTTAAATGTGAACGAGTCAGAATTGAACTCAAGAATGTTTTCTCTGTACATGTGCCTAAATACTGACTCTGTAAGCAAGCCAGAAGACTTGGACAAATAATAATTAAACACTTCTTATAAGATGTCCCGAGCACTGATAAGTCAAAGGAAAGGAAAATCCCACTTTTGATACAAGTTTGGTGGAGCTTGACTTTTGTGAATCACATCTTGCTTCTGACATGAGAGTTGGTCAGAAAACCAGACTGCCGTAATACATGACAGTTTTAAAGACAGTATCTTAAGTCTTAGCTTCTTAACCTTTGAAATTTGTTGGAGTGAATTCTTTTGGCAGAGACAAAGTAAATTCAGGTCATGGTTTTAAAAAGGCCTTCTCTCTGTCTCAAAAATAAACATTAAAAAAAATTTTTAAAAAAGGGTGGGGGGCACCTGAGTGTCTCAGTCAGTTAAGTGTCCAACTTTGGCTCAGGTCATGATCTCACGGTTCATGACTTCAAGCCCCACGTTGGGCTCTGTGCTGACAGCTTGGAGTCAGAATCTGCTTCAGATTCTGTGTCTCCCTCTCTCTCTCTGCCCCTCCCCCACTTGCATTCTGTCTCTCTCTCAAAAATAAATAAGTAAACATTAAAAAGAAAATTTAAGAAGGTCTCTATTGGCCTGCCATATGCAGTCCAAGGTGAAGAGTCCAGGAAAAGGAAAGAAAGGAAGGTAATATGGCTACCACTAACAACTTTTCCCAGTGAACCTGATAAAGATAACTTTTTCCCATTTTTTCATGTTCTCAATTTGATTGACACATGTAGGTGTGATGAAGTGGGTAGAAATGAGATGTTTTAAATTCTAGAACAGTAAGAAACAATTCAAAGAAGATAGAGGAAAAAACACTGTCAGAGTTTTGTCTTGGAATGTTTCTCAGAGGAAGAAATATTTGAGGGGAGTCTTGAAAGGTGACTCACTGGGTGAGTTCACTAGGTAAGTGAAGGAGAGAGGTATATTTCTGATAGACTAGTATCTGCAGTGGCACAGACGTATGAAACAGCATACTTGGTTCAGGAAGTTAAAAATAGTTCATTAATGCTGGAGCACAGACAGTGTTTGAGGGCCAGGAAAACAGAGGTGTGTGAAATGAGCCTGGAGGGTAGGTCTCATGAGAAAAAAGTTATAGTTTACTTTAGAGCAATGGGAATCCTTTATCATTTTTTTCTTTTTTTAATTAGAAAAACCATGTTTATTACAGAAAATGTGGGAAATGTAGAAAAGAAAACAAGATTAAAGTACGTTTACTCAGTATCCTATGATTCTGAGACAATTGCTATTCATACTCCTTTCTGTATCACCAGTCCCATCCATATATTCATCTATCTATAGTTTTAGTATATTACTATTATCTCAGCTTTTTACTATATTTTTATATAAATATATATATTTATATATATTTTAAGTTTTTAAGTTCAAGTTTTTATTTTAAGTCATTAACATACAGTGTTTTATTAGTTTAAGGTATACAATATAGTGATTCAACACTTTCATATAACACCTGGTGCTTATCACAAGTGTACTTCTTGAAGTTTATATATATTTTTTTGTAAAAGATTGCGATGTTTTGCAATCAGCATTTTTTACTTAATACATTGTATTATCCCAGTCATTTATTCCTATAGCACAGCAGAATAAATCTCATATTATTTTAAAGTTAAATATTAAAAATGAACTGGTGAAACTCCACATGAGTTTGTTTTGAAAGGAAATTGGAAATAAACATATTGTGTAGTAGTTATTTCTGGGTTGTGATAATGTGGATCATTTCTATTTCCTTATTTGATTTTCTCCAAATGAATTTATTACTGGGTTTTATTGTAAATATTGTTTGTGATCTTTAGTCTTGCTACTCTAGTTACTATGACTGTTTTATGGGTAGGTGCAAACTACTCCAATGCCAATGACATTTCCCCATTTTCTTGTGTTTGTTTTATTTTGTTTTTTAAGTAAACTCTATACCCCACATGGGGCTTAAAATCATGACCCTAAGATCAAGAGTTGCATGCTGTACCGACTGAACCAGCCAGGAGCCCCCTTACCTCCCATTTTTTTTGAAAGAACACCAATTATCACCCACCCTTCAAAATGCATATGGAATTGCACTTTTATTGAGATTTCTAAGCACCTTACTATAGCCAAATGCAGTATTCAATTCTTAATCATCTTCATTATTGACCTATAAGAGTCATTTGACATGGTTGATTGATCCTTCCTCCTTGAAACAATATTTTGACTTGGCTGCCAGGACATCTACTCATTTAACTTTTCTTCTATTTTACTGCCTAGCCCTTTTGAGTCTTTTCTGGTTCTTCATATCTTGACTTCTGAGGTTCGAAATGTCCCAGAGTTCCATCTTTAGATTTTATATTTTACATACATTTTTCTTTTCTCTAGATGATTTTATTTAGTCTTCAGACTTTATATACCAGCTATATTACATATATGGTATATAAACTCCCAAATTTGTTTTCCTAGACCAGCCTTTTCCCATGACCACCAGTTTCATATAGTTATTTATGTCTCTAATCATCTAATAGACATTTCAAACATCATATGTCTGTAATCAATTGCCTCATCTTACCCATCAAACTTGCTCCTTATACAGTAGCCCAGTTTCAGTTAATGACAATTCCATCCTTGCTCAGGTGAAAAGTCGTGGGGCAAGCACATGGCTTTTCAATCTCCATGTACTATCCAGCAGGAAATCCTCTTGGCTCTATATTTAAAATCTATCCAGAATTGAACCGTTTCTCATCATTTCTACTGCTGTGACCCACCAGCCACGACCATCTTAGTTGACAGTATAGTAGAAGTCAATTAACTTGTCTACCTGCTTCAGGCCTTGTACTAACTCTCCAGTTTATTCACAACACATCAATGGCTTAGATTGTTTGATTTTTTTCTGCTCAAAACTGTCCAGTGGTTTTCTGTGTCATTCAGAGTAAAGTTCAAAGTGTATAGAATTTTCTACAAACACTTGCATAACCTGACCTCTTTATATCTCTGACCTTATTCTCTATGCTCCTTATCTTTCGTTTTTGCTATTTCAGCTATACCCTTGCTCTTCTGGAAGTAAGCCAGATATACTCTTGCCTCGAGGTCATTTACATGTTCTTCTCTCTACTGGACACCCCTTCTACATAATGCCTACATGACTCAGTCTCTTACTTGATTCTAGGTCTTCTTTCTCTCTCTCTCTCTCTCTCTCTCTCTCTCTCTCTCTTTCTTTTTAATGTTGCTTTCTCAGAGGAGTTAATAGCCTTCTCAGGCTTTAATGATCACCCTATTTAAAATAACTGCCTCCTTTTATGCTATAACTTGCTATTATCAACTAATAATACAACTTATTTGTTAATTAATATCTCCTTGAGCTGTAATGTAAGCTCCATGAGGACTGGGATCATTTGGTTTGTTTTTTGCTGTATCCCCAATAATATACCACTGCTATGTCATTATATTTTTGCTGAGTAAACAGATAATTGAATAAAAGATTTGTATAAATTTAACATTCAAAATTTTGGAAATTATATATATAAATTTCTGATTTCTGGCCGGTAACTTTAAATTGCATACAATGTATGCTTTATTTTCATTAGTGTGTTTCATCTAAAGTGAACAATGTTGGATTCCTTATGTCAAAAATTCATTGCCCTTATAGTGATGGGATCATAAAATGTTATAGCTGGTATAGCATTAGAAATGATTCTTATTTCACTTAGACAAAAAGTCTGAGATTCTTACTAATGAATTTCTGTAAATTATTATACTTACATAATAAGATGACCTTTCAATCACATGGTTGAATTTTGTATAGTATTTTTGATGTCAATCACATATTTTATTCCAAGTCATGTGAGATTGAGAGGGAAAAAGAAGAGAAAAATTGTTTAAAAAACTCAAAATGCTTAAAATTATTATATTGAAAGAGGTTCAGAACACACTACCCCAAAATATAGCAACTTATCATTTAGAATATTTTAAGTTCAAGGAATTTGAGAAATGGCAGGTGCAGGGAAAACTCTCTGACCTCCCCCTTGTCCCCTGAAGCAGGTCATAAGACCCTCATGTGAGAGGTGCCTTCCCTATACCCGGAGGAAAGGAACATCCTTATCTCTAAAGATGAAGGGATGCCAAAAGGAATCTGAAGGAACAGGCATTGTTGTTTCCCCCAGTTTACTACCCTTAGTTCATACCTTTTTGCCTTATCATATTTTTCTATGACTTTTCACTCTTCATCAAACCTCGTATGAAAACACTCAGACTTAACCCTTCTAATCTTTGTTTCTTTATAAAGGCTCTGTATCACATAAACTTCTATTAAATAATTTGTATGCTTTTCTGTCATTAATCCACCTTTTGACAGTCTTATTCATGGAGCCACAGCCAGAAAACCTAGGAGGATACTAGGAAAAATAAATTTTCCTCCCATATAAAAGTATTCAAAGTTTTTCTTGTTCTAAAGCAGAATAAGGTGTTTTAGATAATTGTATTGTGAAATAACATGAAAGAAAATATTTATGTATATGTGTATATATATGTGTGTGTGTGTGTGTGTGTGTGTGTGTGTGTGTGTATGTGTGTGTGTGTATAAATGAATAACATGTGTAGGTAGTTCAAAAAAAATAGGTAGATGTCCTGAACTTGAGACTCGGTTTTTTAGCTAACGTGTGTATTTCAAGGTTTCATGTTCACTTAGCACATATTTCTGTGTCTGAAGACATACTGATTTTTTTTTCCCTCAGGCTATCCATAACTCAATCCTTTTTTTAAGTTAGGAAGTTCAATTATGCTTTAGTCTTGGCTTTTAGTCTTGACTGTGAAACACAGGCTCTGGATCAAAGGGCTTAAAATCCCATCATCCTAAAGCCAGTAAGTGACAGAAAGGCTTTTCAATAGCTCTATAGAAACCACTTACATTGAGTAAATTATATGCCACAGTAAAACATTTTTCAGAAAGTTTTAGACCACATAATGGGCATGGGAACTCCATCAATTTGGTTTCTTCATTCAGGAAAGTTCTGTCATAATTTCTGTGCTGAAGTTTTACATAAGCCTCAGATTTTATTACACCATCCTATTTGAAGTAAAGCATGGATGATACTAAAGCAACTAATTATGGAATTTAAAGTCACAGTAATTAGGCAGGAAAACAAGTAAAAAAAAGAGAGAAAGGAAAGAAGAACAGTTACTGTTTGAAAATGCAAAACTATAGGTGAATCTCCTGTTTACTACCAGAGAAATCTTAATTCCACTCAGCCAGTTTTTTTTAGCTTTAATAAGAAACAATAGCTGTAATAAGAAATAAAAAGTTTAAGGCAAAACAGTTGGGACACAATTAAAAAAATTATATCTCATTCTGCCCATATCATATTGAAAATGTACAGTATTAAAGCCTCCTGCTTCATATAAAGAATAATATAAATGATTTCTTAGTGTTAGTCTAGTAGAATATAAACATTCCTATCACAACTTTTGACTATCAGTGACCCCAGTCCACTTCTTATTTCTCATGTAATGGTCACGTCTTAGCCCTACATCTCTGTAGCTCTGTGGCATCTGCATTGGAAGGGTAGGAATTCTTGTTCCTCCACGCATGACAATAGCCAATGTGAGAAGGAATGGGGAAACTTGAAGGCAGTAAACAGATGTAAAAATCTCCTTGTCCTGCTTCCTAACAGCTGTCAGTCACAGGATATCCACAACAAGACACCCCTGAGAACAAAACCCCCATCGCTTCGTGTTTGTCATCTTCATAGAGGGCTCACAGCAGGCGGGACAGCAAGATTGAGTACCTGGGAAATCCAAGCTTGAGGGATATAGAACAATAAGAATGGCATTAAACAAATGAACAAGGATGGTAGGGCACTCTCTTCATTGGATGCTGGTTTAGCACACATGGCTCCAGTGGCTAGTAGAATAATGGAGACCCCAAGAGGATTAACAACTAGCTTGTACCAAGCACTCAGTTTTGGCTAAGGCATCTGCTCTTTGCTTTACATTGTCAAAAACATCCAAGAGCTGGGTGTTGAGCTCCACAGATTAAGACAATGCCTTGTTCTTCTTTTTTCACAAATAGGATTACCGTACTATTTGCTATCTTGCTTAAAACACTTTGTTGTTGTTGTTCTTGTTTTTACCCTCAAATGCTTGATTGACAATACCCTAGGAGATGTCATAGTTTCTGTAGCAATCATTGTAGTATCCTTGAGAGACAGAGATGCAGTGAAGACTCTTCCCAGGTATTCTGTCAATGAACCAGAAGGATGGCCTCTTAGAGGGCTCACTTATCCAACACTAATATAAACTGATGTCTACTTGAAGAGCAGATAAGAAAGAAGACACTAAATGGTGCAGGGGAAAAAAGAAGGAGACTAAGTTCATTAAGGGTCTCCATCTGAAAGCAGCATGTGCGGAATGTCAATTTAATAATAGAATTGACAGCTCTTCTCTGGTGTCACTCTGTCACAATGGCTTCTTTGACAATTTATAAAATGGACTCTTTGTAGATGTCAATGAGTGGCACTGCATACATTTGTGAATGCCTTGCATAACTAACATTCTCCCTTATGCCTCATTTTGAGGATCTGTCCCAAGAATCTTTTCAAACTGACCCAGGGAACTGGTACATGAAGATCCAGGGAATTTACTCTATCCCAAATATAGTATATAATGTTGGAAACCTATCGTCATCAGGTCATAAATCAAAATGTTAACTAGTTTGAAAATACTCTTAGGCTAGAAGATATCTTTGAGCCATGTTACTCTGCTAACATTAATACAAAAGGCATCTGATCACTTACTTATTTTGTGATGAAATTAGTATAAGCTGACTTAATTATTTCAGGCTAAATTTGGCCTTTTGAGATATATATATATATATATATATATATATATATATATATATATATGTGTGTGTGTGTATAGATATAGATATAGATAAAGATATAGATATAGATATATATGTATATCTATATATATAGATAGTAAGATTTTTAAAAATCTTCATTCGCACCGACTGTAGTAAATAAAGAACACTGTAGAAAGCAATAAAAAATTCTCAGTACTCAAGTGTAGAATAGACCACTTAAATTATTTTTTTTTGTTGCTTAAATGCATTTTTTTTCTGTCCAATTAGAATTGAATTAGGAAAACAAAACAAAAATACAAAACGGTTTTCCCAAATGCCCAAATTTCCTATTTAGAGTTCAGTTGTTCACTTTATGTGCTGAAATTATTTTATCACATTAATGGTGTCAAAGATTATTATTCCTAAATGAGCGAAGACATACAAAGCATTTGAATAAAAATGGCAAATGTATGAATTTCATTTACTATAGTCATCATGAAAAATTGACCAGATCAATGACAATTTTGTTTAATGTGCGAAAACTAAAATTACAAAATATATAAATTATTTTTTCATGATAAGAATATTGAACACTATATAGGAATGTACGTGATAGGAAAACATGACTATTCCTTGTTTAAAAAAAAATTCATTGATTCATTGATCCTTGAAACCATGTTTGATTTCTTTGGAGAATAGTTTTACAGTTTCTCAAATAGGTTAAAATAAGAAGATATGGATTTTATCTATAAATAACACATATAAATTAGAAAATACTGAACTAGCTTATTTTACATTTAAATTATTTTTTTCATGCTGATATTACCTTTCTGTCTATTCACTTCAGTAATATTCAACATTTCACTATATATAAAATTAATTTTAATTTTGGATGGAAAAAAGACAAACATAACATAATTCTACAGTTAATTTATAATGTTCTAGAGCTGGAAGGAAGCTTTAACATCCATGAAGGTAACTTTATTATTTTTAACTTTGAAGAAACTTAAGCCACAAAGTTAATCAATGTTCTGAATTTTGGGACAGAATATATGAGTGATCACAATACAACCTGTTGATCAGAAATTGTCAAATAATTTAAAGATTTTTGTTTAGTAACATAAAAAGGCAGCTCAAAATGTTTGGCTGTGAAATATCCCTATTGTGCATAGTTGCCCTGTATATGTGGATTATTTGGGCAACCTGCCACCAAATGAACACATACAAACCCATCCTGTGGAAATACTCGATGTAAATCAAATGTAACACAGTTAACTCGCCATTATTTACTCTATTTTCAACAGTGATTTGTTTTATCAGTTAACTGATGAAAACAAAATATTACGTTAAGGGTATATAAAGAGTTAAGAGTATCTTTTAATTTGTCCTGCCACTTGGGAAAATATGGAAGAACCTTGAGGGCATTATGTGAAGTGAAATAAAGCAGAGAAAGTCAGGTACGGTAGTCCTTCCCTTCCTCACAGGGGATCTATTCCAAGAACTTCAATGGATGCCTGAAACTGCTGATAGTACTGAACTCAAATATGCTGTTTTTTCCTACACATGCATAAATTTTAATTTATAAATTAGGCACAGAGATTGACAACAGCAACTAATAATAAAATAGAACAATTGTAACAACTTAATGTAACAAAAGTTGTGTGAATTGTCTTTTCTCTCAAAATATCTTACATTACTGTACTCACCCTCTTCTTCTGATAAAATACCTGTGTGATGAGATGAAGTGAGGTGAATGAGATCCACATCGTGACTTAGCCTTGGGTTACTATTGACCTTCTGACCATATATCAGAAGGAGGTTCGTCTGCTTCCAGACCATGGTTGAACACAGGGCACTGAAACCTTGAAAAGTGAAATTGTGGATAAGAGGGGACTGTTGTACCCTATGATGTTACTTATGTGTGGAATCTAAAAAAGCCAGACTCGTGGAACCATAGAAGCAGAGTAGAATGGTGATTGCCGGAGGAGTTGTTCAAAGGGTACAAAATTCCAGTTTATACGACTAGTAAGTCCTGGGGATCTGATGTATAGCATGGTGATTATACTTAACAATATTGTGTTATAAACTTGCAAGTTGCTGAAAGGGTAGATTTTAAATGTTCTCAGCACAAAAAGGAATGGTAATTATGCACGGTGGTAGAGGCATATACTAATGCTGATGTGCTAATCATTTAGCAATATATAAGTGTATGAAATCAATGCATTGTACACCTTAAAGTTACATAATGTTATATTTCCATTATGTCTCAAGAAAGCTTGAAAAAATAAAAATACAAAATATATTAATCAAGCTAATTTTTCTACTATTTATCCAAACATAAAATCTTGTATTGTCTTCAGGGTTTTAGAGAAAACTGTTGAAATAAACCGATTACTTGTTGAAAATAATTTTTTATACTGATGATGGTGCTAAAAATATGTTAACTCATGACACTATTTAATAAAATGTATGTCTGGAGCACTCACAAAATTAAATTAAATTGAAATTAAATAAGTTAGATTAAAAATTAAATTAATGCAAAACATATAACATAGTTGGAGTTATTATAGGTTTTTGTTTTAATTTTTGCCTCATCAAAGTATTTTTTAAAATTTTCTTAAACATTTTTTATTGTTGAGAGACAGAGAGAGACAGAGCACGGGCAGGGGAGGGGTAGAGAGAGGGAGACACAGAATCCAAAGCAGGCTTTAGGCTCTGAGCTGTCAGCACAGAGCCGATGTGAGGCTCATACTCACGAATCATGAAATAGTAACCTGAGCTGAAGTCGGACACTCAACCGACTGAGCCACCCAGGCTCCCCCAAATTATTTTTAAAGTACAGAAATAAACTGCTTCTATTATGAGATTAGATCTTGTCTCCAATAAGACACATCAATTTCATTAAAATTACTGCTGCACTTTTAAAAACAGTTGAATTCACTGATATAGCCAATCAATTCCTCAATCCTTCAAATAAATCTATAGGACTACAATTTAAGTACTGATTATTTGTTTTCAGACTATGTTAATGCCATTTTGTATCATAGACTGAAGCCTGTAACTGTTAACTCTGTTAAACAAGAATTACAAGATGCCTTTTTGTGTCACACAAATACTGAAAATAGAAGATCAAAAACCAATAACAGACAATTCTTACAAAATCGTAGATCTTTTCCAGGATGTGAGGTTAGTATGTTATTAAAATGTTGCTTCTTTAAAAATTAAAAGTATAAGTTCAGTTTCTGTGAAAATACTTCAAAAATTATTTTAGAGTTCCTGAATTGATATGAGGTGGAACGTCTTTGATGAGAATCAACATATGATTTATGCTACCTATTAGAGGGTTTAATTTTCTCTAGAGGAGTACATTTGTAATATGTCACATATCCTCACATAGATGGTAATCACATGTGATATGTAACATGTCACATATACGTATATGACAGGCACATTTACCATCTCCACAGTTTCCTATGAG
This sequence comes from Panthera onca, assembly GCF_046562875.1. NCBI lineage: Eukaryota > Metazoa > Chordata > Mammalia > Carnivora > Felidae > Panthera > Panthera onca. Next base: position 39,521,244 of record NC_138347.1, on the reverse strand, counting down.
GTACTTCTAAGTAAGGGCTTAGGTTTTCATCCTAGCCACACAATGTAACCAAAGAGAATCACGTGCACTACTTTGCATGAAAGAAGTCTACAGGAAGAGGTTCTTGCATGATCACAAACTTTATAAGAAACTATGCTAGACTAATTGATTATAATAGTACTAAATAAGAGAAATGTTTCAATACTTACTAGAAAAGTATTAATGGGGGTACCTGGGTGGCTCAGTTAGTTAAGCTTTGAACTTTGGCTCAGGTCATGATCTCCCGGTTCGTGGGTTCGAGCCACACTTTGGGCTCTGGAGGCCTGGAGCCTGCTTCGAATTCTGCGTCTCCCTCTCTCTATCCCTCCGCCTCTCATGCTCTGTCTTTTTCTCTCTCTCAAATATATATATGTAACTTATATATATGTTATATATATGTTACATATATATGTAACTTATATATATATGTAACATTTATATAAGTTATATATATATATATATAAACATATATATGTTTTATATATATATAACATATATATGTAAAACCTGCAACTTACTGAGAGCTAAAAATGCAACTTCTTACAAAAAATATAATTACCAGTCTTGAACAAACTTTAAATATACACAGTAACATTTCAGTCATTTTTAACATCTAACTCGTTGAATAAAACCACAATTTATAAGTCTTCATTTATGTTGGAAAAATGTATTTCTCCTACCCTTAAAGTATCCTTTGTGTGGACAAGTCTGTGTGATTCAACAGTTTAATTTATAGCTTCTTCTTGGTTCTGAGGCCAATTTTACTTTAGCTTATTCAGGTGAAATGATATTAGATTCCATTTTATATCTGATTAAACTATCTCTGTGACACAGAGTCATGGCACAATGTTGGGAAATTATCAGTTTCTGCTTTGGGAAAACAGATTAATATTAAAGTGGAGAGTAATGCAGAAAAAATAAGTCAAAAAGGATAGTTCATCTATATCCATCTTTTGATATCAATCTTCATTTAACTGCAAGGTGAAAAAAGTGTTGACAAAATGTTAACATTTAAAGATTAATAATAAAGATAAATAAAAGAAACAGAAAGTAGATTGGTGATTGCCAGGGGCAGGGGAGTGGAGGAAATTGATGAAGGTCGTCAAAATTATACAAACTTCCAGTTTTAAGATAAATTACAAGGATCTAATGTACTGCATGGTGACTATAGTTAGCAGTACTGTACTGTATACATTGAAGTTGCCAGGAGAGTAGACTGAAACTTTCTCATCACAATTGTGGTAATCATTTAACAATATATATGTGTATCAAATTATTATATTGTATTTTCCTTTTCCCCTTCCCTTCCCTTCCTCTCTCTCTCTTTCTTTCTTTTTTTTAGAGAGAGAGAGTGTGAGCAGAGGAGAGAGGCAGAGGGGTGGAGAGAGAGAATCTTAAACAGGTTCCATGCTCAGTGTGGAGCCTGATGCAGGGCTCGATCCCATAAACATGACATGAGCTGAAATCAAGAGTTAGACTGAGCCATGCGGATACCTGTCTTTTTTTTTTTTTTAATGATTTACTTTTTATTAAACAATTATGATTCTTATTCCCTTCCATTTCACCTCCAAATGATTATTTTAGAACTCTGTTCATCTTTCCCTTTTGACTTATAATTGCTTCCCTTAACCTTTTTTTATTTTGAAATTTTCCCAAATTTTCTTTAAATTCTAGTTAGTTACTATATAGTGTCATATGGGTTTCAGGAGTAGAATTCAGTGATTCATCACTTACATATAACACCCAGTGGTCATCATAACAAGTTCCCTCTTTAATACCCATCACCCATCTAGCTCATCTCCCACCCACCTCTGTCCAGCAACCCTGTTTGTTCTCTATAATTAAGAATCTCTGGTGGTTTCTCTCTCTCTCTCTCCCTCCTTCTCTCCCTCCCCTTCCCAGATGTTCATCTGTTTTGTTTCTTAAATTCCACATATGAGTGAAATCATATGGTATTTGTCTTTCTTTGACTGTATGTGTATTATATTTCAATAAAGCTGGGGGAAAGTCTTCTGGCTCTTCCTAAAAAAGGAAAAAGAAAAAGAAAAGAAATAGCAATTTGAAGAAGCTCTTTAGAGAATCAAAGTAAATAAAAAAATTATCCTAAACAACCCCCAGAAAAAACTAGATCTCAGTAATTATATACTACTTCCAACGTATTTTTCATAGGTATTGACAACAATGATAACCTTCATAGCCTTAGTGAAAGTGACTTAAATGTGTATACATAATATCTCTATCTAAGATGTCCACATCTGCATCTTTACCTGGAACTTATGTTTATTATATAGCTTCTGATATAATGCTTCCACAGAATGGATTGAATTACAAAATGTAAGAAATTCGAAAGAAATTAGTCTAATTGTGCCTTGGTCCTGTGTAGTGACTCTTATTGAACAATAAATATTATCATGGAAAAAAATGACATTCTCTTAAATCAATTTTAAAATATTTTTTTAATATGAAATATTACAAAGAATTTTTTTCCTGTAAGAAACAAAGTCTTTTTTTATTGAAGTGTAATTGACATATGTTTGTTTCCAGGTGTATAACATAGTGATTTGACAATTATATACATTACAAAATGCTCATCACCATAAGTCTCACCTCTGCTTCTCTTCTCCAAGCAGGATTCCATGTGATCCCTGAATTGTTATTGTTTCAAGTTTACAATCTGAGATGGATATATCTGATTGGTAAAATCTAGATCATGTGCCTGTCCCTTCACATCAGGAGAGTCTGAGAATGCCCCCCTCCCCCTTTTTTAACATCTTCAAATTCTAGCGTGGGGAGTCAATATTTCACTCCTAAAAATGAGTTAGAAGCTGGGCGACCAAAACAACTAATAGATGTCTATTATCATTATAAAATAAGAAATGCAATACTATGTAACGAAGGCAATCTTAAAAAAAACATGAATGAACTCAACTCAGAAAAAGTAACAACACTGATATGAATTAATAGTACCCTGAATTAAAAGGGATTCTCTATATGGAAGTATCACCTCAATGATTTACTAACAGTATTAAATAGGATTCAGAGAAGGATGCCATATTTTTTGGTGTTAGTAGGTAGTATAAACTCTACATGGTCCCAAATAGCCTTATACTAAAATATTACAATTCACAAGGACAATTGTTACTATCTTTAGAAAAATAGAAGTTTTGAGTTTACTTGTGATGGATTAAACAGTGTCCATTCTATACTCCCCTTATATGATTTGTTACAGTATTTGAATGTTTTCAGAATTCTTTTAACACTTTCGGCAAATTCTTTTTGAAATTGTCACATAACTATGTGAGCAACTGACTATGGTTAAAGTCAGTCTGTGACTGTAGAGTAGTGCAGTCAAGTTTCTTTTTCATAATATTGGGACAATCTATAAATTCTTTTTTAATCCCTCTTATATAAATGATATTTGACTTAAAAAAAAGGCAAGGCAAAATTTACAATATCCTGGCTCACAAAAGGTTAATGCATAAACTCTGATTACCATTCTTAGTTTCAGAATAAAGAAGATTAGATGAAATCACTGTATCTAATGATTCCTGAATGACAAAATAATGATAACAAAGTGAATCTGTGTGAAAATCTTTTGTGGAAACATTAAAAAACGTAGTATAAATCAGTGCAGGAAAAGAAATAATTGTAGTAATTGGAGCAGAGGGGCAGAGATCATTATGTATTTGCTCATTCATTCAACAAATCTTTATCGAGTGCCTATTATGTACATTAGGCATTTGGCATATATAAGTGAACAAAATAGATTACCCTCCAAAAAACAAAACAGAAAGCTGCCCTTATGGACTTTACAATCTAGTAGAGCAATGTGGATTTTTCTTTTTGGGGCTTATTTTATTCCTTCAATTTATTTTATTCCAGTGTAGTTAACATACAGTACTATGTTAGTTTCAGGTGTACAATATAGTGATCCAATTGTTCATACATTACTCTGTCTTTATTAAGACAAGTGTACTCCTAATCCCCTTTACCTATTTCACCCATCCCCCTAACCACCTACCCTCTGGTAACCATCTGTTTGTTTTCTATAGTTACAAGTCTGTTTTTTGTTGTTGTTGTTTTGGTTTGTCCTTTGTTTTCCCTTTGTTCATTTGTTTTGTTTCTTAAATTCCATGTATGAGTGAAATCATGTAGCAATTGTCTTTCTCTGACTTATTTCCCTTAGCATTATACTCTCTAGATTCATGCATAGTATTGCAAATTTCAAGGTTTCACTCTTTTTTATGGGTGATTAATATCATATATATATATATATATATATATATATATATATATATATATATATATATATGGATGCAAAGGCCATTGTTTTAATTTAGCTGAATTGATTTATAATGGGCTTCTTTATATCCTTGGCAGGGTGATCTGAGGGTGGTAATAAACATTAGAGTCCCAAACTGGAATATGGCCCCCTGAGTTCCAACTTGACTCGTGGGTGCAATACTCAACACTGTAAACATTTTAGTCTTCATCTGTGAAACAAACAAATGCATGAGAAGTTTATACATAATTTGACACACGGGAAGAGCATGATAAATGTGTTAGCTACCACTAATAGTGGCAAATGTTAATACTAATAGGAGTAGACTGCTTTATATATTCCATCAAAGAATTACAGACAGCATATATATGTGTCATTTAATATTGTAATTATATATTTACAAAATATTTATTTTGGAAATTCAATTATAGAAAAATTAAAGCTTGAAAACAGCTCTGTGGCTTTTGGGAGCATATTTTATGATGAATAAAAGTAGGAGAGTGGTGTGGCGCCTCGCTGGCTCAGACAGTAGAGCATGCAACTCTTGATTTTGGGGTTGTGAGTTCGAGCCCCATGTATGATACAGAGCTTACTTTAAAAAAAAAAAAATAAAGCAGAGGAGTGAATGGGGCTTAGCCAATTGGGTGGCTCAGTTAGTTAAGCATCTGACTCTTCGTTTTGGCTCAGGTCATGATCTGACAGTTCTGTGGGTTTGAGGCCTGCAGAGGGCTCTGCACTGGCAGCATAGAACCTGCTTGGGATTCTTTCTCTCCTCCCCTCCCCCCACTCACGCTGTCTCTTGTCTCTCTCAAAATACATAAATAAACTTAAAGAAAAAAAAAAAAAAAAGACAGGAGAGTGGAGATGGAATTTGGCCTAACAGTGTTTTTGAAGGCAATAGGAGCATGAGAATTTTACAATCACAAGGAGGCATAATAGACAATTGAGAAAACTGGTTAAGCTTTCTTTGAAATCTCACATCAGCAAGAGTAAAATAAAACTAATATGAGGTAAGCTAAAAACCAATTCATTGTAACACATTACATTTAAAAGTTAGTGTAGTAACCTAAATACATATTCTTGGAGTCTAGAACAATGGAAAAATAACCAGAGTTAAGTTTACACAATATAGTTCAAGAAAATGTTTCCATTTACCTTTGGGATATTCTCATGGTAGAGGTAGACATTCCAAGCTATCATTCCAAGATACCAGATGATAAGATAAAATAGTTTAATTTTGTTTTATTGTAGTTGAGAGAGCAACAGATACAGATTTAGATTTAACTCGTGTATCACCCTAGACAATTAAATATACAAATGGAAATGTTTCTAATTACTTATATCATTATCATGATCCTCAATATAGATCTTAATAAACTCTCCTTTGAGAAAACATCTTTAAAAAGTATACTAAATCCATGCTTTGCTCAGTGAATTACCATTTAGAAGTCATTTTCAATGTCAAGCTCTTATAATAGTTCATTCTCCTTCAACTCTTGATTAACCCTGAATGGATTATTCACTTGGTTATTTGTAAAAAGTCAGCCACCACAAATATTTAATGCCAACATTGTTTACCCAGGACTTCTGGATACTCTAGGTTCAACATCTTTGGACTGTGATTCTCTATGGGATTAGGCCAGAAAAACCTCAAGGGTTCTTGTCAGTGGAAAACACTCAACTGTGTTCACTAAAACATCCTTCTCATATTCATTAGATTTCCCTTCCAAGCCCTTCACCTTTTAGAGATGAGACTCCTCTAGTCAATTTCATCATTGCAGATTAGAAGGTAGCACGTTTCTCAGTGTCCGTTAATTCACTGACATCCTAATTTATAAATGAATGTCCTGTTAATTTATTTGACATGAAATAAATTCCTCAAAGTAGGAGCACTTAGGTGAACTGCAAAAAAAAATTTTTTTTTTGAGTTTTTAAAACACAAAAGAATAACTGAACTATCTTCACACTGAGGCTATGGTCATACCATAGAATTTCTAGTTTGAAAACAAAGAAATACTTATTAAATGATAGTTTTCTAAATCCATATAAATTTGCCAGAAGCAGTTGGCTGTTCCACATGTTTTTGAATTTCATCAGTGTAAGGAGTAAGTAAAAGGAACATGAGTGGTATTTCAATGCCCTGGAACAAACCCTTTAATGTGTTTGTATATATTGCTGAAAACGTGGCATATAAAATATTTAAGTTCACTTCATTACAGTCTTGGAGCACGATTGAAATGGTTCAAGAACTATATATAACCAGTGAGCCAGCCAAGTCTACCACATGTGAAGATAGAAAATCCTCCATAAATGCGACACACAACATTAACTCTAAATGTAACCATGGTCTCCCATTTCATTGATGTTCTTCAATATGCTTCTCAAATGTTATACAAGTATAATCCATCAAAAATTCAGACAGAAAGCAGATGACAGGTAAATCTTCTTTTTCAAAATCCTCACATGAGGAGCACCGCTTTTCTAGAATTTAAAAAACTGCAGTCCATTATATTAGAGAAGGCAGATTTAACTCAAATAAAATGGCCAAACAGCCAGCCATACTATTTCAGATATCTTTATATCATGTTATTATGAGAGGTGATCAATCTTGGTACTTCTGTAGAAATTGTGTGTGTGTGTGTGTGTGTGTGTGTGTGTGTGTGTCAAAATCTTTGTTTATTCAAAAAAAATATATTCATTCATCTCAATGAAAGAAAAGAATTGTCCATTCAATGTTAGTCATCAAATGAGGAAAACACTCATTTAATTAATTTTTTCAGTTTTTAGAGAAGACATGATATAAAAATCACCCATGAAAGCACAACTTCAGCATAAGATGGTATAAAAAAAATCAGTCAAAAAAGTAACTAAAAAGATACAGTCAGTTTAAATCAGTGATAAGTGTTTATAGCCCTATTGTGATATTTGTCTACATGTCTACCATATGTTTCCCATATTATTTTTGTGATGCAAATCGCTGAATGCTGCTCAAAGTAACAAAATATAACTTGCAACATCACATAGTTACAAATCAATGAAGTCAGAGGTTTAGAATATAAAGCATATATTAATGTTGTCTATTGCTGCTTTAACCATTTACCACAAATGTACTGGCATGAAACAAGACATTTGTTACCTTTTAGTTTTGTAGCTCAGACGTTCTGCAAAGGTTTCACTGTGCTAAAATCAAGATATGAGCAGGCTGTGTTCTTTCTAGATGCTCTAGGGGGGAATCCATTTTCTTCCCCTTTCCAGCTTCTATGCCCCCTTTCTTCATCTCAAAAGCCAGAATCTTCATCTCTCTGTTCCTTCTTTCATTGTCACATCTCTATCTTTGATCCAGCTTGGAAAGCTTTTAAGTACCCAAGACTAGATTGGGCCAACCAGGATGATCCAGGATGATGTTCTCATCTCGTAAACTTTAATCTTAATAGCATATGTAGAGTCCGTCTTGCTATGTAAAGTAACATTCACAGGTTCTGGGGACTGTGGTATGGACATCTTTGAGAGGTCTTTATTTTGTCTACCAAGGGGCAGAAATGCAATACAAGATTAAAACACACTATATTTACAATTGATTGTGGTTGGCATCTTTGCTTCAATTCTTGTCAGTGTTATTGGGTGTTTACTTTCATGTTAATCAGTTAATTCAGAATTTCAAGATGATTGGAGTCAAAAATCTGGCATCCACCACAGGGTGTAGAAATTACCTGTTGCCTTTCAGTTCTGCAAAAAGTCTACAGAATTTGCTGATGTGTTTTGTAGAACCAGCAGCTTGGAGGATGCTCTCTTAAATCCTTGCTAATTCTTGCAATTAAGAGGATTGGGAAAACATTGTTTTGCACTTAAACCTTTCACTTTGCACTGAGACAAGTTATTTTCCTTTTGAAATAAATATTTTATATTGTGTGTTAAGTATATTAAAAACAGTAATAATTACTGGGGTGCTTGGCTGGCTCAGTCCATGGAGCATATGATTTCTTGATCTCAAGGCTGTGAGTTCAAACCCCATGCTGGGTGTAGAGATTACTTAAAAGAAAATGTTAAGTGTGCTTTCTGTAAGAACACCTAGTTGTGATGCTTTGGTATACCATGTGAGATTAATGAATTTATTAAATCTCTCATGTGTTGTTTTCTCATTTTTATCCACTCTCACTGCATCTCATCATGAAGGTGATGGTCAAATGTAATGATGTTAGATTTGTTAGCAATGTTATTCAAATGCCAGTTATTCTTCTTCAAAATATTTTTTAAACAGTTTATTTTTGAGAGAGAGAGTGTGAGTAGGGGAGGGGCAGGGAGAAGGGGACAGAGGATCAGAAGTGGGCTCCTCACTGACAGCAAAGAACCCAATGGGGGCTCAAACTCACTTGCGAGATCATGACCTGAGCCAAAGTTGGCCACTCGACCAACTAAGACACCCAGGCACCCCTACAAATGCTAGTTATTAATATTTTATTGTTAGCACACACTTGGATAGGGTATTATTATTTTCATTTTAATTAAAGCAATAACACACACATACACATATAGAAAAAGATAAGTGACTTGATTAGGTGGTTCGAGGAATAGTTACAGAACTTCCTCATTTGCTGTGTTTCCCTGTGGTGTTTTCCTTTCTGGGCTACTTCTTTAAAAATTCCAAATTCTCTCTTGACATGGCGTTTATGACTGAGGACGACCAGGTGCTAGATTGACCCTGGGTAGTAGAAATTAAATTCCTGAGAATTTTGGGATTGATAAATTAAGGCCCTCATTCCATTTTTACTTTGGAATAGTTCTTTCAAAGAGTCTCACAGCAAATTACAGGCACTCAAAGAGATAGGTTTGTAGACAAGAAAATGAACTTGTCTTTCCAGTTTGCCTCTAAGCAGGGAAGTAGGTAGGGAAGTGGGGCTAACTAAATGTTCACAGTGTCTTCGTGGTTTTGCTGATCTGTGCTAATTTTGGTTAATATTTCAATTATCAGAGTAATTTCTGTTAAAGTGTTATGTATAGAGGAAATGCAATGGGAAATGTATTCAATTCTAAAAAGAAATGCTGCGTGGTTGGATTCTCACTGTACCTTTCCTCTGAGGCTCAGGACACCTGCTGCATTTCAGGTTCATATGATCCACCCTACAGAAGCACATAATACTTTCCAGAAGATCCCTCTGCCAGGGGGCTTGCAATAAATCCCTCCTCAGCCAGACAAGTTGGCCTTTATTTTTTGTTAAGTTGCTCTGGGCATCTCACATGACATTGCCATATAAGGTATTGTACTATAAGCCTGCTATGATTGCCCATAATGACTTAACTGCAAAGGAATTATAACCGTATGAATAACAGTGGTTTGCACTGTGAATGTCCTAGCTACTCCAAAAATGCCAGAGCAACAAATATAAAATGCTTCTCATTCGCCAGTTTGAAAGGAGTAAAAGTCAGAAGAGTACAACTGCTGCTAATCTGTAAACACTGATTGTTCATTCAACAGCAGGAAGCAAAACAAATGTAAAACTAGTGATGGCATTAGCCATTCTGCTGTATGTAAAGGCAATTACATTAGAGGAATGAAAAGAAAGTAAAACTTATATTCAGATACAAGACATTTGGGTAGGAGAAGGGTTTTGCCTACAAATTTGTTAAACAGGAAATTCATGTGCATTTTAACTTTGGTTTTGGGAATGGTTACATTACCATTGTTGTTGGAAATGTGTCTCTCCCTATATATCCTGGCTTTATAGATCAATGGCACAGCAGTACAAAATTAAATTTATGGTATTTATATTATTATACTTTTTGTTTACTTCCAAGCAGGATTCGAGTTAGTTTACAAAATTAAGTATAGCCCTGTGTTTATTTTTTTTAAGATTTTATTTTTTAAGTAATCTCTACACCCAATGTGGGGTTTGAACTCATGATCCCAAGATCAGGAGTTGCATGCCCCACCGGCTGAGTCGGCCCGGCACCCCAATATAACAGCATTTTTTAATAGAATAGAAAACTTGTTAAAGAGACCAAATATAAATGACACTATTTATTATGTAGCGTGTGAGGATAAACGTGAACTAAAAAGAGTTTCAGTAAATAGCCCTATAACATAGGTACACTTCAAACAGTGCTTTATTTATTGAACTGATTTTTAAACTCTAGAATTGCAGTCTACTCTTAAAGATTATAGATGGGATGCAACCTTTGCATAGCATTATAAATTAGAGCAGTGAATTTAACAGACATTAATTTCATAGGAGATGGAAAACTGAGAAAGACTTCCCAGTCTAGAAAGTGAATTAATGCCCTGTTGCTTCTATGGCTTTAAAATTGATAATATTTTAAAATATAGGACTTTTCCTGCCGTAACAAGTAACTTTATAACTGTGAATGAATGTTACTTTTCATTAATAAGAGGCAAACACATCTTGCTCTAGCAGTTTAAAGAATTTTTAGGCTCTAAACTAGAACAGGTTTGTGGTGTTTCTAAATTATTTTATAAATCTACCTATTTGGACATTCCTTTTTAATTCAGGTAACCTTTCCACTAGAAATGATCCCTATCTGATTTAATTGTTTCCTTTCATGACCTCATGGGGGTGTCACTCGTCTAAACATTTATACGACTTATGATGCCATGTGCCTCAACGCCAACATTATGAAGTCTTGGCAAGCCAGATGAATGAAAGTAGGAAGGTATCTCAGATTGTTATGGATGGTTTTTATAATTGCAGTTACCCATAGAGATTTATTGACAACTCATCTATCAGATGGGCTATGGATTCAGAAATTTACTTCCTCAACATTGAGAACTGTATTTCACCCGTTCCTCTTGCTCTCTGGGTTTGAATACTTGGTTTTCCCCCCATTGGGACAAGAAATGGCTTACACTTGGGATTCTTGAATGAGTGCCAAAAAGGAATGGACTCTGAGAATTGCCATTTTCCAGGTTCCCATAGCATGCAGTAAGCTCAGTTATTCAAGCTGGGAGTGAGAGACCTGCCTGGTATGAACAGAGGAGTAAAGATCTAGATGATGGTCCTAACTAATTACATAGTTATTGTCTAAGGGGCGGGGTGGAAGAATCCATTATAGCCCATTTGACACTCTTATAAGGGAATTAATATTCATATTAACAGCACTAGGCCACTGAAATCACACAAAGTTTATGCCCACAAAACATAGCACTGAATTTCATGTGTAAGTCACAAGGTATTTCCTAAGTATTTTCTCATTGTTTAAACTAGCTCAGGGGTTGACAAACTATGGCCAGCAGGCCAAATAAGGCCTACTACCTGTCTTTTATAGGCCTGCAGGCCACAAAATGATTTTAAAGTCACTGAAAACAACCGAAAGAAGAATTACAAATAAATCATGGCACAAAATTCAAATTTCAGTTTTGACAAATGAATATGCATTAGAACACAGCCACTCTCATTTATGGATGTATTGTTCATGACTGCTTTCGCATTATAACTTCAGAGTTGAATAGTTAGAAACCGAGACTGTATGGGCCACAAAGCCTCAAATATTTACTATCTGTCCTTTACAGAAAAAAAGCCTTCCCACCCCTGAACTGGATCATTTACTCTTTATGGTCACAGACCATATTCTGTACATTGCTAACATCCCTCAGACTAACGGAAACACAAAAGATTCTTAATGACAGTTCATTCTTGCTCACTCCAACGTGACTGCCAATTCAGAACAGGCATGAACTGTACTTCTTAACAGAGAGTATCGTGGCCTCGAGGGATTTTGTAGCATGTGAGCAGGACTCTTGGTGTTTAGGACAGAGTGGTTGCACATCGAGCAAATGTTCTATGTAATTAATTGTGCTACTTTACCTTTACTCTTCATATGGAGAGAATTTAAACTTATGCTATTAGAAGATAATGGCGAAATGTGTAAACACACACGATAGAGAAGATAAGGGGCTCCTGGGTGGCTCAAGTCGGTTAAGCCTCTGACTCTTGGTTGTGGCTCAGGTCATGGTCTCTTGGTTTCATGAGTTCAAGCCCGACGTCGTGCTCCGTGCTGGCAGCTTACTTGGGTTCTTTCTCTCCCTCTTTCTCTGTCTCTCCCCCACTTGCAGTATCTCTCCCAAATAAATAAATAAACTTAAAAAAACCCTAAAAACCAACAATAAAAAATACCCCCAAAACAATAGCGAAACATAAAATAAAAAGACAAGGAAATGGGAACAGTACTAATTTACAATATAAAATGATCATCTGTGTGACAGGCACATTATGATTAATGTTTTTTCTTGTGTGAGAAGCACATGTTATAATCTCTTAATTTTTTTTCCCTATAATGCTAACATTAGTCCTTTGAAGTGGTTTTTATTAGTTACCACCTTAGTGATAAAGAAACAGAATTATTATGATTAACTTCTACAAGGCTTGAAAAATTGGTGAAACTAGATTAGAACACAGATCTGACTTTTCCTCAATGAGTACCTATAGTGGGCTGAATTGTGTCCCTTCAAAATTTAGATGTTTAAAGTCTTATCCATTAGTACCTCAGAATGTAACTGAAGTGATAGGATTTTTAAGTTAAAATGAGGTCGTTAGGGAGGGATCTAATGCAATATATCTAGTAAGATATTCCTGTAAGAAGAGAAAATGAGGGCACGGACATGAGAGAGAGAAGGCTGTGTGAAGGCACAGGGGGAAGGTGGTCACCTGCAAACCAAGAAGAAACCGAACCTGTTGGCACTCGATAATGAACTCCCACCCTCCAGAACTGTACGGAGATAAATTTCTGTTGTTTAAGCTACCCAGTCTGAGGTACTTTATTATGCCAGCCCTTACATATTAAAACGATACCTAAAAAGTTTAAGAGAAATGTGATTTTCCTAAGACTGAATCTCTGCCGTTAAGAGTATGAATAAAACTGGGGTATCTGGCTCGCTCAATCAGTACAGTATACAATTCTTAATCTCAGGGTCATGAGTTCAAGCCTCAGCTGGGCATGGAGTGTGCCTAAAAAATAAAGAAGGAAAGGGGAGCCTGGGTGGCCCAGTTGGTTAAGCGACTGGCTCTTGGTTTAGGCTCAGGTCATGATCTCATAGTTCATGGGTTCAAGCCCCGTGATGGGCTCTGCACTGATAGCGTGGAGCCTGCATGGGATTCTCTCTCTCTGCCCTCCTTTGCTCACTCTCCCTCTCTCTCTCTCTCTCTCTCTCTCTCAAAATAAATAAATAAAGAAATAAATAAAAAGAAAGAAATGAATATTAATGAAACTGATTGCATGATGGAGCTAGCACTCATGTTTAAAACTTACCTTTTAATTTTTATCTATATTTTTTGAGTGCCTATCATATCAACAGTATTATGCCAGGAATTCTGTATGTATTGGTGAGCAGGAAGACTAAGTATCTGTCCCCCATGTAGTTCACACTATACTGGAGAGACGGTCAATAGGCATATGAAGAAATATATAACTAACATGTTTAAGGTAGAAATAGAAACTTCCTGGGAGATAATTCAGCTATCATACTTGTGAACCACTCCAAACACATTTAAGCTAAATCTATGTGGTGAGGAGACATTTAAAAGCTTAAAGAAAAATCATCCAGAAGGAATCCAGAGTTTCTGAGGTAGGGCTGCTTTCATCATACAAAGTGATGTTAGAAAGGCCATTGTGGCTAAAGCATAATGCAAAAAAGGAGGATTGTTAGGAACTGAAGTCAGAGAAGCAAGTAGGATGCAGGTCTGGAAAGGTGTCCTACTTTCAGTGGGAGAATTGGAGGAGTTTTGAGCTATGGAGTGAAATGACTGTTCTAAACTTTTACAAGTTTTTTTTTTTTTCCCCCACTCTTTACATCAGGTGAGCAGTGATGGTTTGAATTAGAGGTTTAGCTATAAAGAGTAGAAAGTTCCAAGACATATATTGGAAGTAATGACAATGGAAATGATGTGTTGTGTGGAGAGTGTGGGGAAAATGGAGGGAACAAGGGTGAGTCTTTCAAAAGTGACAATTGAGAAGATTATCTCTAACTTGTAAAGGGGAAGGTGATTAAAACTTCTATATGATATATTTTGAAGTCTGTATATCAAATATACATGCAGAGATATACAGTGGACAGTAAGACATATAAGTAAGAAGGTCAAAAGAGTTGGTGGAGACAGAGATAATATGCAAGTATACTTTAAGACATAGGGCTGAGTATTCTACAATGAAAAATTGTAGGCTGAAAAGAAAAAAAAATAGAGAAATCCAGCATTTGAAACCAACAAAGATGGGTGCCTGGATGGCTCAGTTGGTTAAGCGTCAGACTCTTGATTTTAGCTCAGGTCGTGATGTCACCATTGGTGAGTTCGAGCTCCACATTGGGCTCTACACTGATAGCATGGAGCCTGCTTGGGGTTCTCTCTGTCCCTCTCTCTCTCTGCCTCTCCTCTGCTTGTGCTCTCTCTCTCTCTCTCAAAATAAATAAATAAACTTAACACACACACACACACACACACACAACAAAGGCACCTGAGAAGTGGTCAGCAAGTTAAAAAGACAATCAAAAGAGTATAGTGTCCCAGGAAGTAAAGGTCTGTCAAGGGTGATAAAGGCAGCTGTGTATAAAGGGTTTATTAGGATCAGATGTTGCAACATGGCGATCTCCATAGACATTTTAATAAACAATTTCAGTAAATTGGAGGGGAGATTGAAACCCGTGTGGAGTGAGTTGAGGAGTGGACTGAAGATGAGAGAGCAGGTTCAACAGGCACAGACAAAGCTTAGGAGTTCAAACCAGAAAGCGAACAAAGAAAATGAACAGAAACTGACGGTTGGTTTCTTTTTTTCTAAAGATGGTGTGATATTGTTTTTTTTTTTATTATTGTTTTGCTATTGGAAGTAATGTAAGAATGAGAAAAAATTTGATGACACAGAGAAAAGGGGGCTAATTTTACATGTAATTATAAAAAGCAAAGCCAATAAATGGATGAGACTGAAGGGATTCTTCAGACTACTCACAAAGAAGAAATTGGGCTTAGATCACAGCAGACATCTTTTTTTTGTAGCAGGAGGAAGTAGACTGAGTACAGGCCCAGGTAAATGGGTGAATTTGGTTGAGGAAGATAAGATCCGCTCTTATGGTAACGAATTATTTTCAATGACATTTGACATAATCTCTTCAGTGTAGAGTGAGAGAGAGTGGTGCAAGTGTTTGAATGGAGAAGAAAATGTGTGCAATCGTATCTTAAGCGCTTAGGGAAGTGTAATAGAAGTGTCAAATTGACATCACAATTTGAGATTTGTAAACACAAATTTAAGGTGAGATTAGTCCATAGAGTGGAGAGAATTTTTTTCTCCAGACAAATGCAAGCTGAAATGAAGGGTTGGTGAATAGTCGAATTGAACCACCGTTGGGGGTTTGCCAGCAAGTAGGTCAGAGGGAGAGGAGGACAAGGACGTTAACAAGGCATGGGTCATAGAGCTGCACAGTCATCCAAGGAATCTCAGGAATCTCTGTTGAGCAAAGAAGGCAGTAAGGACAGGGGTGTGGAGGAAGGTAAAGAAAAAGATAGATGTGGACAGTGGAAAAGTAGAGACAACTATTAGAGGCCTGTGTGAAAGGTTGAAACTTAGCTGGAGTGCAATTACTTCATTAAGTCAACAGTAAAGTTAGAATGTGGTAGTGAAATGGGATCATTAAAATGTAGATTTTTAAAGTAGGATTGATGGAGATGAAGACAAGGTCCAGGAGAGAATAACCTTAGAAGATGAAAAGATCAAAGATTTTGTATCCAAGTTGAATTCCCAAGAATGGTAACCAGAGCAGCAAAAGAGAAATCAGGGAGCCAAGTGCCAAAAAGCATCATGAGCTGGGAGAATTGTTGTACATTTTCATTCAAAATGTTAAAGGGTGAGAGATGGTTTATATCTCAAAAGCACTGTCTTTTTCTGCCTTTTCAGAAACTGTAGGCTAATGATTTAGTTTTTAGGGATGAATGAATTCTGTTTATCATACTCCTAAATAGTGCACGTGAGGTATTAATGTGAAGTGACTTTGTATGTGATATCAGAATGCCTGAAAAAAATCTTTCTGATAAAACCTGAGAATTATTGGCACATAAGTACATTTATGGATCATTCCAATTACTTTGGTCTATTTGAAAAAATTAGAATATTTCTCTGAAATAATCTAGTATTTGCCTATTATTTGAAAATTTTGTTTTCTAATTCATAACAAAAGTTCATGCAGTAGAGTTTTAAACATTAAAATAATTTTAATCTAGAGCACAAAATTCTATTAAGTGGATGTTTTAAAAAAGTGTACAGTAAGAAATAGCTATATAATACAGTCGATTCATTTATATCATAAAAGTTGAGAAAGTAGATTGGAGTACATATTACATTAGGGAGTGAATTCTAATTACCTTATCAACAGGTTGTTCTTTGGTTGAAAATGTATAGCCGAGTATTATAAAAGTAGGCCCCGAGTAACGTGAAAAGGTATATTATAAAGAATCAACATTCATAAATGTATCATACATGCTGTTATATTATCATTTTCTTTCTAGGAGTATAGAAGATATGAATGGAGCATGTACTTATGTAGAGCATATTCAGAAGGAAATTTCACTTCCTAATTGGCACAAATATTTATTTGAGTTACAACCTATTGCTATAATCATTGGTAGGTGATTGACCTTTTTAAAAAACTGGTGAAGAGACTTACATAGTTATTTTATAAAGTATAGCTTGTTTAAAAAAGGTAGCATATTCTCAAAGTTCTAATAAATGTTGCCTTTCTGTAGGTAACTAGACTGTCATAAAACTGTAAGCAGTAAGTGTGCCATCTATTGGTGAAACAAGCACAGTGTAAGAATGCCCACAAAGTCGTGGTCTAATGGCAGATTGTTCAGGCACCTTTTTCTATGTCATTTAAGATGACATGTTCTTATACCAAAATATTCTAATTTGCCCACAGAGAAAGCAGGCTCTTTCCTGCTGTGCTATTAGCCCAGTAACAGAAAAGACATCAGATCAGAAGTCAAGATGTTCTGGAGCTTGCCCCACCTTTTTGTAGTGTTCCGTATAACCGTGCATGTGCGGTTCCATTACCTTAGGCTCCATTTTCCTTCTGTATAAAAGTAAATTACAAGAGTGATAGCAACAGTCCATCAGTTCCTTTAAGATCTAATATTTTGCCAATTTTAGAACTTGGATATATAAGCAAAGGCAAAGATGGTTCCACTTAAGGGAGTTTACCATACTTTTAATTTTACTCTTGGGGACATGTAGATTCTTCTAATGTAAACTGTAGAAGCCACTATACAGGGTCTTACCTTTAGGCGCATAGAAATTACTCAGTGCGTTATGACTGAAGGCAAAAATAGATAGGCAAGCCACAAAAGGAAATATGTTTTTTTAAATGTTTATGTTTTGACAGAGAGAGAGAGAGCAAGAGAGGGGCAGAGAGAGAGGTGAGAGAGAGAGAGAGAGGTAGAGAGAGAGAGAGAGAGAGAGAGAGAGAATCCCAAGCAGGCACTGTGCTGATTTATATAAATTCATATGCAATTTTATATTTATATAAAAATATTTTTTAAAAAATTTATAATTTCAGGGGCACCTGGGTGACCTAGTTGGTTAAGTGTACGACTCTTGATTTTGGCTTGGGTTGTGATCTCACAGTTGTGGGATTGAGCTCCGAGTTGGGCTGTGTGCCAAGAGTAGACTGCTTGGGATTCTCTCTCTCTTCCTCTCTCTCTGTCTGCCCCTTCCCTGCTCACGCTCCCTCTCAAGATAAATAAACATAAAAAAAGAAAATGTATAATTTCATACCCCCCCCCCAAATTTATAATTTCACAAGTTTCACACATCATACTAAGCCTGAGGCAGAAACAAGTTTGCTCATTCATATACTAATGATTAATGTAATCATTAACTTTTATTAACCTGTGACACAAGGTTTACTGAATGACTACATTGGAAAACTCCTTTTTTGAAGCAGATATTATAGTGGAAGTTAAAAATTTATTTAAGTTAAATGAATTCAAGAGGTCATTTATTTAGATTTTTATTTAAATTAAATAAATTAAAGTATTTAGAAGTCTTTGAGTTTTGTTGTCATTTTTTATTTTAAGTGACAAAAAGGTTTAGATTTCCATGAATGACATTGTAAATAAAATGAATTACCATTTCTCCAATCCATTTAAAAATTAATGTCTTTAAAAAGTGATGATGTCTTGTGATAAGGAGTAGAGAAGCTAGCTGATGGCAGGTAATTGGTGCAACTTTTGAGACATTGATAACATGGTTTAATTTAATAATTTTTCTTCTAGCATTTATCCTTAAGATATAGTCAGGAATTCATGGAGGAAATTATATTTATGTATGTTCAGTGTTATTGATAATATTGACTATTAAAAACTAAATTAGCAAGAGTATGTGGTTATTCAAGAGTAGTTATAGCTCCAAAGAATATAGAAAGAATATATTCGTACAACATGCTCATAATATTTATCGTACATTAAGGAATCACAGTTGATATTCTCATTAGAAAAAAAATATAAAAAAGAAAGAAAGAAAGGAAGAAAGAGAAAAAGAAAGAAAAACTAAAGGTCAGTGCCCCTATAAAATAAATAAAAATGGGAAAGCTAAATTGAAATAAAAACCATCTATGATTTAATATCTGAATATTTTTAATATACTGTTATGCTAATACATTTTAATTTTAATTAGGAAGATAACATTCATTAACATTGGATTACACTTTGTCCAGAAGTTATTGTAAATCTTACACCTTGAGGTCTGTACTAGACATACTACTGTTCTGAAGTGTGAGATTTTCTACAGAGCGATACTACTCAGTTATTAAAAATGAAGTAACACACATCGATGAAAGCAAGGCACGTTAATTTTTTTTCTTTTAAAGAAGAATTCAATATATCTTAAATAGAATTAAAAAAAAGAAAAGGAAATATCTCTATCATAGAGTTCCACTTTTAGCACTAATATTTTATTTAATATTTTAACCATCAAAGTGTTACCTGGCTAACAACGAGGATCCTTATAATACATTTTTCTTGGAGGACAAGGAGATGGAGTTTATGAGGTGGAGGTAAGGACATTTACAAGACTCTTGAGTCTTCACACATGTTTCAGACATCAAACTAAGCCTGAGGCATCAACAAGTTTACTCTTGGTGTCTATATTTCTATTTATTCTTTTATGTTAAAAAAGCATTTCATTAAAGATTTTGGACAGTTTGTCATGATATAAAACTAGAACTTCAAGTATGTGTTTGCATTATGAATTTGAGTCTATCTTGTAATGAGAAGGAAATCAGAGGTGAAGGAGTAACACAGCCTTAGCAGTTGGATTCTTCCCAAGACCCCACTTATCCTGGATAAGTATCTAACCTCAGGATCTGAGGTCTGGAAATTCACTTATTTTTTTGAATGAGAGCCATTTATTTGGCACCTATTTGCAATGTTAAATTGATTGTTTTACTTTCCAGTCAGCTCGTTATGCATATTGTTTCAGCGTATGGGAACATATGAAGGAATAGATAATAACAAGTTGCAAAGCCAAAAATATTTTCCAAGATCAATGAAAATAGAAATTTGTTCATGTATTTGCACAGGGTGTCAAATAAAGAGATGGGATTTCCCAGTGAAATTATACAATACCGATTTTGTAATCTTTTGAAGTTTTGAATTATTAGTGTAACCACAAACTCTTACTTCTTCGAGAATGGTAGCTGAGCATGAAAATGTCTACTGAGACAACAGATATGAATCTTTCTCAAAATAGATCAAAATAAGAAAAAAAAGTATTTCTAAAAACTCACCACAGGGACTTAACGTGTTTTTATTCACGTCACCTAATAAATACACTGGAAATTATACCAAAGAGGGAATTGGAAAGGACATTTGCACAGATGACATATTTCAATATGATGCTTTGGAGGAAAGTGAGTCTGATACAGGTACAACAAGATAAGAGAAATTTATTTCCATATAGCCACCTATCTGAATGGAATTTATAATTAACTGGATATCTCTTTGCTTTCTCATATATTTCCTTATCAGTTTCACTTTTCTCATATATTTCCTTATCAGTTTCACTTTTCTTGCAAGGATACTCCAGATGTTCAAGAGGCATTTACTATTTAAATTCCTTGATTTCAAGTGCTCTGTAACCTTTTGAATAAATTAACTTTTGAGTCAAAATTTATCATGCTATTCTCAGTCTGATTCTTTCTAAGTTTGATAGAAATAGTTTGGCTGCCTTTTCGTTATTCAAGCATGAAAGAACCACATTTTTCATACTTTCAGACATATTTGGAAAGATTCTCCACCCTTGGTTAACTCAAGCTTATGCACAGAATGACAAGCTGATATCTGTCTACTGGTTCCTCCAGCTGCCAATCTGTTACTAGGGCCCACATTGATCTCAAGAGACTGGGGAAGGAGGATGGAACAAGGGTAGTGTGAATATGAATTAATCCTAGCAGAAAAATGAAAGCAATGGGAATAAGAAAACTTGGAATGTATGTATTGGGGGAGAATTTCGATCTCTCATTTTTTCCCTCTCACATGAGAAATAGAAAAGGCAGGGTCATATCACAAGTGAGAGACTCTGAGAGCAACTTTATTTGATTAATTTCCAAATATGATTTTGCAGGAAAGAGTAGGAGTTCGTAGAAAGGGAATATGAGTAATGTGGGAACAGTAAAGTCTAGTTCCTAGAGTCAGGATTTTGGTTCATTACAGTCCTGAATAGAAAAGGCAAAATTCATGAAAATAGAAAAGCAGCATATGCAGCTTTTCTCTTTCAAAAATAATAAAAAAGAGGAATATATGATCCTAACTTAGACAGTTTAACTTTGATTCCTCAACTCATTCAATAATCAAACTGATACTACCAAAAAAAAAAAAAAAAAAAAAAAAGAGTAAACACCAAGATAGTACAAACAGTGAGGCTCTGTGAAGAATAAATTGAGTCCAACTAATTTAATTTTCTATGACACAATGGTAAGTTTCACAATAAGTAACAGTAGTGCTATTTGTACAAAAGATCTGTTTCCATCCAAGATGGCATTCTATCACAAGTAAGACCTAAAAACGAACCTGTTGAACACGTCATGTTTCATGAATTCTAGTCTAAAATCATTGTTATTTCATGAACAGTATGATTAAATCACATAATATCTATTATTTTATGTTCAAATGTGTTTAAAGGAACTGATTGATTAAGGGGCTATTAGAAATAAAATGCATAAAGAAAAATTTACAACAGTTCAGAACACCACAGTTAGGAGATGGTGTCAGCAGCCGACGAAGTTTTGATTGCATTAATCGTTGAGAATGAGACTTGTGTGTGAAAGTTTTGTCTGCACTTCATTTCTTCCAATTATAATGCAAGGGAAGGTGAAAGAAATTTTTTTTCTGTTAAAATGTAGTTTTCCCCTAGCATGCTCTAGTGGTTCTAGACAAACACTGAAATAGGTAAGCATTTCGAGGTATGACTATCTTTCACTTCTCGCTTCTTGGAAACATCTAAGTCATTTTATTGGAGTGAATATGGGTTTGAATTCCTCTCTTTAGAAATTCAGAATCGAAGTGTGACCACATCTGTGCATTGTAACAGTACTATTTCGGAATTTATGTTTTCTTGAAACTATCCTCTGCTTAATTTTGTATATATGTTTAAAATGTAGGAATTTATAATGTATACAGTATCATATTTTAGTATTAATGGAAAAGATATTATACAGCAGTGATTCTCAGTTCTCTTCTACCCCCAAGAGGCTTCAGTAAAATAGTTTTGATGCTTTAGTGGTAATAGTCACTGGAAGGAGGGAAGGAGGGAGCTACTGGCATTTATTGAATGGAGGACGGAGATGCTAAATATTCTGTAATGCATAGGACAGACTCTCAGAACAAAGGATTGCCCCTCTCCAAATCCAGTAATTCCATTGTGAAAGACTGAAGAGGTATTCCAACCAATTTTCATACTCAAAAATGTGCAGGCTTCTTTTACCTTATGGCAAATATCAGATGACTTACAGCAAAAACTGGAAGTTTTCTAGAAGGATAGTCTTTCATGGCCAATCTGATTAAATAACAGCAAATATCAATTTGATAACAACCAGACACTTTTACCTCAGCTTGAGGTTAGCAATCCTTTCCATGTATTGCCTCAAGTGTTCTTCTCTGAAGGGGAAGGCAATCAAGTAGCTGTTGACCATTGCGTTCAGGAGCTGTTCTCATAGGGATATATTTCAATCCTCTTCAGAAGATACTTTGCACTGATTATGTAGCAAAGTCTCTTTGGACAAAAGCCATAGAAACTCTCCACAGCTGAGGAAAGCTTGGCAGGAAATAAGAGAAAGAGGAAAAAATAACTCTTCTCTGTTGGGATATCATATAGTTGTTGAACTTTAACCACCTTATGGATGAGGACACTGTCCCATCATTTCCTGACGTTCTCTTCTGCATCTGGAGGAATGATAAGCAGCTCGCTAATATTTCATAAGAAGTAACTCCTAGATTGACAAATTCTCAAAATAGAATTGATAATTAACCCATTATGAAACTGTGTTCGTGTGTGTGTGTGAATGAGTAGAGCATACCATTTGGTTAGCATTACAACTACCTTAGTTCTCAATGGAATTTGAAATTTCCTTATAAGTGAAGAGATAGGAAATATCAGTAGACGTATAAAATATAATAGAGAAATAAAAGACAAAGTATTCATGGATAATATTTACCATATTTGCTCTATATTACATGAGAGTAAAGTGAGGGGCCAACTGTGAGACAATTTACTAAGAATGGCATTGAGAACATCCTGGGCCATAAGCAGTGTACTTCTTAGCAATGGTGTTTTAAGGAAGCAAATATCTTCATAGAAAAGATAGAATGTTAATAAAATATTTCTCTTAAACTCTGATTACAGTCTTAATAAATTCTTGCCTATTGTGTCTTATTATAAGCAGATGTGGAAAGTTCAGAGAATATCAAATGAAATTTAGGAGGTAAATGAGATTAAGATTAAGATGCTAAGAATATACTTTTCTAATTTGGTAATACTATCAAAGCAAAGGAGAGTAGGAAGTTTCTCAAATAGAAAAAAATTTAAAATGGTAAGTTTGAAGTTGCTAAATTCCTTCTAACTTCAAGCACAACAACAAAAAGACAGGCATACATTTGAAATTAAGCAGGACAGTAATGTAGTTTCTTTAGTTGGTGAATTTTCCTTTCTACTTTCTTCGAGCATCTCAAAATTCATTTTATCTGGGAAAAACATAAAAAGCGTCCATAGAGAATTTTGGTTATTCCTATCAAAGTGACACCATCAATAGATCTTTCAAGAAAAGATTAGCTAGATTATATCTATGGTTTTTCCTCACTAAAAGTTCTTCCTTTGAGATAAAAGAATGAATGGCGTTTTTCCCAGCTGTTGGTAAATTGATATGCAGTAAGGATTAATTTTCTTAGGATGATTATAGAAGCAACCTAAACACATTAAGGGAGCAAATCCAAAATATTAGGAAAAACAGATTATATATCAGCTATTGAAGCAAGAAGATAGGCCCCCACTAAAATGTGAAGTTTTCTGCTTTTCCCTTTTCAATGACACTGAGGTAGGCCTGCTTCTTTAGCCTGAAACCAAAGTGAAAAAGATGTGTGCAGTAAGTAGGACTGCACACGATTCCACCTACAGTTAAATTGTGACCCAAAACTCGTTCAACTTTTTGAGGTCGTTATCTTAACAGAATCTAACAAAAGCTATCACATATCTCGATAAGTTCCTAGGGCAATGTGTGACATTCTAGGAGATCAGTTAGTGTTGGTGAAGTTGTTGTCATCATCATTTTGTTGTTATTCATAATTGCTGGATTTTAAACATTCCTGCATCCCGAGAAATGGAATTGTTGGACCTTAGGGCTCTGCTTATGTATATTAAGATAGTAGTTACATAGATTTGGGAAACCTGTGCTTATATTGAATACTAGCAGGCAGGAAACAATCCCTAAGGGGGATTACACAGTAGACTGTCTAAAAAAATAGTCATATGCAGTTTGGTAGGTATAAATGAATAATCTGGACCTTACCTTTGGTTTGGGGGGCTGGGTAAGGGAATTCTAGCTAAGCCTGGAAATCAGAGGCTACTGATATGTTTTATCCAATTGTGTCTCCTGGCCTAAGAATAAACAGTAGAAGTTGCTAAAGTCAAATAGGAACCCCAAGAATCTCTGGAAATCATGGAAGGGATTGAGGGTTCAAGTCAGATGCTGTTAGTGGCTTCAGTGTGACTACAAACTCTTATTTATGGTTATGCACTACACAGCTTTAACTCAGAATGTGAACTGTTAATATTTCTCAAGTGCCATTTATCCAAAACTATTCTCAAAGAGCCAAAAGATAGTAGTAACAAGATAAAAAAAAAATCCTAAGAACACAGTATTTTCTGAGGTTAGAAGAAACATTTAGTTAGAAAATATAAATGGGTATGTATCATTATACTTCCTAAAAGATTCATCAGAAGGATTGTTTTTTCTGAGGTTATATAATAAGGAAGTCAATCCATAAATATTTATTAAATGCCTATATGATAGAATGTCTAGACATTAAAAATGTCTCAGATACTGCCCCAGCACATGAAGTGCCTATAATCACAGTAGATGAGAAAAATATTTCTAAAATACTTATTTTTATTTTATTTATTTTTATTTATTTTTTAATATGAAATTTATTGTCAAATTGGTTTCTGTACAACACCCAGTGCTCCTCCCAAAAGGTGCCCTCCTCAATACCCATCACTCACCCTCCCCTCCCTCCCACCCCCCATCAACCCTCAGTTTGTTCTCAGTTAAAATACTTATTTTTAAACACATCATTGGCAATGCCAAAGGTATAGCATAAACAGTAAGAACTATAAGACTTCAGAGTGCTGTCTATAGTGTGCTATTATGATTGAAGACATGTTTTAGTGTTTTGTAAGCATAGGTATAAAAAGGATTTATCTACTTGAAGTGAGCATATCATTCATAGAATCAAGGACCTAAAGAGTCAAATTTATGTTCATATGTATGTATGTAAGTATTTAGGTAGGTATATATGTATTTTGTTTGGAATTATTTGTAGATATTTGATCAAATAATAATCTGTTTATAGAAAATTTTTAGAGATGACTCTGAGATTTCTGCTCGGCAACCCCGTGAGAATCATCCTACATCTAGTATAATTTATTTACACGACATTTTAAGTCAATAAGCTCAAGTTTTCCTAATTTGTAAGAAATTCAGAAAAACAGAAGACCCCCTCACCCAACTGATTCTAAAGTCATACCTTTCTGATTCTTTTGCCTCATTCCACATTCCATCAATACAAACATTCTTCACTACAAACAAGAAAGAGAGAATGAGGAAGATCACTAACACATGATAAGTTTGAGGAGGAGAAATAAGAAAGACAAAGACCAATTAGGCAAAATGGAATGTAACGAGAACTCTGTAAAAATTCAGGCTTAAATGAGTAAGCAAGATGATGATAGTTAGTATAAAATTAAATCGCAACACCATTTCATCTAAGCTTTTCTAAAAATGGGCAATGAAAAAATTAATGAAGTCATTCTCCTCTCTTCCTTGAGATCTTTTAGGAGCCAAACTTTTTCCACCTATTTATTGACATCTGGATGTTGACCTACTAGGGATTACAGAGCATATCTGTTGAGGTAAAGCTGGATGCCGTTTTTACCAGCTCAGTCTGAGGCTTTCTCTAATTTTCTGTTTAGACAAATATTTCACTCTTCTTGGTCAAATGAAGATTAAGGATTATCAGAAAGAATATTCTATTCTTTTATAAAGTTTATAAGGCATGTTTTACTGATAATGAAAAGTATAATTAAATCATGATTTAATGTATGTTATGTAAGTGCACCGTACCCACTTTTAAATGTAAGAGTATATAATGGAAATTTTCTGATCTTGTTCTGCCATCTAGTGGTACACTTCATAGTTTGTCCTTTTAAACAGGCCAGAGTAGTGAATTGGAATTTCAGATTTCGGTCATTTAATAAGTAAAAAGTTGTGAATAAGCAGAAATAGAAATTCAGTGTATGGTACTTTTATATTACCTACTCAGTTGCAAGGTTTTTGAAGGCTTCTTTTGCTTTCTACAAAATGTAAAACTTCAGTGTTAGAATAAGCTAGATACGGTTATTGCTCTACAGTCATAATCTCCCAAGTACCAAAGGCACTAAATGTCAGATATTATAATGTGAGGTTTTACAATTCTAACTAGCTATCTCATATTGTTTCATTACTTAACAATTGTACAGCCCTTACCATGTGGCAGGTGCTCTTTTGAAGCACCTGTACAAAGACCGGTTCTATTATTTATGTACATATCTTGAATAAAGACGTTTTTGGCATTGTTTTGTTCTTTTTAAATTTTTGTTAACATTTATTTATTGTTGAGAGAGAGAGACAGAGTGCAAGCAGGGGAAGAGCAGAGAGAGAGGGAAACACAGAATCAGAAGCAGGTTCTAGGCTCCAAGCTGTCAGCACAGAGCCCGACTCAGGGCTAACTCACCAACTGTGAGATCTTGACCTGAGCTGAAGTCAGACGCCCAACCAACTAAGCCACCCAGGCGCCCCTGGCATTGTGAAATATTTGTTGTCTTAACACTCACTTTAAAAAGTAATTGCCTCTAAAAACCAGAAAAAAAATATTTGAAGTGATTTCGAAGTATACAATTCAGAAGTATAGACTGGCTATTAACTGCACATTCAAGCTCTTCTTTCTGGGATAGAGTCTGTTCTTCAGTGAAGGGGAAGCAGCAATGAAAGCAGGTGTAAGTAGCTTCAACATAAATGACATAGAGAATGCCATGCTTTTTTTCTAAAATAAAATATATCCAAATGAAAAGTTAAATAGAGTGAAAATGCTCATCATATTTAAGGATGACATTCACCAGTGAATATATTTCATTCGAAATGTTTGTTGAGTAGAAAGAGCGTGTTTTTACTCCCCAGACCTCTGCCAATACACTCCCTTTTGTGAACAAAGCCTGCTGTATCTGAAAAACACACTGGGTCTTCACTATAGTCTGTAGCTAGGAGGAAGAACTATTCTTAATATAATGAGAAGTGACTCACACAAATGTTAAAATTTCCTGGAACATGGAGGCAATTAATATCACACTACAGACAAAAAAGTAATTCATTATTAAAAGAACATAAACACATGGTTTCCTTGTCTTAATATTAGCAAAAAAAGAGAAGTAGACATATAGATGATTATCCACTTTCTTCAGAACGATCAATTCCCTCATGACTCGTTACTTTCTCTACTTTTAATTTGGAAAATGACTATTCTACTTACACATAATTAATAATATTTTACACCATCATATGACATCTGAAAGAAAAGCACAGTTTTTATAAAACTATATGCGCAGATGAGATACTCATTTTGATGTGATAATCTAGTCAACATTTTCTGTGGAAAGTTCTAGTGCTCCTGAGAATACCCAAAGTGAAAATGCAGATGTAAGGCGATTGAAAGTTGTGCAGTGTTTCTCAAGAACATAGCAAAAATAGTTGTAATCACTAATAAGTTCAAAATGAAAAATAAAACAGCTGATTTGCCATGTTTCACTTTACACTCAATGCATAAAATCTTACCGATGGGCATGAGGTTAGGCTTACAACTATTTGATGTAGATCTTGTATCAGCAGATTTTAGTTTAGGCTGGCAGGGTCTCATATATATTAGTAATTACGCATAGATTGATGCCATCTAATGTATTTATTTGAATGTAAATATCATGTATCTAAAATATAACATATTTCCAAAAGTATTTTTCCAAAATTGTATTCTAAAATAAAAATTGTTTTCCTAATTGGTAGTACTTACTTAACATCTTATTTTTATGGCATCTTTATTCTCTTGTTGTTAGCAACCATCAGATCATTTGAATAAAAATAAGGCATTATTCTACCTATAAAATTGTTCTACAAATGTCAAAATGTAGTTGCTATAAAATATGGCATTAGTAGGGGCGCTCGGGTGGCTCAGTTGATTAAACATCCAACTCTTGATTTTTGGCTCATGTCATGATCTCACAGTTCGTGAGTTCGAGCCCCGTATTGGGTTCACTTTGAGCGTGGAGCCTGTTTGGGCTTTCTCTTCCTCTCTCTCTACCCCTCCCCTGATCGTGCTCTCTCTCCCTCAAAATAAATAAGTAAACTTTTTAAAAAATATGGAATTACTAGGCATATTGCAGACTCAGTGAAGCAAATCCTCTCATCAGACATCAGACTGCTTAGGAAACATCCTATCTGATGCCATCTTCTCTGCAGGAAGCAGCCTTTAACCATTCTTACAGTAGTAATCATTCTTAGAAATGTATTTGCCAAGGCAAAGTCACCTATTTTCTGCTTTTTGGGTAAATCTGTCAAATTCTTTTGTGAAATGTACTTTCTAGCAGCAAGATTTCCAAATTGAAAGTATATCTACATATCAATACTGCTTTCTTTTCTACAATTATTTAAAAGTACATTTAGCTTTAAAAATAGAGCGATGGTTTGCAAAGCTGTGGGAATGACATTCTTACCCAAGGCTGGTGTAAATAAAATTAGCACAACTTTACATATGTTTTTTTCTGATTATAATATCTATTTTTGACATATAAAATACATATGTACAAGGAACTAAAAATAACATTTAAAAATATGTGCATTCCTATCAGGTCTATGTGTATATGTAGCATATATTTATAAATACCTAAACCATATATAGAGACATATATGCAATCATACATATGTAACTATATATATAAAACCATATTTATGATATATATGATTACCATTTTTTAGCTAACAAAAACTATGTTTTAGCTAAGTAAAACTATTGTTTTAACTATCAAAAAAATTTTATATATCTTTTGCCTCAATAATATTTGTTATAGAATATTATATAACTTCTTTCCTAATCTTTAGGTAACTGACCTTTATTGTTGGATTTTTCCTATTAAAATCAATAAATAACTCCAAATATTTTAGCCTATTCATTATTGTTTTTACAAATGCCTAATAGTCAAGTTCAATAAAAAAGGCATTTTGAAGATTTGACATGTATTTTCATATTGCCATCCACAAAGCTAGCAAAAACTCTGAGAAAAAATTTCTAAGTAGGTATCAAAAACCTTAATATTTTATGTCCTTATGCCCTTTGATTATATATTTCTACTCCTATAAATTTGCCTAAAGGAAACAATCCAAAATTTATATAGTGCTTTAAGGCTGAATTCATTTCAGTGCCATTTATTATGTCAAAATATTGGAAATCATGCAAACACTTGAAAATACCATAATGCTTAAGCAAACTGTGGTAGAATATTCTTTATGAAATATTATACAGTCATTTTCATTATAACAACAAAGAATCTATAATATAAAAATGTAGATATATAATAATAAGTAAAAAATAAGTATTTATAGTATGTTAACACTTTTTTAAAGAAAAAATATGTGAATTCCAGAAAATCTACCGAACTAACTTTGGTCATCATTGGATGGTGGGGCATTCAAAATGTACCTTTTATTTTATTTTTTTGTGTTTTTTCAACTTATAAAATTTATAAACAAGCAGGTACTGATGTATCAAGAAAAATGTATTATTAGCTTTATTTTAAAACAATCATCATGCAAATCTACCTTTTTTCAAAACAGAACTATTTGCCTCTAGAATTATTTACTTTGGGTGGCTTTAGCAAAAAGGAATTCTAAAAATTGATGTTTACAATGGAGAAGCACTGACTTTGTTCTTCTGATAATTTTTTCTAGATTTGAGAGAACACATAGATGAACATATCCCAGAACATCTTTCTTCCTCTCTGTTATATGAACATTGAGTAGTTATGACTAGTAATATATATTAGGAAAGGACAAATGTTCTTGTTCAGTGAAGAATGGTCAAGAATGGCCAAGGAAACTACTCATAATTTGCAACAGTAGCTCCTAAACTGCAACCCAAAGAATTCCAAGGGAGATAGTTTTCGTAAAGATTTATGGATTCAAAGTTGTGCCGATATCTACAGGTAAAAATATGTATTTTATATACTTATGTGATGTAATTGTAAACTCAAGGAAAGGAGCAGTGACAGCATCACAGTAGTATGAACAAATGAAAGAATGAAAGTTTTGTGACAAATTAACATTAAAATTTTACTTGAAAGCATATTGTTGTTTACTTTCATTACATGTTTTTTCAACCGATGAATGGTACCATTGTAGCTATTCTGCTTTTCCTCTGCAGTTTTGTAGTAAAAACAATGATTCTCAGAATATAGTGATCACATGGAGTGTTCACTGCCTAACCCAAGAGATTGTGATATGGATGTTTGGGGCAAAATACATTGATATTAGGCATTCTAGAAGATTCTGGTGCCTGTGATCTTTGGGCCTTGCTTTTGGAAACAGCACTTAAATTCTGGGAACAAGTAGATGGTGAAGCTATATTAAAGTTCTCATTTGAAGAAGGGACAGCACCTCCTTAGTCCAATGTAAACATTTCTAGCCTTTTTAGTAAGATGATGTTCAAAACAGGAAGTTGTCACTAAAAACTACAAAAAGTCTGATTTTCTATAGCAATGAGAACTGTTGTCCAGAGGGCTAATATCACTTATCAAAACAAGTTCTACGTGTGTGTATGTGCATACACATGTGTGTGGACACATATGCATGCATAAGCAATTGCCCTATGGGGTTCTTGAAAATAAATTACTAAAATTGTTTCTGTTTTGCCTTGTTGTATTATCAACAAGAGGGCACTAAACACATTGTATATTTCCTTTGGGTGTCTCTATTCTTAATTTACTATGAGAGGTAAATAAATACTGAAAGCTGAGTGGTTAGTGTCTTAGAAAATTCTTGAAATTTATAAGTATAGCCACTTCTACAAAACTGCTCAAATAAAATCTTACACAAATAAAGGATCAGGTTGTAATTAAATGTCAGCAACCTCTCCAGTGAGGCAGAATTTAAAGGCTGCAAACACATAATTTTTTGTAGTTATTGCTTCTGAGGTTTCTGTGGTTGTTTGTTTTCTGCCCTCATGTCTTCTCTGCTTTCTTCTCATACTGGCTTATAGCTAGCAGGAGACAGTCTCAAGCAGTGATGTGATTTGCCCTTGACCCTTGCTGTGACTGTAGATTTTATAATCTAAGTTAATTTCACTCACAGCAGGGGCTATTGGTAAAGTATTTCAATTCTAAACAGCAAGTTGGTTAAACTCTTCAGTTTTGGGTGTCCAAGGGATATTCATGGGCAACTGAGTTTCATAAATCCAGACAAAAGGCTTCTAGTCCCAGTATGACAAATATATACTTTATATGTTCAACTGAGGTATGGTGATGCTTATAATATTGAGACTTTTGTTAATTGACCACTTTTATTAGTATTTGTAATCCAAACAATGTCTTCACAGAATATAAGCTTTCCACACAGTGTACTAAATTATAGCACACTGTAGAATATGAGGCACGATATTATACAAATTTCACAAATTTGTGGCATTGCAAATAGCAATGAGGTAAGCAGATAAGGTAAAAACTGGCTTGTTCCTAAATGGAGCTTCAAAACAATCTTAATCTAAATTCTTAGATAAGAAAAACTTCTCAGATTACATAGAACAAGTTCAAACATGAGGTAGGGGAGTTTATATAGAGCATGGAGCAGAGAGCCTGTTAAAGATCATAATTGTATAAACTGGGTTCTATGTAAAATAGCAGGAAATGGTGGGGACAGTGACAAATTGGTTAATGCACGATTCTTCTAAGGAAGATTTAATTCAACTCAAAGAAAATGAACACTGAAAAAATAACCCTGTGACTACAAAGAAAACATACCTGTGGGCTTCTCTTCGTTCATAAGATAGAGCTCTTCCTCTCCCTCCCCATCCCTTGCAATTTTCCTGCTTTCTGAAAGCCTTTGTTGACTGTTCAGTCTTCCAACTCAGGGACACTGTAGCTCTGTAACCATTTTCAGCTAAGAATGTCATTCTGAACAGAAACCATTGACCAACACATATTAGAATTGAATTATTTAAATTTAGAAGGAGAGTGAATGAACAAACTTGATTTGATATTCCTTGATTCCTGATATATTAGAAGTCATCTGACAGGCTATAGGCCCTTTATTAGTGCTTTAAGAAAACATATGATTCTCTTTACTCATTATAATACATAATTAACATGTTTTTTTGGTAAGGATTTGTTCTCCTGGGTACAAATGCCTGTGCATTCCAGGCTGTGACGCTTGTGCAAAATGTCACCAACCATGTTTTTGGAGTTTTTAAAAAAGTCAGTTGTGTAAGAATACACTGTATCATGAAACTCAATTGTTAGTGAACAAACTGAGAGATAGTTGTGATAGAATTGAGCTTTATGAGCTAATTACAATATATTTATGAGAACTAAGTTCATACTTCAAATATGAAGTGTAGTGGTCTCCTGGAACCTACACCTAACTTCATGATTACATGAGACAAATTCATACTTGAAAATTTGGGCAAAAAAATTGCATTACCTACAAGTTAAAGTAGACCTAATTGTATAGAGTTTTTAAGGAAGGACAGTACTTTGATATTTCATTTGAATTGTCGATAAAGTTTAAGTCCAGTGAAATGAACTGATCACAGAGAGGCAAAAAAACTTTTTGTTTGTTCTACATCAACTAATTTGTTATAGCTATGGGGGAAGAAAACATATAATATCTGTTGATCCATTCAAACCATGTTCATATGCAGTGGGAACAGACATTTCAATGGCCTTATAGACTGGAAGGAAATATCTCTAGAGCTGGTAGTTTTTTATGGCTACTCTATGAATTTGGTAAATAAAAGGACTCAAAATTCAGTCAATCTAAAGACTAAACTCTCTTTCACAAAGGAGTTAAGTGTATTTTTTTCCAAAGGGCTGAAAATATTTTAGGCTATTTACAATGCAAAACAAATTCTAGGCATAGCGACTTTTTTCTGACTTGTGTATTTGAAAGTGATACAATTCCAAGATCATTTCATCTCATTTGCTTCCCATCCGGTTTCTATTTTATCTACCCTGTAACTTTTAAATCTTGAATTTTCTTTTGTTTTAACTTTTTTAAAGTTTATTTCTTTGGAGAGAGAAAGAGAGAGCGCGTGAGCGCGCACGTGTTGGGGAGGGGCAGAGAGAGAGGGAGACCAGGATTCCTAAGCAGGCCCCTGCTGTCAGCACGGATCCTGATGTTGGGGCACCATCACTGAACTGTGAGACAATGGCCTGAGCCAAAATCAAGACTCAGACGCTTAACTGACTGAGACATCCAGGCGCCCTTCAAATTTTTAATTAATCCCCAGGTGGGACAACTTTAGGCATCATGCCTGTTTTGTTCACCATTGTAACCAGCACAGAGCGCATAACACATGTTTGGTGCTCAACAAATATGTGCGGAGTGAATGAGTCAGAAGAGAACATTCTCTCCACACAGGCACCTGGAATAGAGGTAAAATGCTCGACAAGACTGGTCAAATGCATTGACTTATTTTCCATGAAGGTTTCCCATAAGATAGAATTAAAAATATTTGATAATTAGTCTAGTATATATGGGTCTGCTAGTAGGGTGCCTAACAGAAACATAATTTTCTTATACAAAACCCATTTTTCACTTTGTGTGTAGTTAAAAAAAAAGTGACTTTTGAAAAGTAGATCAAATACAGACATTGATTTCTATGGGCTGTTGATAATTTCTGTACTTAAAAGAGAGCTAGAATAAATAGCTGAGTCATGTATAGGCCTAGGAGAATTTTTACATTGCATTTTAAATTTGAGAGCGTATTTGCGAAAAATTTCTTAAGATGTTTATTAGCTAAGTATTGCAACGTTAAATGAAAAGACTATTTTTAAGAAGATTGTAGTATTGGTTTTATGAGGAATGGAGAACTATTAGTTAATGTATTTTTCCTAGTTATCCGTGAGTTAAGAAAAACATATAGTATTTTACAAGGTATTATCCATTTTGAATATGTGGTTGATTTTTTATTCACATAAAATAAATCAGGGGAATGCAGAAAATGTGCTGATGGCTGTTCTTTGGATGTTCATGTTACTGAATATTAATAAAATAGTGTGATCTGGAGGTCAAAAATATTCTTTTTATTTCCAAAACTTTCTAGAGCTGTCTGCATTTTTTATTTGGAAAAAGGAACAATATATGGAAAATATTTAGCTGTTTGGAAAAAACAATTGGCACATAGTACATTAGTTACCACACACTGTCATACAATAAAGTGGTTACCAAAACAACATGGTTTAATTTTATTTGTTTGTTATTTGCACATAAATATTTTCCACATGAATAATGTCAAAATATCTTCTGATTCAAGCAGAAACTCACAAAAACCATTTCTTTCTTTTCCACTAAAATCTTAGCATGTAAGATTTACTTAGAAGTTCTTGCTGAAACATGAAAGTAAAGAGAAAGCCTATTTAACCATTTGTTCAGATAAAATATCACAAATCACAGCAGTGCGTTTACAATACTTCTTCCTAGGAATCTCTCTATATTTTTTAATGTTTAAATTGAGATATATGAGCATAAAGTGCACAAGAGTGCACTTTATAGGATTCTGGTGTTTGGAAAGGCAACTGAGAAAAGCGTGGGTTCATAATACAAGAATCTTAACTGAGAAATAATCTACAGGTACTTAGAAATGTATTTCTGCCCTTATTCAAAAATGACACACTGTCAACATAAGTGCTGCAAAGTATCTTTTTTATTGAATTATAATTGATACACAATATATTAGTTTCAGGTGTACAAGATAGTATATTTGATATATTTATAACTTACAAAATGATCACAGGTCTAGTAATCATCTGTCGCCATACAGTTATTACAATGTTCTTGACTATGCTGTATGTTAAATCCTTATCCTATATATTACCTCCCTATGCTGCATATTACATCTCCATGACTTATTTATTTTGTAACTGGAAGTTTGTACCTCTTAATCTCTTTCACCTACTTCATTTGCCCTCCTACTCCCCTCCCTTTTGGCAACCACTAGTTTTTTCTCTGTATCTCTGAATCCATTTTGTGTGTTTTGTTTTCAGATTCCACGTATACATGCAATTATATAGCATTTATCATTCTCTAACTTAATACCCTCTAGTATAATGCACCCTCTAGGTGCATCCATGTTGTTGCCAAAGGCAAGATTTCATTCTTTTTTATGTCTGAGTAACATTCCATTTTATACATGTGTATGTGTGGGTGTCTATATCCATATATATATCTAAGTATCTATCTCTATATATGTATCACATCTTTATCTGTTCATCTATTTATGGGTACTTAGGTTGCTTCTATATTATGACTATTATAGATAATGCTTCATTGAACATAAGGGTACATATATGTTTTAAAATTAGTGTTTTTGTATTATTCATAGAAACACCTAGAAGTGGAATTTCTGGATCATATAGTAGTTATATTTTTAATTTTTTGAGGAAACTGCAGACTGTTTTCCTTAGTGGCTGCACCAGTTTGCTTTCCCACCAACAGTGACAAGATTTGTCTTTTCTCCACAAACCTATCAACACTTATTCTTGTCCTTTTGATAATAGCCATTCTGACAGGTATGAGGTGATATCTCATTGGAGGTTTATTTTTTTCCTTTTTCAAGCTTTTATTTAAATTCCATTTGGTTAATATACAGTGTAATATTAGTCTCAGGTGTAGAATTCACTAATTCATCACTTATGTACAACACCCAGTGCTCATCACACGTGCCCTCCTTAACCCCCATCAATCATTTTGCCCATCCCCCACCTAACTCCCTCCAGCAACCCTCAGTTTGTTCTCTAGAGTTAACAGTCTGTTTTATGGTTTGCTCCTCTTTTTGCTTTCCCCCATATGTTCATCTGTTTTGTTTCTTAAATCCCATACATGAGTGAAATCATATGGTATTTGTCTTTCTCTGAATGACTTATTTCGCTTAGTATAATATTCTGTAGCTCTATCCATGTTGTGGCAAATGGCAAGATTTCATTCTTTTTGATGGCTGAATAATTAAATAATTATTAATATTACATAAGACATACTATGTATTATCGTGCATTACTGCTATATATACATACATACCACATCTTCTGTATCCATTCATCAGTGGATGGATATCTGGGCTCATCCATAATTTGGCTGTTGTTGATAGTGCTGCTTTAAACATCGGGGTGCATATATCACTTCAAATCATTATTTTTGTATCCTTTGGGTAAATACCTAGTAGTGTAATTGCTGGATTGTAAGGTAGTACTAGTTTTAAGTTTTTGAGGAGCCTCCCTACTGTTTTCCAGAGTGGCTGCACCAGTTTGCATTCCCACCAACAGTGTAAGAGGGTTCCCCTTTCTCCACCTCCTTGCTAATACTTGTTCTCTCATGTGTTGTTAATTTTAGCCATTCTGACACGTGTGAGGTGATATCTCATTGAAGTTTTGATTTGTGTATCCTTGATGGATGAGTGATGCTGAGCATCTTTTCATGTATTGGCCATCTGTATGTCTTCTTTGGAAAAATGCCCATTCAGATCCTCTGCCCATTTTTAAATTGAATTGTTTTTTTCTGTTGAGTTGTATGAGTTCTTGATTTATTTTAGGTATCAATCCTTTATCAGATATACCATTTGCAAAAATCTTCTCCCATTAAGTAGGTTGCTCTTTTGTTTTGTTTATGGTTTCCTTCACTGTGCAAAAGCTTTTTCATTTGATGTAGTTCAATTTGTTTATTTTTGTTATTGTTTCCCTTACCTAAGGAGACATACCCAAAATAAATATATTGCTCAGACTGATGTTACAGAGATTACTGCTTATGTTCTCTTCCAGAAGTTTTGTGGTTTCAAGTGTTACGTTTAAGTCTTTATTTTGAGTTATTTTTGTACGTGGTCTAAGAAAGTGGTCCAGTTTCATTCTTTTGCATATAGCTGTCCAGTTTTCTCAGCACTTTAACTGAAGAGACCATCTTTTCCCCATTGTATATTCTTGCCCCTTTGTCATAGATTTATTGACCACATAAGTGTAGGTTTATTTGTGGGCTCTCCATTCTGTTTTATTGATCTATGTACGTATTTTTGTGCCATTACCATACCGTTTTGATTACTATAGCTTATATTATAGTTTGAAATCAGGAAGCATGATATTTACAGTTGTTTCTTTCTCAGGATTGCTTTGGCTATTTTTGATAGTTTGTGGTTCCATAAAGTTAGGATTATTTGTCCTAATTCTGTGAAAAATACCATGGGTATTTTGATAGAAATTACATTATACCTGTAGATTGCTTTGGATAGAATGGACATTTTAACAATGTTAATGATTCCAATTTATGAGTGCAGTATCTCTTTCCATTTATTTGTGTCATCTTCAGTTTCTCTCATCAAGTTCTTATAGCTTTCAGAGTACAGGTCTTTCACCTTTTTGGTTACATTTATTCCTAGGTATTTTATTCTTATTTTATCTTTTTGATAGTCTGTTATTAGTATATAGAAACACAACAGGTTTCTAGATATTAACTTTGTATTCTGCAACTTTACTGAATTCATTTTTTCGAATAGTTTTTGGATGGGGCCTTTAAGGTTTTCTATGTACAGTATCATGTCATCCGAAAATAATGACAGTTTTACTTCTTTCTTCCCAATTTATATGCCTTTCATTTGTTTTCTTGCCTAATTGCTGTGGCTAGGATTTTCAATGTTATGTTGAATAAAAGTGGTGAGACTGTTTTTGATCTCAGAGAAAAAGCTTTAGCTTTTCATTATTCAGTATGATGTTAGCTGTGGGTTTATCATATATTACTTTTATTATAATGAGGTATATTCTCTCTATACCCACTTGGTTGAGTGTTTTTATCATAAATGGATGTTGATTTTTGTCAGTTGCTTTTTATGCCTCTATTTAAATGATCGAATGGTTTTTATCCTTCATTTTGTTAATGTAGTTTACCATATGATTGATTTGCAGCTGTTAAACCATCCTTGCATCCCTGGAATTAATCCTGTTTGGTCATGGAGTGTGATCCTTTAAATATATTATTGAATTATATTTACTAATATTTTGTAGCATCATTGTCTGCTTTTGATATTAGGGTAATGCTGGCCTTGTAAAATGAATTTGGAAGTGTTCCTTCCTGTTTAGTTAAAAAAAATAATAATTTGAGAAGGGTAAGCATTAACTCTTCTTTAAATATTTGGTAGAATTTACCTGTGAAGTCATATGGTACTGGGCTTTTGTTTGTTGAGAGTTTTTTGATTACTGATTCAATTTTATTACTAGCAATCAGTATGTTCATATTTTCTACTTCTGCATGAGTCAGTCTTAGAAGATTGTGTGTACCTAGGAATTTATCCCCCCACCGCCAGATTGTGTAATTTGTTGACATATACTTGTTCATAGTATTCCCTTGACCTTTTGTATTTCTGCAGTATTATTTCCATTTCTCCTCTTTTACTTCTGATATTACTCCTCTCTTGTTTTTTTGATGAGTCTGGTTAAAAGTTTTGTCAATTGGGTTTATCTTTCTAAAGAAATAGCTTTTTTAACTTTCACTGATCTTTTCTACTTTTTGTCTTTATTTCTTTTATTACCACTCTGATCTTTATTATTTCCTTTTTTTCTACTAACTTTGGGCTTTGTTTTTCTTTTTCTAGTTACTTTACATTTAAAGGGACTAGATTTAATTTAATTAAAATATTTTTAAATTTATTCATTTTGAGAGAGACAGAGCAAGTGGGGGAGAGCCAGAGAGAGAATCCCAAGCAGGCTCTGGACTGTCAGCATGGAGCCTGACATGGGGGTCAAAACTATGAAATGTGAGATCATGACCTGAGCTGAAACCAAGAGTTGGACACTTAATTGACTGAGCCACCCAGACACCCCTAGTTTAATTTTAAATTTAATTTTAGTTTCTTAAACTGTTTTTCTTTTTGTAGTTCCTTTAAATTTAAAATTAGGCTGTTTATTTGAGAATTATGAATAACTTTTATTATTTGTGACAAAACTTTGCTTCATCTCAAAGATTTTAGAACATTATGTTTCCATTTTATTTGTCTCAAGGTATGTTTTGAGTCCCTCTTTGCTTTCTTTGTTGACTCATTAGTTTTTTAGTAGCAAGTTGTGTTTGGCTTTTTGTTTAATAGCATATTGTTTAGTCTCTGTGTGTGTGTGTTTTCCACTTTTTTCTTGTAATTGATTTTCAGTTTTATACCATTGTGGTTGGAGATGTTTAATATGATTTTAATCTTAAATTTATTGGGACTTGTTTTGTGGTCTAACATGTGATCTATCTTGGAGAATGTTCCATGTGCACTTGGAAAAGAAATGTATGTTCTGGTTGCAGCTTGTCTGCTGTGTGGGTAGAATGAGGTACAGGGCATTTGCTCAGCCTGGTTGTAGCTCATCTGATATGTGGGAAGGACAGATTTTCTGGTTTTAATTTAGTCTCTGTATAGAGTGGGCAGGGTGCTCAACTAGTGGTACAAGGTAGGCAGAGCATGCCCTCTGGTGTTGGCAGGCCCAGGAGGCAGCACCAGAAACCACACCCATCTGCTGTCATCAGTAAGTTAGGATGCAATTGCAAAAATGGCTTCCACCAGCACTTCCATCCCTGAATGAATCCCCTGCATGTGCCTGCCTCTCCAGCAGCCACTTTAAAATTAGTAAGTGGGTTTCCTTTATGTATAATAGTCTAGGTGATTTTCACTCTGTTGATTTTGTGATAGATCTCAGGGTAAGTTGATTTGTGTGTGAGCCCAATAAGAGTGGGATCCTTGTTATAGTTCTGTAATTCTCTTGGTCTTACTCCTTGTTGAATTTCAAAACAAGATGTTTTGTGGACTTGTAATTCCAGTATGACCTCCAGGGCCTGGTATGAGGCACAATCCCTGTACCCTGTGAGGGAGTGTTCCATACTTTGGGAATTGTTCCTACTTCACTGCTTCTGGGGTAGCATCCCAGGTGAGGCTGTGTCTCCCTCTCTTACCCATCTACTTCTTTTGCTTTTTTTTTTTTAAATTCATTTATTTATTTTGAGAGAGACAGAGAAAGAAAGAGAGAGAGAGAGAGTGAGAGAGAGAGAGAGAGAGCAAGCATGCACCATTGGGGGAGGGGCAGAGAGAGAGGGGGAGAGAGAATCCAAAGCAGGCTGTGTGCTCTCAGCACAGAGCTAGACATGGGGCTCAAACTTAGAAACTGTGAGATCATGACCTGAGCCAAAGTCAAGAATCAGATGCTTAAATGTCTGAGTCACCCAGGCACCCTTCTACCCTTCTCGATGTGTCTCTTTTGTCTTTTGCTGTGGAGGTGCTATTCATCTAGTTCTCAGGTCTTTTTAACAGGAAAATTGTTCTATACATAGCTGTAAATTTGTTGTGTCTGGGGGCAAGGTGACTTCAGGATCTTCCAACACAGTCATCTTGAACCCCCTCAGAAATTAGATATTTCTGAAATGGTTACCTCTTAGTGGATTACAAAGAGTTGATACCAGTCTTCTGTCTTCCTCAAACGGCAACTGCCACCTCTACTTGTGTTCCCATGATGGCTGGTAAGAATCTGTGATTCACATTAAATTTTCAAGATGAAGCTCATAGGTTTGAGGTGATTCGAACGATATTTTAACAGATTGAAATGGGTTCAAAGGTAAGCATCAATACATTCTCTCAGTGATTTGGGGACCAACTTCTTGCTTTGTTTTTGGTAATTTGTAGCTCAATTGTAGAGTTAGAGGATTACCCTCCTCTACCCCATACTCTTTAAAGTGAGTTCCTGAATTGTTTCACATCCATAAGAACTGGTATGGAAGATGCTTTCAACATCAACAATAATAAAGGCAACATATGAAATGGAAACAAAAGTAATAATTTTAGCCTAAATTAGAGTACAGCATCAAGATGTTAATAAGCATAGTCTCTGTTGCCTCTTGCAAGGTAATTTTTTGGGGTTTGACGTAAGCGTTTTAAATTCTTGTGTTTCTCTACTTGTAACTAAACACCAAAATAAGATCAAAAGGTCATTTCTTATTAACAGTTTGCCTGCTGGTCTTTTAAGTATATAACTTATCGACACATATAAACTTACAATATGTAAAATGAGAAATGTAAATATTGTGTGCTCAACTCTGTTCCTAGGGAGTTTTGTGAATAAATTTCCATTAATCTAGTAGCAAATGCACCCTAAAGTTGTATAATTCATGCCCTTTCTGGATGAGTTTAATAAGAAATAATCTGCTATTTTTTATTTTCTTTCCTCTCTCTGCTCCAATTGCACTTCTATAGAAGTTTTAAATGTTTATGTATGTATCCGGTTATACATATTGTAGACATCTGTCACCTCAGTAAAACTCATTGCAGGGTAGTCATTATCTTGAAGGAAAAATTGAGCTCATCTCAATGAAACTTAATTTAAAAACTGCTTCAATCCAGAATTAAAGAAATACCAAATCAGACACTTAGTTTTTACTTATGTGATTTGACCAGAATACCACTAGAGAAAAATAATTTATATTATTTTACTTTTACAAGTGTCTTTCAAATATGCAGTGTATACACACACACACACACACACACACACACACACACACACACACGTTTGTGTGTACAGGAAGAGTATCATCAATAAATATCATATCTGTATTCCAAAGGACAACTAGATGTGATGGAGGTCTTGTCTGCCTAGCTTATGTACAATGCGTGGACTATTCAGGTATCATGGGATGCCAAGTCAGGGTGGACTCTTGCTTTGAACGGGAATACAAATTGAATTTGGGAGACTGTTGAAAGAGACACTACACAGAACAAGTTAGCCAAATATGACTGCAAAGTAGTTCCCAATAACCAGTTGAATGGAATTTGTTTTTTAATGATGTTTGAAATTAGAGGTTTTGTAGGAAGCATCCACATGATAATTCATTGTGCGGTAACATTCATTTTCATTTTGTTCCAGTTGGACTATTAAAGGGGAAAGCCACTAGACTAATTATTCCGTCCTTTAGAAGGTTTTATAGCCTGGGTTATAATTTGGTAGCTTTTATTACTTATCGTGGGGTTGCTATGGCAAATCTGAAGAGTCCCATTTAATAAGATATACGCTTAAGGTTAAAAATTAAAGAAAAAAAATTAAAAAAATAAAGAAAAAAATTAATTAAAGATAATTTATTATACCTGATTTGAATCTTGGATATAAGGCCAATTGTTCCCCCTTTTATTATGTAAATCATCCTAAACTTATATTTAATTTATTGTATCTGGTTTGAATGTTAGATATAAAGCCAATTGTTCTTTTTTCCTTTATTATGCAAATCATTCCTAAACTTTAAATTTCACCCTAGGATTCTTATATGGCAGTACCAAACTCATATCATTATTACAATTTTTTTTCTTTATTTTAATGATTTTATCTATACCTTTGTAATTCCATATATTTTAAGAAAATTTTTACTTTATTATTATTTTTTTCTGTTTTTTGTTTTAATCCAAATGTGGATCCAAATATTATGAAATAAGGGAGAATAGCGACCTCAATATTTGACCGTGTTAGGTCCATACCATTGTGACATAATTCCAAATAGTAACTAGTAACCACATAGGGGATCCACTACCCTTTAATCCATATCAGTCCTGAAATACAGAAGTCAGTGCCTGGTTAGAGGCATCACAACGGCACTATGCTTGTTAAGCAACTCAGCCTCCATTTCCTTTTGCTTCTTCAACCCTACTCAAGGTTTGGCTCTTTACCATTTTGTTCCCACCCATAGGGTCAGTTCAGTGTAGACAAATTTAAGACAGATTAAATCTAGTCAACCAAACATAAAGAGGCACAACCCAGAGCACAATTACACAAGCTCAGTAATAACTGACCCTACTTAATCCCACGGAACTGTGTGTAATGCATCCAGTTAGTAAGTTAAGAGGGAGAAACTAAGGATACCTTACACCAATGATCATTGCCATGACATCCTGCTCATAGTACCTATTGTCTTATTAGGGCACTTAGCATATCCTCTGCTGGATCTTTGGTAGCATCTCTCTCCAGAATTTATGGAGATCAGGATTAAGGACACATAGGCATTAATGAACAAAAAAAGTAAAAGAAACATAATAAACAAAGAATTCTCTAAGGAGAAGGGCTCAAGTTTTGCCTGGAGTAGAAACAAAGGAGGGAGGGGGAGTAGATTTGCAGGCAGGTGGCTCTATTGCTTTTTGAGGTTAGAAGGTGGAGCCAAGAAGGCCTGTGTTGGCATAGTTTGAACTTCCCGTGTACAGTCAAAGGAGCCTGAATGCCATGCCCACATGTTGGAGGAGGGAAGAAAAGGGAGAGTGTGCATGAAAAATGTTTGAGGCCAAACACCAAAAATGGAATTGAACTCCTTGTGACAAACTCCTTTGTGCCTTGTGATAAGGGCACAAACTTGAACTGTTGAAGGAACACTAACTAGCATGTCCAGTGTGGCTTGGGCTAAAGCAAAGGTGGTCCAAGATGTGAACAAGCCCATGTCATCTGGGACATTGTATACCATGGCAAAGAGCTAGTATTAATGAGTGGTGCTTT
Organism: Panthera onca; assembly: GCF_046562875.1. NCBI lineage: Eukaryota > Metazoa > Chordata > Mammalia > Carnivora > Felidae > Panthera > Panthera onca. Next base: position 39,477,377 of record NC_138347.1, on the reverse strand, counting down.
TCAGGATCAAATAAAACAATGAGTTAAATACTATAAGGGAATTTTTAAAACGCGTGAAAAATTAAGAGGAATTCTTCTGATACTTCTAACAGATTTGACCTTTAAGAATTTTTAGAGTAATGTTCAGTGCCTTAATTTGACCATGTTCCCTTCAAAAATAGTGAGGAGATTGAAAGATGGGAAGTAGTTGGGAGATTTTAAGAAAACTGATATTATGTGACTTGTATTTAAATATAAAGAAACTATTCCTATGAGGATAAAGATTATATAAAATTCAGAAGGTGATTTCAGTAAACCAAAATGGGTATAATGGCAGCTTGTATTAGGTGGTAAGAAATGTCTGGCTTCTGGCTATATTTTGAAAGTAGAACCCATAGGAAATACTGATAAATTGAATATGAAAGTTGAAGGAATTAAGATAGTGGCTGAGAAAATAAAAACACTTTGGACAATATGCTTTGTATTAGATTTATTGACTAGTATATTTTCAGGTTTTTAATACCCATGATAGTGTTTTGCTCATTGACAGAGTAGAATATGTATTTATTATATGAAATAAAATGCGAAAAGGGCTTAGAAATATTAAAATGCTACTTGTTATATTAAAATATTTAAAGAAAAAAGAATATATTAAAAACGTGGACAGAGGGGCGCCTGGGTGGCGCAGTCGGTTAAGCGTCCGACTTCAGCCAGGTCACGATCTCGCGGTCTGTGAGTTCGAGCCCCGCGTCAGGCTCTGGGCTGATGGCTCGGAGCCTGGAGCCTGTTTCCGATTCTGTGTCTCCCTCTCTCTCTGCCCCTCCCCCGTTCATGCTCTGTCTCTCTCTGTCCCAAAAATAAATACAAAACGTTGAAAAAAAAATTAAAAAAAAAAAAAAAAAAACGTGGACAGAGAGGTCTTTTCCTGCTTTCTCCTCTAGGGTTTTGACGGTTTCCTGTCTCACATTCAGGTCCTTTATCCATTTCGAGTTTATTTTTGTGAATGGTGTGAGAAAGTGGTCTAGATTCAACCTTTTGCATGTTGCTGTCCAGTTCTCCCAGCACCATTTGTTGTAGGGACTGTCTTTTCTCCATTGGATATTCTTTCCTGCTTTGTCAAAGATTAGTTGGCCATACTTTTGTGGGCCTAGTTCTGGGGTTTCTATTCTATTCCATTGGCCTATGTGTCTGTTTTTGTTCCAATACCATGCTGTCTTGATGATTACAGCTTTGTAGTAGAGGCCAAAGTCTGGGATTGTGATGCCTGTGATGCCTTCTGTTTGGTCTTCTTCTTCAAAATTACTTTGGCTATTCAGGGCCTTTTGTGGTTCCGTATGAATTTTAGGATTGCTTGTTCTAGCTTTGAGAAGAATGCTGGTGCAATTTTGATTGGGATTGCATTGAATGTGTAGATAGCTTTGGGTAGTATTGACATTTTGACAATATTTATTCTTCCAACCCATGAGCACGGAATGTTTTTCCATTTCTTTATATCTTTGTCAATTTCCTTCATAAGCTTTCTATAGTTTTCAGCATACAGATCTTTGACATCTTTGGTTAGGTTTATTCCTAGGTATTTTATGATTCTTGGTGCAATTGTGAATGGGATCCATTCACATGGGATCCATGAAAGGCCTCCAGTACAATTTAAAAACTTCTCTAAGAGGCATATCAGCTTGTCATGCTCCCTGATGTGGTAACTGGAGCCTCTTGTCTACCCCCCACCCCACCATTTTCTCAGTTGCCAATCACATCTGGAAATGAGTAACTCAAGAATAAATACTGTGCATTTAAGGGACCAACATGCATGAAAACTCTTTACTTCTTTCTTCTCTGGTGTTGACCTAGCCTATTTATTTTGGTTCATTTATACTTTCTCATTTTCATTTCCTGTTAGTTTTCCTATATCAGTTTTTCCTTTCTTTTTTTTTTTTTTTTTATTTTAACGTTTTATTTATTTTTGAGACAGAGAGAGACAGAGCATGAACGGGGGAGGGGCAGAGAGAGAGGGAGACACAGAATCGGAAGCAGGCTCCAGGCTCTGAGCCATCAGCCCAGAGCCCGACGCGGGGCTCGAACTCACAGACCGCGAGATCCTGACCTGAGCTGAAGTCGGCCGCTTAACCGACTGAGCCACCCAGGCGCCCCTTTCCTTTCTTTTGTATCACAAGATTATCCCTCCCTGAATCTCCCTGCCTTACTTTTGTTGGTCCCTCTCTCTGTGTCAGGATCTTGAAAGTGTCTCTTCACTGAATCTGAGCAATGAACAATGGTGTATAAATACTCATTGCTTCTTAAGTATGTTAGTAGGCACCTCAGTAATATTAGTGAGCAAAAGAAATTGTGTAGTTGAGAAAACTTGAAAAAAGATAACATTTTGATTAAACCTTTAGTTATGAAAGGAAAAAATATTAAGAAAATGTTTTAAAAATTAACTTTTCTAAATAAATGGAAGAGCTCTTGAGTATATGCTAACTCCCCATACTCTGTCTCCAATGTGCAAATGCATCTGTTTTAATATGTTTGCATCATCTTGCAGCTTCAACCTTTATCTCCATCCACCTCTATACAATGACATTTTTTTTTTCATTTGAAATGGTTCTTTTATCCAATATTAGTATTATTATTATTTGTACTATTTTAGGATATAATTATTTAATGCCACCTTAACGTCACCGGTCTCTTATTTTTGACTCATTATATGCTCTGTCTCTTACAGTAATCTGAGAGATGACCTTGAACTTACTACCAATTAATTCTAAGCACATTAATTCTAAAAGAAAATTGTAGAAATATTTATAAGATTTATAAGTTTTTAAAATAACAACCTTATTGAGATGTAATTCACATACCATATAATTCATTCAATTCAGTGTTTCAATTCAGTGTTTTTTTTTTAACATATTCACAGTGTTGTACAACCATCAACACCACAATCAATATCAGAACTTTATCACCCCAAAAAGACACTCTATATATATTGGTGGTTATCTTATTCCTCCAACCTTCCTCCAGCCCTGGGCAATCACTTTTGGCCTCTACAAATTGTCCTATTCTGAATATTTCACATAATGGAATCATATGTGTTCTTTTGTGTCTTGTTTCTGTTCTCTTACCACATGTTTTAAAGGTTTGCCCATATTATAGCCTGTATCAGTACTTTGCTTTTTAATTACTAAATAATACTCTATTTTTTAAGTATAGCACATTTTATTTACTCAGTTGATGAACACTTGGGTTTTTCACTTTTTGGCCATTATAAATATAATAAACATTTGTTTACAAGTTTTATGTGGACATATGTTTCCATTTTTGGGTACATATCTAGGAGTAGAATCACTGAGTCATGTGATAATTCTTTGTTTAAGCTTTTGTGGAACTGCTATACTATTTTCCAAAGTATTTCTCTGCACATTTTACATCTCTCATAACATTGTATGGGACTTACAATATCTCTCTGTACTCTCCAATGCTTTTTATTGTCTGTCTTTTTTATTATATTCATCCTAGAGGGTTTTAAATGGTTTTAATTTGCATTTCCCTGATGGCCATCTCATGTTTATCTCAAATTATACTGCATGCCTGGGATAACTTACAAAGTGCCTTGTTTTAAACGGATGTTGAATTATCTCAAACATCATTTAAAATACTGAGCTTGAGCAATAATGAACAATATCAAAATGCAGATGAGAGAGTATCTGTACATTCAGGATGCTTTCGATGGCTTATTCCTACTTAGAACTTCTCTACACACCTTCTTTCTGCCTGCATCAATGTCTACCAATGGTGGTAGAATCAGATATGACTGGAGGATGTGCTCAATGTCATTTGTCTTATTCCAATCAGGTGGCCCAATAACAATAGTACAAATGATATTTCTAAATATTATTCTTCATGTATTATTCCAATGAAGTATCACAGATTGGTTTTATAAGAGATTAACTAGAAAATATCAAAAAGTCGTAAACTTCTTTTCACCATATTTTGTTCTCACAGATACTACTAAACATTGAAAAATGTATTTAAAAGATTATTGGCCCTCAAAGAAATCCACAGCTCTTTTGTGAGAAGCAGCATTTTGGTATATTAATAACAATGATAATTGATATAATATGAGAAGGTGTTATCAAAATAAAAAAACACATTTACTTGATCACTCAAAGCAAATTCAGAGAACCTTTGGGTTTTACTCTTCTTTCTTTTCTTTTTTTTTTCTTTTTTGTGAGCACACTGGAGTTTGGTAAATGAATCTGCTGTTTGCTCTTTATTTACTAAGTATGACATGATTCTTGAATAAGTAATTTGTGTAAGAATATTAAAAAGTCCATTAACATTCTGGTTTAGAAATTTATGACTTAAAATTTTTATAAGCACAAAAATTTTTAAAGTTATGTGTTTGTTGAATAAGTAGATTTTTAAATGTGCAGTTCTATCAAAACTGCATTGCCATATGGCCACAACAATAATTCATAACTATATAAATTTCAAAATTGTCCTACAATGCTGGAGGTTCTAAGTACAAGCAAGAATGATGGACTATAATTAAGTGTATTTGTCTATGCCATCTGGAAGCCTTTTGCAGTCCATTAATTAGTAGGATTATTACAATATTCTCAGTTAATGGATTTTGTCAGATTCAGGCTTTAGCTTTGTTTGTGGTTGAAGGGCTGTCTGTGTGTTTGAATTAAGTGCTTGGTTATTTCAGTGATGTGTCTGACTGTTACTAAACACTACTTATCCATTCCTTAATATCTCATTTTTTTAATAGATTGAAAGTCAAGAAATTTACTGAGGTTTTTGCAATGTTAGACCAGCAATAGTAAAAAAGTACTTATGTGCATAACTGCACGTGGTCTATAGAGCAGTACTCGTCCTCTATTTAAGGTTACCATGGGTCAAATAGTTAGTCTTCTCACCATAGTAGGTTTTGAGGGCAAGAAAAACATGCTCCCTTAATTCAGTATATAATCTTTGTTGTAGAATAAAGAATTTATCTAGTCTCTGTTCATCGTTCCTGGGAGGAAACTTCTAAACCCTTGGGATTTCCCAAGATATAAGAATGTCTTTGTTATTGTGATGGGCCTTTGGACCATACCTGAATCTATGCCAATGCTGACTCAGGGATAGGGACTGGTCATACCAACAAAACTAACCATATGTTTAGAGATTTGAGGTTTTGAGCTTCATGTATGAGCCTAATCTTCTGACATCTGAGGAGGAGAGGATTGAGTTCAGTCATGTGGCCAAAAATTGAATCAATCATGTCTCAGATTTGTAACCAGTTACTCAGAAATGCAGGTAGACAGGAGATGCCCAAACTTTCAGCTGACTTAAGGGCAATCTTATTGGGGACCATGCCCTTAACTTGTGGAGTCTTTGCTAACTTTGGGTGATCAGTGTCAGAATCAGCATAGTATTGCAAACATTCAGTTTATTTCTACCTAGAGTTCTCCATTTCACCCTGAGAGTGCTGTCTACAAAGCCTCTAGTTAGCCACATTCTAAACTTTGCAAAAATGAGATTGCTTGTTGGCTGAATGCCCTGATTCTCTGGATTCTGATCATCTGTATTATTTCCTTCATTATTTAAACTCTTATTATATAGGAGTGTCTTAGAGGCACCGGGGTGTCTCAGTCAGTTGAGCATCTGACTTCAGTTCAGGTCATGATCTCACAGTTTGTGAGTTCGAGCCCCATGTCAGGCTCTGCTTCAAGTTCTGTATGTCCCTTTCTCTGCCACTCCCCTACACATCCTCTGTCTCTCTCTGTCACTCAAAAATGAATACACATTAAAAAAAGAGTGTTTTATAGAAATTATAATATTATGGAGAGGAATATGGCTCAGTAAAAACATGATGAGACTGAATGTTAAGAGTTGGACAGTCACGTAATTACTTTATCACCAACTGTAACTGTGCATGAAAATAATTGCAAATAATTTGTTAATCACTCTGAGCCACTTTCTTTATCTTAAAAATAACATGGTCGATAAAATAACCTTTAAAATCTCTGGGAGCTCTTCTTTGAATTTCAATACCTCACTTTTCTTGTCAGCAAATGGGAGTTAATCTGACTGGATCCCAGTCAACATTGATGGAAAATAACTAAACTATTTTTACCTGTGAGAATGAAATAGACTTTATCTTCTCTATTTTTTTTAATTCTGTTGAAATTCCTATGGAAAAATTACAAAACAAACAAATGAAAGGTAAAGCTCCTAGTTTTAGTGGAAAAAAGTTTTCCTAAGCATCCATCAGTGAGATAAAATGTAGAAGTCTATACAGTGAATAGCAGAGATGGAAATGTCACTGTATTTGATTTCTACATGTATGTAATGCTAAAATTAATACATAATGGCAATTTTGTTTAAAACACACTTGCAATAAGTGACACAATTTCTACTTACTACCTTAAGGTCTGTGTTCAATTTCTTCTTTTCTTTTTCTTGGTTTGGTTTTGTTTTGTATCCCCCACCTGACTCTGGCTTCTGGGGAAAATTACTCATATTAGTGCACAAGCCCAAGTATGAGTCAGGAGGCTTAGTCACACATTAACCCACATGTGTCATTGAGCATTGTGGCAATGAAGCTATGTGATTATAATGCTACAGAAATTTGCATTATACTCAAATTATAAAAAGACCATAAGATTTGGAGTCAAGCAGGGCCAGATTTGAGTCCTGACGCACAGCTATGTGACCTTAGACAGCTTACATTAACTTTGATGAGCCTTGGTTTTCTCCACTGCGCAATTCCTATTTTACAAGGCCGTGTTTAGTGTTTAGCAAGTGGTTAATATATAATAAATGGTCAATAAAATAGTAACTATTCTTCAGCGGATGATGAAATTCCATTTTCCTTTGTTGGTTTCAGGTTCTGCATCTTTCAGATGAGCAGGTTGGACCAGGTAATTGCTAAAGACTTCCATCTTTAATATGCTGATTCTTAATTGTTTTTTTTTTTCTTTTTCATCAACATTCTGTCACAATGTCACTCTATTAGTATAATTTATAAGGCTACATTGTACTATATGAAGCTTCTATTATTTTATGAAAGGCAAATAGGTTGACTCAAACTATTTATATTATCCCTGATATTTTTCAGTAACTCTCACAGAGTGTACAGCAGGTGCCTCGAGTTTATTTTCTTGCCATTCACCTTTCCTTTTTTTTTAATGTTTTATTTATTTTTGAGAGAGCACAGTGGGGGAAGGGCAGAGAGAGAGGGACAGAGGATCTGAAGCGAGTTCTGTGCTGACAGGAGCAAGCCTGATGTGGGGCTTGAACTCATGAACCCATGAAATAATGACCCGAGCTAAAGACAGACACTCAACCGACTGAGCCACCCACATGCCCCTTATCAGCATCCTCTTCCCCCTTCAAGGGTGTTTGAAATGGAGTAAATTCTCTGACCTGTTCTCTTTGGGACATATCATCATATTTTGTGGTGGTAATTAAAGCCCCAAGTATATTATTTGATTGCAAAAAATATTAATTTTGAATGAGATATCTCAACCATGTCAGTATGCAGAATATTTGTTCAAGAACCCCTGAAGGAAGAGCATATCTTTGGCACATTGGTTAAATAGACATTTCAACTTCAAGACCTTCACTGAGTAGGGTACAGCATTACATTAAGTAAATGGTTTATGTGAAAATTAAATTTCACCCCATAGATTAACTGTGGCGCAATTATGGGTTTCCGCAATGAACATAAATATAAAATTTATTCAAGTGGCATTTATTTATTTTTTTGTGTCTTTAAATTTATCAATTTATCCTTTTGAGGTATCCCCAAATTTAAAGGTATCCACTTTAAACCTTTGGGGGGATATATGCATTATATGAAAAATTTGAACTCGTCTGTTTTGCATTTGTGGACCATTGGATATTCTTACTGCGGAGACAGTGAAAAAATGGAAAGGTTGGTGGGGGGGGATAAACCTTTTGGAGGGATATATGCATTATATGAAAAATTAGAACTCATCTATTTTGCATTTGTGGACCATTGAATATTCTTATTGCAGAGATGGTGAAAATTATTGAAAGGTTGAGGGGTGCCTGGGTAGCTCAGTCAGTTAAGTATCTGGTTCTTGATTTCAGCTCAGGTCATGATCTCATGGTTAATGAGATTGAAACCCCTGTTGGGCTTAGAATGGAGTGAGGAGACTGCTCAGGATTCTCTGTCTCCTGTCTCTGTGCCCCTCACCTACTTATTCTCTCTCTTTCTCTCTCTCTCTCTCAAAAATAAAAAAAAATAAAAAATATTGAACGGTTGAAGAATAAAAATGGGGTTTTCTAATTAATAGTTGATTTTACCATCCATCACTAAGCTGTGGGCTCCAACTAGAGTTATTTGTTGTTTATTTTTTGTTTTTATTTGCCAGAAAGAACTGATGTTTTTCTTTAAAAAAAAAAAAAACTGTTCATTGCATTATATTATGCAAGGAAAAATGAAAATCTTTGTCTTAAAAATGGCTAAGGAGGGGGACAAAGTGGGGAAAATCATTTAAATAGTTGTTTTAGATTAATGAGAAAAAAAAATAAAGACCCAACCCTACAATATGCATTTCCTTTTTGCCGAGGAAACTGTTTGGCAAAGATGTTACTTTTGAAAAGTAAGAGTCAGAAGTCTGTCCAAGTGTGCCAACTCTACATTTTTTTGTGTGTGTACAGCTATTTACAAGGCTATCTTCATCTCCTCACTACAGATTTGATTTTTATGAGGCTCACATTTTCTTTGTATTGAACTTCTGTCACATTATAATCACAAAATAAGATTTATTAGGGTACAACTCCTTTGGCAAGTGGAGGGCTGAGCCTGCAAAAATGACTTTCGAGAACACACATGAGGAATGGCAAAATTTTAGACAAATTTTTTTTGATATTAGATTCTAAAATCCTAGTAGGGAAGTTCCCTTTACAAATAAGAATTGAATGACCAATAAAAGTTGTATGTGGAAAGGATGAATTAATGTAACAAAATGAGAAATTTAAGAAAAATGCTGTATATTTTGGTCTATCCCCCAAATGTTACTATTTCAAATAAAAACTGTAAAAAAAAAAAAAAAACCCAAATAGCGTTAGATTTATTTTTCAAGTTAAGACAAAATTTTACAAATGGATCATATTTAATATCACTTATAATTTACTCGGTATATATTATAAAGTCACATTTAGGGGCGCCTGGGTGGCGCAGTCGGTTAGGCGTCCGACTTCAGCCAGGTCACGATCTCGCGGTCCGTGAGTTCGAGCCCGGCGTCAGGCTCTGGGTTGATGGCTCGGAGCCTGGAGCCTGTTTCCGATTCTGTGTCTCCCTCTCTCTCTGACCCTCCCCTGTTCATGCTCTGTCTCTCTCTGTCCCAAAAAAAATAAATAAAAAACGTTGAAAAAAAAAAAAAATAAAAAAATAAAGTCACATTTAAAGACAAGGTGTGACTAATTCCAGTTGATTTATATATGCCTCTTTTCCAGATGGACTGTTGAACAATTTATCAATTGACACAAGATAGACTTTTATTTTCCTTTTTTATTCTTTTATTTTGCATGAATTATCCAGGATACCTGATTATGTCCCCACTGCATATTCTTTAGGTGTAGCAGCAGGCTATGAATCTTCTCAGAAGGCAGGTGATCTCATTTCTGGCCAACTTAAATCACAATTTTCTTACTGGAATTCTTATAGTCTCTGTTTCTTAGGTGCTAACAAATCATACCAAATGTCTGTGTCTGGCCCTCACTTTTCATTCTGGCCCCGGTTATTAGTTAGGTGGCCTTTTAAACATGTAGCAGACAGTGTGAATGAGTGAATCAGGGAAAAGCCTTCCAACATTTTCTGGTCAAAGTTGTAGAGAGGATTAATCCTAATTATTCAGCTGTTATTCTGAAAAATATTATAAATATTATAAGTTACATGCATGTAGAATTAAAAAAAAATTAGTGTTTATTTTTGAGAGAGAGACAGAAACGGAGTGTGAATAGGGGAGGGGCAGAGAGAGAGAGGGAGACACAGAATCTGACGCAGGCTCCAGGCTCTGAGCTGTTGGCACAGAGCCTGATGTGGGGCTTGAACCCATGAACCATGAGATCATGACCTGAGGTGAAGTTGGACGCTTAACCAACTGAACCACCCAGGTGGCCCCAGAGTCTTTATTTTAAATATTTTGATCACTCTTCTCAAGTTCTTGCTTCCAAGATGACCAAGATAAGAAGAAATAATGGTTGTGCCAAAATGGGCCACAGTCACCTGCAGCCTATTCACTACACCAACTGAGTCTTTTGCAAGGACAAGGTCATTAAGTTCCTTATCTGGAACATAGTGGAGGCCCTCTGCCCCGAGAGACATCTCCAAAGTGAGAGTCTTTGAAGCCTAATTGCTGCCCAAGCTGTATGTGAAACTACATTACTGTGTGAGTTGTGCCATTCACAGCAAGATGGTCAGGCATCGCCCTGGTGGAACATGGAAGGTCTGAACACCCCTGCTCAATTTAGACCAAGGGTGCTGCCCCTATGACCTCCACCAAGCCCCATAAAGAAGCTAAGTCCTTAAGGACTGAAGAAACACTGTTCTCTGGAAAAAAATAATAAAATGAAGATTATACTTTAAAAAAATATTTTAATCATGCTAGATATTTAGCAAAGTGGGAATCATGTGTTGACCTTGGGGGATTAGACACAATGAGTCAGTAGTCATATGTCTTCAATAATAAAGCACAGGAGAGAGGCAAGATGACATTCATAGATATGCAATTTCAAATCACTGATTTCTTTATGTCAAAGTATGTAGGAATAGATGAAATAAGCAGCGTATAATTTGAGGCAACCAAAGCACAAAGTGATATATCTGTAGTGGCATTATCCAAACCGGTAATACTGTTATATGCATTAATAAACAACCACATTACTCTATTTAATTTAGTATGTAACATTTGTTATTCACTGAAATACTTTTTACCTTTATGTTTAGTGTCTGTCCTTTTCACTTTAGTGTAAGCTTCTTGATGGAAGGCTCTGTCTCCCTTGGTCATTGCTGTATTTCCGACTAGGGAAACAGTGCCTTGTCCATTGTAAGTGCTAGATTGTTATTGAAGGCTGACTGATAGTGACTTCTTATTTTACCCTATTTCCAATGGGACACTATTGATGCTAATTTCTGTTAGCACTTTACAAAAACTTTTCATACAGTATATTTTTAAGGTCTCCAACAACACTAAATACCTAAGATATGTATAATTTTTGTCATTTAACAGTTGAAAAAGCAGACATGTAAATAGTCAAAAGGTTCAGAACTAGAATTCAATCCAAGTTATCTAACTAAAGAGCTGTGTTCCTTCACATATGATATGATTTTAGAACTCTTCAGCTTTAAAAAGTTTTAGTTTCTATTTTATAATGGACAAAGACCCAATGCATTACACAGGACAAACCCTTTATGACAATAAAACAGATGTGAAAATACGATCGAGCAATTCAGTCATTGGTTTGATAACTAATGCAATGTGTGATAGTATTCCCAAACAAATAAAATGTTGAATTCTCCTGGGAAGTTATCAACAGTATTTCAAAAAGCAACTTTGAACTAACAGCAAGATATAGTCAAATAATAACTCTCATATATGACTTAAGTATTTTTATGCCTGACTAAGCCATTGTTTAGAACACAAAAATTCTGATTTATATACTTTTTTTTTCTAAAACCAAGAAACCAGAAGCTAAGTAACAAACCATAGGTTTACCCAGACCTATAGGGAACAGTTTTTAATTCCAATATTTGATAGAAATTCAAAGCAAATCATGATTCCAAATTGCAAATTTTCTTTTCTCCCAGAAAATTTAAGTATGTATGTGTTTGTTGTGCCTAGCTGGCCAGCATGGGCAGGGGTGAGGCAAGGAGATTCTAAAATATGTAAACAAAGGAATTCAACTGTGGGTTTTATATGAGATATGATGCTCTGGTTACAAAATTTATCAGTAATGTCAAAGGTTTGCTCTTTCACATGTCTAAAAAGCTATAATGCACTGTTTATATCACTGATCTGTGGAAGATTTACTAGTAAACAATTTTATTATTCCCTTGTAACATGATTCCCCACCTATAGTGTTACAGCAGCTGGAAAGTTAAAGAATAAGCTTACAAACAGCAATATTTATTTTTTTATCCCTGAATTTATGTTTCCTTACTATGCGCTCCTTTCATTAATAGAATAAGCTATTCTTAACACTAAGTTAAGCTGGATCACTCTCTATGCCTTGAACATAGTGTCGAAAAAAAATAGGATAGATATACTCTATTAACATTTTTAGGAAGCATTTAAATATTTTTTTTAACAGAAATACTATCTTTGAAATCCAAATTTAGAACCTAGATAAAATAAAGCCTTAATAATTCAAGGCTGGAGTGCTTTGTGTTTCTATGAGGACCTTTTGTGTTCATATGAAGTTTTAGCAAGTTTTATTACTCACTTTCATTTTCTAGTTCAGAATTTGACTACTCCCTATTTCATGTCCTGTTTTTTATCTCAAAACATCAAGCAGGGATGGCTTCATGAGACAATTGGATAGTTGTCTGAGTATCATAGTCGATGCCTAGTTAAGATTTATCTATCTGTTCTTTGGGGCACGTGGATGGCTCAGTCGGTTAAGAATCCAACTCTTGCCACTCAAATATTTTATTCTAAATATTGAAATAAGAAATAAGAAAAAGTAAGAAAAAAATGAGAAAACGACAACAAAAACAACTGTTGATATCGACTCAGGGCATGATCTCATGGTTTGTGAGTTCAAGCCCCGCATCGGGCTCTGTGCTGATGGTGCAGAGTCTGCTTGGGATTCTCATTCTCTCCCTCTCTCTGCCCCTCCCCACGCTTGCACTGTCTCAGTCTCTCAAAATCAAATAAATAAACTTAAAGAAAATAAAAAAAAATCTGATCCTCAATCCAAATCTATGTTCACAAACTCTTCAATAGTTCACTTTATGTTTTTTGTGGTATCTTGTGGAGGAAGAGACATTAAAAAGTAATTTAGTTCAACTCAGTGTCAAAAGAGTTATTACCCATGCTGAGAGGAGATCATTTGTGCAAAAAACAAAACAAAACAGAACAAAAAACAACAAAAACCAAAACTGACCCGATGTAAAAAAAAAAAAAAAAAAAAAACACTTCAAGAGACTATTTATTTACTTTTCAATCCAATTCCTTTTCTCCTGACTCACTGGAACACATTTTCAAAACATGAACATTTTGATGAAGGTCATGAACAGCAAAAGGAAGGAAGGAGCAGTGTTTTCAGAAAATGGAGTATATCACAGGAAATTAGGCCTGGGTTTGGAAGAGCCAAAAGCTGTGTAAGGAAAGGAACGACTAGTTACTGAAGGATGTATCAGAAAGAGAGAAAGGAGAGCAAGAGGAAAGCTTTCCATTTATCAAAAATTTTGCTTAAGGCTGGTCCTAGGCGATTTCCTAATTTCAGGACTCGACCCAATTCAGGAGGGCACCATAGTGTAAGAAGCTTAAAGGATTTTTTTCCTACACACTAGTAAGCAAAAGTCATAAGTAAGTTCACTTAAATATTTTAGATGTCGTCTGTGATTTTATCAGTAATGGTAATAGCGTGTGTGGAGTGAGGAAACTAAAAATATACAGTCTGGTTCTTCCTGACCTCATAAAATGTTCCAATACTTTAAATAGGCTTTAGCAATGATTCCAGAGAAAAGGAATCTTGCTGCCAGTGGGTTTAATTAGTATAAAATAATATTCACATAATATTCACCAGCTGTAGTTTGAAAAATATTTTTTGAATTGATAAAATAGATGTTTTTTTCATATTTTTGAACCAACACTCCTGTTGTATTATATTTTTGAAAGGGAGTTTTAGCAGTTTAAGTGGCAGTGGCAAAATGCTGTCACTCATTTTCTTTTTTTTTTCTTCAATTTCAATGTTGTTCTCCCAGGCAGATCTTCCCACGGAGATTTCAACACATTATACTTGCTTTTCAATTAGTCATATATCCTGCATCTTTCAGGCTGTTTTCCTACTGTCACAAGTAAAAAGAAAGAAAGAATGATGGTTGAAACTGGAATAATGAACTCTATCTAAAAGACGTGAGTATGGGTCTCACGCAACAATTCATAGCTCCAAGCCCAATCCTATCCTTACAGCCATGATCAGCTCTTTGCAGGTATGTTGCAGAAGTAATCAACCATGCTGATTTTCATTTAAACCACTGGAGCCTCTTGTGGGTTCAAATAAAAATTTCTGTGACATTAAAATAATATCCATTCAATGACTGGATATAATAGCAGCGTGCTCCAGGCAGATAAATTGTAGTTAGTTATACTCTAGGGTAGAAATAGCAAATTTGCATTCCATAAATTTCCACTCCTCAAGTCATAGGTTGTTTGCTGTCCTGCCATCCTTATTTAAAGGATGAAGAGCCCCTAAGAAAACACTCGGTATTTACACAAATACGTATTAAGAGGAGTACTGAAAACACATGCACAGTTTTCTGTATGTTTATTTGTTGACTCTAAACTACTCATACACACTGCCTGTTACAAATACACAAAATAGAATGAAGTTGACGGGTTTCTCTGAAATTTCTTTTTGGAAAATTTTTTGCTATTTACAGAAATATTTGACAAAATGTGACCTTCTATCTGGGTTCTTAATTAACTCAACATGGTGTTCGTAACATCTAATAAAAAAAAAATCTACAACTGTGTGTTTAAGCAAAAATTACCTCAAGTAAACTATACGTATATCAATCAAATTCAATAATTTTGAGGAAGGTCCTCCAGGTCTTGTAAAATGCTCGTGCATTTATTAAACACTAAGTCACACACTTCTCTTCCTATTAGTTTGGCCAGATGTGTGGCTGTTTATCCTCTTGTACTGAATTCCTGAGAGAACAAGAGTATTCTTGTTGACATCCCTTAAACTGCTGCTGCCCCATAGGGGTTCAAAGCAATGAAGCGAGAAATTGAGTTGAGGGAGTGGAGAGGACTCTTGACAATATCAGCAACACACTGTTTTGTGCTAATCATCAGACAATGGCCTTGGAGGATTCTGGGTCCTAACTAGGCCTCTTTTGATGGCTCTGTTAACCTGATAGGGTGGGTCAGATTGTGTCCACACAAATCTACAATTGTCAGTTGAAAAGTAGTGGGAAAAATTAAACATTTGATCCTAGGTTGTATATATAGCATAATGAGTATTTTGACTCTTTTTTTTTAATAAACTAATTGGCTAAAGCAAGGAAACAGAGATGTGTTCAGAATGGAAGTATCCTCTTCAAAAACTAACATCTTAGGATGTAAAACCAAATAAATGAACAGTAGGGAGTCTCATATATAAGCACAGAAGAACACATGTACACCATTATAATGCTGAAAGACTTATTTCTATTTTCAAATTTTGTTTATCTAATTACTTATTCATTCTACTTAAAAGAATAACCCTTGTGTTAACTTCTCTGGTACATTCTGTAGAATTTATAACTTAACAAAGTAATAAGGAGTTAGGCTCAGTAAATGCTGAATACACAAACTTCAAACAATGAATGCAGAGGGCAGATTTGTGGAATCACGTTAGATTCAAGATAATCTCTTTGATCTAAATTAGCAAGGACTAGGGGTGCCTGGGTGGCTCAGTCGGTTAAGTGTCTGACTTCGGCTCAGGTCATGATCTCACAGTTTGTGGGTTTGAAACACACATCAGGCTCTGTGCTAATAGCTTAGATCCTGGAGCCTGCTTTGGATTCTGTGTCTTCCTCTCGCTCTGCTCCTCCCCCACTCATGCTCTGTCTCTCTCTCTCTCAAAAGTAAATAAACATTTTAAAAAATTAAAAAAAATAGCAAGGACTATACCTTTAAGATCAGCTGTCCCGATCAAAAGATACATAAGAGGTATCTACATTTTACTTCTCAAAATTTTAATTAAAAACAAATTGAGTGTATTTGTATCTGAAAACAAGGCTGTCCATCTTCTCAAGTGGGAGCACCATTTAAAGCAAATGAGGAAGTCTGTTTCAGAACTCTAGTCTCTTCTGATGCCATTATTTTCAAAGTGGCCTAAGACTCATTGCAACGAAATTACGGATGACTTTATAAGGAAAATTTATAGAGTGTAGACAGATGTCTGTACAATGATTTTCTTTCTGAATGCATCTGTTCCGTGTGTTTCTTACATTTCCAACAAAAAAGTGGCATTCTGGGCTGTGCTTCTGTCATTTAATCACATGGAAATATGCCGATTCTTATTAACATCTTGACATTTTATTGCCATAAACTTATAAGTTCTTCTAATGTAAAATGGATTTAAATTCATGGAGTTGAGCTTCTTGTTAGGTATCCATTAAATGCCTGATCCTTTGCTCTCTACATCAGCACAACTTTCAGTCAAGTAAATCAGCTGTTGGCCAGAATAAGAATTCTAGATTAGGCCTTGAAAGGTTAACAGTTTGCTGTTTGGGATACAATTGAAAAGCTAGAGAAAACAAAAAGAATAAACGTGAGTTAAACTCTTTCATATTAACTTCTACACCAGGTAACTGACATGTCAAGCTCCTTATATTTAGACATTACCCGGTGGAGGTGCATTGGATTCTTATTACCACAATACAGTCCTTCTGTTGCTTAACAGAAGGTGTTCACCTTCCAATTGCTACAAAATTAAAGGTTTAGCCTGGAAACCTGTCTCTAGACAAAAAAAAAAAAAAAAACAAAAAACAAAAAACAAAAAAAAAACACATGATCTGAGGCTGTAACAAGGCTCATCAAAAGGCTGAAAATGCTCCAGAGGTATTCTTAGGTACGTCAAGATATAGTATAATGAAAATGTCACCATGATATTTTGTCTGTGTTGCAAATGATTAGAGAACTATTAACTGGTCCTAATCCAATATGTAATAGACACATTGAATGCACCTCAATGAATGTATAACAGATGTTCTCTACCTAAAGGGTTATCAAAATCTTTTCTAGAGAGAATCATAATTTCTTTTTTTTTTAAATTAATGTTTATTTTTGAGACAGAGAGAGAGAGAGAGAGAGAGAGAGAGAAGGTAGAGAGAGAGGGAGACACAGAATCTGAAGCAGGCTCCAGGCTCTGAGATGTCAGCACAGAGCCTGATGCAGGGTTTGAACTCACAAGCTGTGAGATCATGACCTGAGCTGAAGTCGAACACTCAACTGATTGAGTCACCCAGGCACCCCGAGAATCATAATTTCTTAACACTCTGTATTTATGTTAAGTTGGATAATTTAATTTTTTTTATTTTTTTTAACATTTTTATTATTTATTTTTGAGACAGAGAGAGATAGTACATGAATGGGGGAGGGTCAGAGAGAGAGGGAGACACAGAATCTGAAACAGGCTCCAGGCTGTGAGCTGTTAGCACAGAGCCCGATGCGGGGCTCGAACCCACGAACTGTGAGATCGTGACCTGAGCTGAAGTCGGACGCTTAGCCGACTGAGCCACCCAGGCGCCCCAAGTTGGGTAATTTAAAATAATATATTAAAATGCAGTACAGCATACTTACTTCTTTTGTTATGTTTGTGTCAAAGACAACATAAGTTTGACACAAAATTAGCAATTGATGCTTATTCATAAATAAGTATGGCAAGGGAATCCATCTGGCTGCAGTAGTTCAGTACTCTTCATCAAGGAGAGTATGTTTTATATATATATAAAAAAAGTAAATATTGATAAAACCCCTCTAATGGTAGCAATGATCCTACTAAGACAGGATTTGGGGAAAGGAGGCACTGGAGAGATTTCATACTAGTATTCAGGTATATCAGGTAGCCATTGGTTGGCAGCAAGGGAGCAGTTTGGAGACATTTAAAAGAGAGATGTTGTTCATTTTTGTTGGGGGGGTTGGGTTTCTCTGGCCAGCCATTTCTTGGACCAAGTCAGGGTCGTAGGGTGTTTCTGGAGGTCAAACTCTTATATATGACAGTTTGCATCTCTTGAGTGACTGAATTGAAATTAACAATTGATGGCCATGTATTTCTGTACCTGCTGATGACAAAGAAAGGGCACCTTGCAATTAAGTCAGACTTAGAAAATCTTAAAGTGTAAGACCAAAAGGTTTTATACATATTGTGGTTTTTGGAAGAAAATTAAAAAAAAGATATTTTAAAATGTCTAACTCTATATTTTAATTGCTATAAGCTAAAAATAGAAAATTTATTTTGTCATGTATAAACAAACTTCATTTCTACTCTTCATTGACAAAAGAAACAAAGGAAAATGCCCATAACAGAATCACCATTTCAATCAGCATAGAAAAAATAAAACATAAGAAACTTGTTTCTTACAAATAGCCCTTTCAAGTTTGCATATGGTTTTCCCCTTTATCAGTAAGCAAAGCTTGTTTTTTGTTGCTCTCTGTTTGTTTTAGTCAGGAAATTAATCAGTGAATCAACAAATACTTAATGGCAAGACGTTTTGCTGGGTGATGTGAAAAATGGGAGTGATCCCAGCTATTTAGATACTTGTAATCTACCTAAAGACAAGACGACGATGTACTCACAAAAGTAAGGAACATTAAAAAGCAGAGTGGAGGTGGGGTCCCTGTGTGGCTTAGTCAGTTGAGCATTGGACTCTTGGTTTCGGCTCAGGTCATGAACCAACGGTTAGTGAGTCTGAGCCCTGTGTCAGGCTCTGTGCTGACAGTGTGGACTCTGCTTGGGATTCTCTCCCTCTCTCTTCCCTCCCCTGCCTGTGCGCTCGCTCACTTTCTCTCTCTCTCTCACACACACAACAAATAAATAAATAATTAAAAGGCAGAATGGAGTTAAGTGTTATCCGAGTTTTACAGCAATATAGGTTAGTTAAGAGTCAACGATAACCCTACAGCACAAGTGACCATGAGCTGGAAAGAGGCATTACTGAGTTTAAGGCGGCTGAAAATGGCTGTATGAAATGGGTCATGAAGAGCCCAGTGACATCTCTATGGAATAGCTGCAATGAGATTTTACTTACTAAATGGTTGTCTTAATGAAAATGTAAATAAATAAAGGATTGCTGCCTGGAAGAATGTTGAAATTCCAAGAGGACAGAGCATAATGTTGGAGCAAGGGTTAAGAACATGGCATTTTTATTTGAGACATATTAATCTGACTTATGTTGCATCTTAGTGTGGGAACTAGTGAGATGAGTTGAAAAAACTGAGCAGGACAATACTGTGGATGCTGAACAGATGAAGCTTTAAACAGGAATTAAGACTTATCTGTGGAATGATTTTGTTCCTCAGAGTCTGGTTTCCTTTCATCTCACACGACCAGTGTCCTCTGATGACTCCCTCCATTGCACAAAGTTCGACTGTAAGTTATTTCTCTCATGTGTATATCTCTGGCTGGTACCATTCTCTTAATACTTAGATCTATAGGTCTGAATGTCCTATGAATATTTCAAACTAACATATGTAAAAAAATACATATTGTGTTTCTCTCTCTATTTTTCTCTCCTCCTTCCTTTTTTATTTTAGTAAATGACACCACCCAGTATTTGCTCTTGACTTTTGATTTCTCCCCACTCTCCAATCCAATGCATTGCCAAATCTCACCAATTAATCTCCAATGTATGTTCCAAATCCATTAATGTTTCTCTGATCCCTCTGCCACAAATGTAGAAAAGGCTCTGTTCCTCTTGTATTGGTGACTATAGGGACTCTCAGCTTTTGAATTGGTCCCTCTGCCTTCAATCTTGCCCCTTCCCAGCCTTCACACAACAGCTAGGATGATGTCCAGGAACACGTGTTCCATCACATGCATAAATTAATTTCAGAAATATTAAATATGGAATGTAAAATTTCCACAACTAAATTAGTAATAAAGTTAAGCATGACTGTATAGTATTCACCCAAAATAGCCAGAATGGACTTATCATTGCCCTTTAAGCCCTCCTTCCTTCACACTTGTTCAATTTTCCCTACTGTAATCTTCTCTAAGATTTACTTGACAAATACCCTATGTTCCATTGGGTTTTTAATAATATTAACAACATTTAAAAATCACAGTAATAGTGGGGGTCCTGCATGGCTCGGTCGGTTAAGCATCTGACTTTGGCTCAGATCGTGATCTCACGGTTTGTGAGTTCGAGACCCACCTTGTGCTCTTTGCCGTCAGCATGGAGCCCGCTTTGGATCCTTTGTCTCCCTCTCTCTCTGCCCCTCCCTTGCTTGCGCTCGGTCTCTCTCAAAATAAATAACCATTTTAAAAATCACAATAATAGCATCACTTCAAATTGTGTATGCATTTCTCAAATGCTTTCTCAAAAATATAAACTTCTGAAATAGTTATGAAAGACATCATGAACAATACTTGTATGATGTGACATCTCAGAGAAATTAAGTTTCCTGTACAATATCACAGAGCCATTAAATGGCCATTCCTCTAGTTTTCCCACCCCTCACCATGAGGTCTCTCTCCAGAGTTCTCTCTTCCCAATGATTATAGCATTTTGGTTTTAATTTTTATGGCACTTGATAATAAGAATCCCTTACATTTCATACAATGCTTTTCTGTTTGCAAAACAATTTTCTCATGCTAAATTCTAATTTCTCTTTTTAAATACTTATTTCATATTAAAAGACCTTTAGGCTTACAGAAACTTGCAGACAACATAGAGAGTTTCCATATGTACCACACCCATTCTCTTTATTATTAGTATCTTACACTAATATGGTACAGGTTTTACAATAATTGAACCAATATCAGTATGTTATTATTAACTCAACTTTCTCTGTTTAAAAAAAAAAATTCCTCAGATTTTAAACTAATGTCT
Source organism: Panthera onca (assembly GCF_046562875.1). Taxonomy (NCBI): domain Eukaryota; kingdom Metazoa; phylum Chordata; class Mammalia; order Carnivora; family Felidae; genus Panthera; species Panthera onca. The sequence goes on along the minus strand of NC_138347.1, from coordinate 39,456,613 downwards.
TTTTTCAGTTCCATGATTCAGTGCAAGATAGCATGTGGCATTTGGTCCTCATTTCTCTTTAAGCCCTTTAGCAGTTACAGTTTCTGAGACTTCCCTTTTTTGTAAGTTTATTTTATTTTGAGAGAGAGAGAGAGAAAGAGTCTGTATGGGAGAGGGGCAGAGGGAGAGGGAGAGAGAATCCCAAGCAGGTTCTGTGCTTTCAGTGCAGAGCCCAATGCAGGGCTCGAGCCCACAAACCGTGAAATCGTGACCTCGGCTGAGATGAAAACCCAGACACTTGACTGAGTGAGCCACCCAGGTGCCCCTGAGACTTCCCTTTTTGATGACCTTGATTGTTTTGAAAAATAGTGATTTTTTGAAAAATAGTGATCTGATATTTCATAGAATGTCCTTTGGTTGTGATTTGTCTGATGTTTTCCTCATGATTATTCTTATGTCGCATTTTTTTTGGAAGAAGAACACAGAAGTAGAGTGCCATCTTATCACATCATAGCAAGCATACGTGCTATCAATATGACATCATTGTTGATGTTAACCTTGATCACTTAGACAAGTCTTTGTCATTGTTTACCACGTAGCTATAAAATGACTAATTTTCCCTTTCCAGGCTGTCCTTTTTGAATGGAAGTCATGTAGAGCCCACACTTAGGAAATGGAGAGTTATGATCCACCTGCTTGAGGGCACAGTATCTACACAAATAATTTGAAATTCCTCTGCATGGAAGATTTGTCTGCTATCCCCCATTTACTTATTCATTCAATTATTTGTATCAGTATGGACTCATGAATATTTGTTTTATACTTTGGATTATCATCCATATCAGTTCATTTTTTTCACTCAAACCATTCCGGCTTTGAACATTGGAAGCTCTTTCAGTTGGCTCTTTTCTCTTTTATTTTTACACCTGCTTGCAGAAGGTACATTATTCAATCTTTCCATCCATATACTATTGCTCCTCCTTAGTTTTGTGTAATGTAAAAAAAATAGGTTACCTACAAAATTAAACCACCTCCATCCCCCAGCCTCCCCTCTCCTGTATCAGTCTCCAAATACAAAGGAAACTAATATAAAATAACCCCCTACAGTTTAGGTGTTGCATTAGTTTTTATGATATGTTCTCCTTCTTCCTTTTTTTTTTGTATTAGTAAATCTTTGCCCTCAGATGTTGGAGTGTTTTTAGTATTTTTTTTATTCTCCATAAACATCTTCGTGTCAAGAAGTACTTGATCCCCTATGAACATTTATTGACGTATAAGTACAGAGAAATAAGTGGTGATACTGAGAAGAAAATGAGACCCTTTATGAATTGTATTGCAATGAATTCAGTTGGGGATCGTATCATATTAATTCAGTCTTCAACAACATAGAATAAATCAATGGTTCTCAAGCTTTAGTATGTAGCAGCATCATCTGGACATCTTGGTAAAATAAAATTGCTGGGCCCCATCTCCAGAATTTCTGATTCAATAGGTTTTGTGTGGACCCCAGGATTTGCATTTCTAACAAGTTCCCAAATGTATCAGTTTGCTAGGGCTGCCATAACAAGATACCACGGACTGGATGTCTTCAACAGTATACATTTATTTTGCCATAGTTCTGAAGCGTGGAGGTCTAAATTCAAGGTGTTTAGAGGGGTTAGTTTCTCCTGAGGCTCTCTCACTGGCTTGCAGATTGATACATTTTCACTATTCCCTGGCAGGTTCTTTTCTCTGTGCATATAGCTTTCTCTCATTTCCATTTCTTATAAAGACAACAGTTAGCTTTGGTATTAGTACCCATTCTCATGGCTTCATTTTAACTTTGTGCCTCTTTAAAGGCCCTGTCTCTAAATACAGTCACATTCTGAGTACTGGGATGTATGGCTTCAATATGTGAATATTGGGCCCATAATACCACCTGATGCTGATGCTGATGTTGAGAATTACTGGCAAAAGTCATCAGGGAAAGCCAAGGATGTGTGAAGAAAAGTTGGCAATGATCTGGGTAAATTATGATGACAACACCAGTGAAGAGAAGACAGAAGATGATTTCCAGCTAGAAAGTCTCCTCTTTGACAACGCTGGTTAAGAACGGCAATCATGTACCAGGTGGATTGGGAAAAAAATTTGAGTTGTTGTCAGGAAAATGCTTTGTTTTTCACCTTCCATAGACTCTAAATCACTAGAAGGATTGTAACCTTGTGAGAGATGTTCAAAAGTGCTAGAAACTCTCAGCCTTCATAAGTAATTTGCCAATTCACTGCTTAATATGTTGTTTTCTTCTTCCTCCTTATGGCTTTCTGTAGATTACTCTTAAGGTGTTTATGAAAGGGGGACACTGGGCTTTCCAGACTTAATTACAATGACATTCAAGTTGGGAGAATTCTATGTATCATACCAATTAAAGAGCACTTCATTTCATAGAGTTTTTCAGCATAATTGGAGCAGAGGTCTCTCCAGAGAGGTAAGCAAGTGTTCTGCCAATTCCTAGTAGGTTAGGATTTATTATTTTAGTTTGTGCTCTGAAGTTATTAGGCCTTGAGAATACATTCCAAATGCAGGGGTCTCTGGTTTAGCATTCTATCTTGCTTAGGGTTAAAGTTTTATAAACTCCCCCTCACATGAACAAGGCCAGACCCATTAAAGCCAGACTCTAGGTCACTCAGATAAACAAGAGCTACTATTGCATATCCTGTTTTTGTCCTGACCTCTATGAATTTCTCAGATACTTCATTATACATTTAAAGAAGAAAATTGTGTGTATATGTGTGTGTGTGTGTGCATTTTTGTTTAAATTTTGAGTTTGCTATTAATTTCATCAAGCAAACAGATATTCTTTTTTTTTAAGTTTTATTTATTTATATTGGGGGGGCAGAGAGAGAGAGAGAGAGAAAGAGAAAGAGAGAGAGAATCTCAAGCAGACACTGCACTGTCAGCATGGAGCCTGATGTGGGGCTCAAAACCACAAACTGTGAGATCATTACCTGAGCCAAAGTTGGATGCTTAACCCACTGAGCCACCCAGTACCCCAACAGATATCCTTACCAGAAGCTTCTCTGGTTTTCTAGTTATCTAATTTACTAACAATGTCCTTATTTTCTTTATGTTACTTTTATCATTACTATGTTTCTTGAAAGTAGTGTCTGTGCTTGATAATTCGTCTTTTTATCTTTGAGTCGATTCAGTCTTCAATAATGTGGACGGGACCTTAGTGGTTATGTGTTCCAAACTACATATGTGGTACTTGTCAGAGATTGACAGAAAATTCAGCATCACTGAGGCCAGGGCAGAAGAGATATATTTCAGGAGAAGCATTTGAGAAAATTTTGTAAGTGTCAAAGGGAAATCAATGAGAACTAATTTTATTACCTTCTCAATCTCCCATTTCAAATGTGTGTGCACGTGTATATTTGTGTGTGTGTGCATGCATGCTCGTGGCAGGTGGAAGTAAAGGAATAATATACCATCTATACAAGAATCTTCAGAGGCACTGCAGACTCTTCCTTATTTTGCAAGTTCCATATTTGCATCAATATTTGAATCAATCACAAAACGTTAAAATTCAAACTTTTGTAGATTCTCAATCCAATATTGATTCTTTGACACAATTACATCAACTCTACCAGAAACTATTGCCTTATTTCAGGTTTTTAGCTTTTTCCCTTAGATCAGGGTCAGCATAATATCCTTAACTTACTGCTTTTTCACTGAGATTAAAATATTACTATCTGCCACTGTTAAAAAAAATTTTGTAGACACTGCCATAGATCAATAAAGTGCTCCTTAAATGGTTATTTTGACGTCCTGTAATCTTCACTCCTAAAATACTCAGTTGGTTGCCTACCACCTAGACACTGAATTCTTAGCTCTTTATCACGATCCATGACACCATCATTTGTAGCTGCCCTCATCTGCAACTGCATCCCATACTTCCCTCTTCTGCTTATTCTATAGTCTCATTCTAAACAATTTGGAGTTTGGCCAATCTATGGTGATCTCCCATTTACACACTAATTCCTCAGCCTAGAATGTGCTTCATCTTTTGTTCAAACTAAAATATTCCTAATAGTCTTTAAAAAAATTGTAATGCTTATTTATTTTGAGAGAGAGAAAAAGAGAGCAGGGGAGGGAGGGAGGGACAGAGAGAGAGGGAGAGAGAATCCCAAGCATGCTCTGCACTCTCTGTGCAGAGCCTGACACGGGGCTTGATGTCATGGTGAGATCATGACCTGAGCCAAAATCAAGAGCCGGACACGTAACCAACTGAGCCACCCAGGCTACCCTTTAATAGTGTTTTGACAATCAACTTGAACAACATTATTTCTTCTCTAAAGTCTGAATTTTTCTAGAAAGACAAATGAAGTGAAGTGTTCAAGAGCATGGATTCTGGAGCCACAGTCCATGAGCTTGGCTCCTGTCTTCACTATTCACTAGCTGTATTACCATGGGCTAGTAATTTAAAACCTCTAGTTCATAGTCATCATCGTCATTGTTGTCCTCCTCCTCCTCCTCCTCCTTCTTCTCCTCCTCCTCTTCCTTCTCTTCCTCCTTCCCCTTCTTCTTCATAATCATCATCTTCTTCTTCTTCTTCTTCTTCTTCTTCTTCTTTTTCAAAATAGGTGTATTCAAGTTAAAGCAAACTGAAAAGAAATGTATTCGGTTTTAATTTGCTCTTCCTCTTTGCTGTCAAATTCAGATATAGCAAATTAAATCACTGTATTGAAAAAGTACTTGAAAAAAGTGAACATATGTATCATTGCAAAAACACAATAAGGACAAAGATAAGGAAAGAAACATAAAAATATAAAAGAAGAAGTTTCAAAATGTGACAATCTGTCAGGTAAATTCAGGTCACATAAGGAAGTCTTAAATTACATCAAGTGAAATATCTGTCTGAGGCATTACTTCCTCCCACAGATATGTTGTCAGTTTTCCATTTGAACAGTTGACCTTTCATTAGTTTTTAAGCCTTGTGCTATGTTTATACTACTATCTTCTCACATCATCTCTGACTGCTTTTAGACTCAAAATATTCACAGTCATATGATAGATTTAGTAGATAGTTGAATTGCTTTTGCTCTCTCATCTTAACCAAACTAAATTACTAAGTATATTTCTAACACTAAAATAATAAGTGAATTTGGTCCAGGTTTACAGAATCAATCTCTCCCACTCTCTCTCTCACTTTGTCGTCATCATCATCATCATCATCATCTGTGTGTATTTATATATGTGTGTGGCGTGTATTCTGATAACTTATTTTTTATGACACAATTTTTATTATCCATTAAATCAAAGTGACAACAAAAGATATCACAGGCAATCACAAAATGTTATATAGCTGTGAGTAAAATTTAGTTCTTTTAATATTAAGCCTCAGTTATTCTTAAGTAACCAAAGTCCTATAAATATAAGAAATTTGGCAAACATAGAATCCCTGTTATTTATTTTTTGGGGTGGGCAGACAACGTAAAAGGTAAAGGAAAACTTCTGTTTACAATTTCCTTTTTTTAAAAAATATATGGAATTTATTGTCAAATTGGTTTCCATACAACACCCAGTGCTCATCCCAAAAGGTGCCCTCCTCAGTACCCATCATCCACCCTCCCCTCCCTCCCACCCCCCATCAACCCTCAGTTTGTTCTCAGTTTTTAAGGGTCTCTTATGCTTTGGCTCTCTTCCACTCTAACCTCTTTTTTTCCCCTTCCCCTCCCCCATGGGTTCCTGTTAAGTTTCTCAGGATCCACATAAGAGTGAACACATATGGTATCTGTCTTTCTCTGTATGGCTTATTTCACTCAGCATAACACTCTCCAACTCCATCCACGTTGCTACAAAGGGCCATATTTCATTCTTTCTCATTGCCACGTAGTACTCCATTGTGTATATAAACCACAATTTCTTTATCCATTCATCAGTGGATGGACACTTAGGGTCCTTCCATAATTTGACTATTGTTGAGAGTGCTGCTGTAAACATTGGGGTACAAGTGCACCTATGCATCAGTACTCCTGTATCCCTTGGGTAAATTCCTAGCAGTGCTACTGCTGGGTCATATGGTAGGTCTATTTTTAATTTTCTGAGGAACTTCCACACTGCTTTCCAGAGCGGCTGCACCAGTTTGCATTCCCACCAACAGTGCAAGAGGGTTCCCGTTTCTACACATCCTCGCCAGCATCTATAGTCTCCTGATTTGTTCATTTTGACCACTCTGACTGGCGTGAGGTGATATCTGAGTGTGGTTTTGATTTGTATTTCCCTGATGAGGAGCGACGTTGAACATCTTTTCATGTGCCTGTTGGCCATCCGGGTGTCTTCTTTAGAGAAGTGTCTATTCATGTTTTCTGTCCATTTCTTCACTGGGTTATTTGTCTTTTGGATGTGGAGTTTGGTGATCTCTTTATAGATTTTGGATACTAGCCCTTTGTCCGATATGTCATTTGCAAATATCTTTTCCATTCTGTTGGTTGCCTTTTAGTCTTGTTGACTGTTCCCTTTGCTGTGCAGAAGCTTTTTATCTTCATGAGATCCCAATAGTTCATTTTTTGCTTTTAATTCCCTTGCCTTTGGGGATGTGTCAAGTAAGAAATTGCTGCAGCTGAGGTCAGAGAGATCTTTTCCTGCTTTCTCCTCTAGGGTTTTGATGGTTTCCTGTCTCACATTCAGGTCCTTTATCCATTTTGAGTTTATTTTTGTGAATGGTGTGAGAAAGTGGTCTAGTTTCAGTCTTCTGCATGTTGCTGTCCAGTTCTCCCAGCACCATTTATTGAAGAGACTGTCTTTTTTCCATTGGATATTCTTTCCTGCTTTGTCAAAGATTAGTTGGCCATACGTTTGTGGGTCTAGTTCTGGGGTTTCTATTCTGTTCCATTGGTCTATGTGTCTGTTTTTGTGCCAATACCATGCTGTCTTGATGATTACAGCTTTGTAGTAGAGGCCAAAGTCTGGGATTGTGATGCCTCCTGCTTTGGTCTTCTTCTTCAAAATTACTTTGGCTATTCGGGGCCTTTTGTGGTTCCATATGAATTTTAGGATTGCTTGTTCTAGTTTTGAGAAGAATGCTGGTGCAATTTTGATTGGGCTTGAATTGAATGTGTAGATAGCTTTGGGTAGTATTGACATTTTGACAATATTTATTCTTCCAACCCATGAGCACGGAATGTTTTTCCATTTCTTTATATCTTTGTCAATTTCCTTCATAAGCTTTCTATAGTTTTCAGCATACAGATCTTTTACATCTTTGGTTAGATTTATTCCGAGGTATTTTATGCTTCTTGGTGCAATTGTGAATGGGATCAGTTTATTTGTCTTTCTGTTGCTTCATTATTAGTGTATAAGAATGCAACTGATTTCTGTACATTGATTTTGTATCCTGCAACTTTGCTGAGTTCATGTATCAGTTCTAGCAGACTTTTGGTGGAGTCTATCGGATTTTCCATGTATAATATCATGTCATCTGCAAAAAGTGAAAGCTTAACTTCATCCTGGCCAATTTTGATGCCCTTGATTTCCTTTTGTTGTCTGATTGCTGATGCTAGAACTTCCAACACTATGTTAAACAACAGCGGTGAGAGTGGACATCCCTGTTGTGTTCCTGATCTCAGGGAAAAAGCTCTCGGTTTTTCCCCATTGAGGATGATATTAGCTGTGGGCTTTTCATAAATGGCTTTTATGATCTTTAAGTATGTTCCTTCTATCCCGACTTTCTCAAGGGTTTTTATTAAGAAAGTTGCTGAATTTGGTCAAAGGCCTTTTCTGCATCGATTGACAGGATCATATGGTTCTTATCTTTTCTTTTATTAATGTGATGTATCACGTTGATTGATTTGCGAAGGTTGAACCAGCCCTGTATCCCAGGAATGAATCCCACTTGATCATGGTGAATGATTCTTTTTATATGCTGTTGAATTCGATTTGCTAGTATCTTATTGAGAATTTTTGCATCCATATTCATCAGGGATATTGGCCTATAGTTCTCTTTTTTTTACTGTGTCTCTGGTTTAGGAATCAAAGTAATACTGGCTTCATAGAATGAGTCTGGAAGTTTTCCTTCCATTTCTGTTTCTTGGAATAGCTTGAGAAGGATAGGTATTATCTCTGCTTTAAACATCTGGTAGAACTCCCCTGGGAAGCCATCTGGTCCTAGACTCTTATTTGTTGGGAGATTTTTGATAACGGATTCAATTTCTTCACTGGTTATGGGTCTGTTCAAGCTTTCTATTTCCTCCTGATTGAGTTTTGGAAGTGTGTGGGTGTTTAGGAATTTGTCCATTTCTTCCAGGTTGTCCAGTTTGTTGGCATATAATTTTTCATAGTATTCCCTGATAATCCTTGTATTTCTGAGGGATTGGTTGTAATAATTCCATTTTCATTCATGATTTTATCTATTTGGGCCATCTCCCTTTTCTTTTTGAGATGCCTGGCTAGAGGTTTATCAATTTTATTTTTTCAAAAAACCAACTCTTGGTTTCATTGATCTGCTCTACAGTTTTTTTAGGTTGTACATTGTTTATTTCTGCTCTAATCTTTATTATTTCTCTTCTTATGCTGGGTTTAGGGTATCTTTGCTGCTCTGCTTCTATTTCCTTTAGGTGTTCTGTTAGATTTTGTATTTGGGATTTTTCTTGTTTCTTGAGATAGGCCTGGATTACAATGTATTTTCCAGTCAGGACTGCCATCGCTGCATCCCAAAGCGTTTGGATTGTTGTATTTTCATTTTCATTTGTTTCCATATATTTTTTAATTTATTCTCTAATTGCCTGGTTGACCCATTCATTCTTTAGTAGGGTGTTCTTTAACCTCCATGCTTTTGGAGGTTTTCTAGACTTTTTCCTGTGGTTGATTTCAAGCTTCATAGCATTGTGGTCTGAAAGTATGCATGGTATGATCTCAATTCTTGTATACTTATGAAGGACTGTTTTGTGACCCAGTATGTGATCTATCTTGGAGAATGTTCCATGTGTACTCGAGAAGAAAGTATATTCTGTTGCTCTGAGATGCAGAGTTCTAAATCTATCTGTCAAGTCCATCTGATCCAATGTATCATTCAGGGCCCTTGTTTCTTTATTGACCATGTGTCTAGATGATCTGTCCATTTCTGTAAGTGGGGTGTTATAGTCCCCTGCAATTACCACACTCTTATCAATAAGGTTGCTTATGTTTGTGAGTAATTGTTTTATATATTTGGGAGCTCCTGTATTCGGTGCATAGACATTTATAATTGTTAGCTCTTCCTGATGGATAGACCCTGTAATTATTATATAATGCCCTTCTTCATCTCTTGTTACAGACTTTAATTTAAAGTCTAGTTTTTCTGATATAAGTATGGCTACTCTAGCTGTCTTTTGACTTCTAGTAGCATGATAAATAGTTCTCCATCCCCTCACTTTCAGTCTGAAGGTGTCCTCAGGTGTAAAATGAGTCTCTTGTAGACAGCAAATAGAAGGGTCTTGTTTTTTATCCATGCTGATAGCCTATGTCTTTTGGTTGGTGCATTTAGTCCATTTACATTCAGTGTTATTATAGAAAGATAAGAATTTATAATCATTGTGATGTCTGTAGGTTTCATGCTTGTAGTGATGTCTCTGGTACTTTGTCTCACAGGATCCGCCTTAGGATCTTTTGTAGGGCTGGGTTAGTGGTGATGAATTCCTTCTTATCTCTCCTTCTATTCTAAATGACAGATTTGCTGGATAAAGGATTCTTTCTCGGCTGCATTTTTTTTTCTGTTCATCACATTGAAGATCTCTTGCCATTCCTTTCTGGCCTGCCAAATTTCAAAAGAGAGATCTGTCACTAGTCTTATCGGTCTCCCTTTATATGTTAGAACACGTTAATCCCTAGCTGCTTTCAGAATTTTCTCTTTATCCTTGTATTTTGCCAGTTTCACTATGATACGTCATGCAGAAGATCAATTCAAGTTACATCTGAAGGGAGTTCTCTGTGCCTCTTGGATTTCAATGCCTTTTTCGTTCCCCAGATCCAGGAAGTTCTCAGCTATTATTTCTTCAAGTACACCTTCAGCACCTTTCCCTCTCTCTTCCTCCTCTGGAATACCAATTAGGCATAGATTATTTCTCTTTAGTGCATCACTTTGTTCTCTAATTTTCCCCTCATACTCATGGATTTTTTTATCTCTCTTTTTCTCACCTTCCTGTTTTTCCATAATTTTGTCTTCTGGTTCCCCTATTCTCTCCTCTGCCTCTTCAATCTGAGCTGTGGTTGTCTCCATTTTATTTTGCAGCTAATTTATAGCATTTTTTTAGCTCCTCCTGGCTGTTCCTTAGTCCCTTGATCTCTGTAGCAATAGATTCTCTGCTGTCCCGTATACTGTTTTCAAGCCCAGTGATTAATTTTATGACTATTATTCTAAATTCACTTTCTGTTATATTGTTTAAATCCTTTTTGATCAGTTCGTTAGCTGTCGTTATTTCCTGGAGATTCTTTTGAGGGGAATTCTTCCGTTTCGTCATTTTGGATAGTCCCTGGAGTGGTGCGGAACTGTGGGGCACTTCCCCTGTGCTGTCTTGAATAGCTGGGGTGGATCAGCAAGGTGCACAGGGGCGGGAGGGGCAGGCTCAGCTCACTTTTCCTTTGGTGATCCGCTTCAGGAGGGGCCCTGCAGCACCGGGAGGGAGTCAGACCCGCCACCACCAGAGGGATGGATCCGCAGAAGCACAGCCTTGGGTGTTTGCGTGATGTAAGCAAGTTCCCTGACAGGAACTGGTTCCCTTTGGGATTTTGGCGGGGGATGGGAGAGGGAGATGGTGCTGGCCAGTGCCTCAGCCAAGCTGAGCTCTGTCGTCCTGGGCTCAACAACTCTCCCTCCTGTTGTCCTACAGCCCTCCTGCTCTCTGAGCAGAGCTGTTAAGTCCCGCTTGCTGTCAGAACACACTCAGTCCAGCCCCTCGCTTTTGCAAGCCAGACTCAGGGGCTCTGCTTTGCAGGCGGTCTGCCCCTCTGCCGTGGCTCCCTCCCACCAGTCCGTGTAGTGCACACCGCCTCTCTGCCCTTCCTACCCTCTTCCGTGGGCCTCTCCTCTACACTTGGCTCCAGAGAATCCGTTCTGCTAGTCTTCTGGTGGTTTCCTGGGTTATTTAGGCAGGTGTGGGTGGAATCTAAGTGATCAGCAGGACACGGTGAGCCCAGAGTCCTCCTACGCTGCCATCTTCCTCCAACCACCCCTCAACATTTATTAATTTCTGAGATACAGAGAGAGACACAGTGTGGGTGGGGGAGGAGCAGAGAGAGAGGGAGACCCAGAATCTGAAGCAGGCTCCAGGCTCTGAGCTGTCAGTACAGAGTCCGACATGGGGCTCAAACTCACTGACTGTGAGATCATAACCTGAGCTGGAGTCGGTCGCCCAACTGACTCTCTGTTTACAATTTCCAATATGAATTTATATTGTTAATTTTGTTAATATTTTTTAACTGGATTTAACAATTTTTTGAACGATTTGTTGTTTATATCCTACCTTTATTCCAAACAACTTTTTTCCTCAGTTGTTAAAATGTGACATATAGTTGTATACACATATAAATTGTACATATACACCTACACATGTATATACGTGGTGAAATTCATCAGAAGACATCACCTCTTTGACTTTTTCATTCAGGCTTAAAAATTTTATTAGTCAGTGCACTTGATCATGGGCCATGTTTGGCTCGTTCAATGTGGTTCAAAAATAGATTTTCTCCAGCTGTATGTTATTAAGAAAAAAGACACCATTTTGAGCTTTAGTCTTGTCATCTACCAAATGGGTTAATAATGTCTATTTTAAGAAGTGGCTGTAATGTTTAGTAAAATGCTAAATATTCCGTGAGTTGTACATAAGACACCCTCAGAATAGTAGTATAATTATGAAAACTGCTGCAGATAATTAAGTAGGGGTAGTTGATAGTGTAAACACACTTTATGGTTTAGCAAATGTGACAATAAAACAAAAAACATTTAGTGGAATTATCCAAGTTATCAACACTCTTCCTCTACCTTCAAATGACATTGACATCTCCTATCTACTATTCTAATACTAGAGAATTTAACCACTAGAATATAACTACTCCTTCAAATTCTTCCTCAAAAGCTTCACTCTGTTCACAAGGAACAGTCGATCCCTGGGAAAAATTGGAAGTAACTTCAATACCAGCTTTGTGGGCAGGCATATTAGCTCAGGCTGTCATAACAAAATACCACAGACTATGTGGCTTAAATAAACAACAGAAATGTATTTTCTATCAGTTTTTGAGGCTCAAAGTCCAAAATCAAGGTCTTAACATGTTTGGTTTCTGGTGAGGCCTCTCTTACTGGCTTGTATATGGCTACCTTCTCTGTGTCCTCACATGGCTTCATCTCTGCACGTACTGTTTGTACACACACACACACACACACGCACACACACACACAGAAAGATTATTGATATCTCTTCCTGTACAATAAGGGCCCTCCCTACCTTATTAACTTTTTTTAACCTTAATTTTTTTCCCCCTAATGGCCCTATCTCCAATTATAGTCACATTAGGATTTAGGGCTGCAAGATATGAATTTGGGGGACACACAATTCAGCTCATAACAACAGGTAACTAAGAATATATTAAGGTTTGCAAATCATCTGCAATATCTCGCAAAATGAAGAAATTATAAATTAATACACACATTTTAATTTTTTACATCATTTTAAGCATTAAACTGTAATGATTCTTAAGTTTTTCTTCTGTCAGCACAGAGTCCATATAAAAATCTGTTTGCTGTGTATTTTTTATAAAATAAAATTAAAATATTTTAAAGCAGTTATGAGAATGTCATAAAATCCCTTAAAATAACTAGAGAAAAATTATCCTACAGTGTTTCATATTGTTTATTCTGTGTTATGTTTGGTTCTGGAGGCCTAACAGGAAGCCGTGCAGGGGTAAAAAACCCAGTATTGGATCTAAGATTTTATGCTAAGATTCAAGATTTTTCTTTTCCATGGAAGTAGAGAACTGTGAAATAAACATGAAGTGTATATTTTGTTTTTTGTTTAAAGAAAGAGTTTTGTTTATTTCTCCAAATAACTTAACCAATCTATAAAAGTGAATCAAAGCATGCTGGTCACTTACATAAAAAGTGAAAAAATATAATTTGTACAAACATTTTCAACTTCTACTTGCAACTCCTAATGAAAACCATGCTTGAAGCTTTCGTAACATTTGATATGTCAATATTTGTTTACTACAGCATCCAACACTTCACAGGGATTTGACAATAAGAGAGCCATGTTAGAAAAGCTGGGATTGATTTTCTTCTAAAGGTGGTGAAAAATAATGGTAAGGGCCAGGTTTAGAACTTGGCAATTTTCATTCATAAATTTATTCAGCCATGTTTTCAAAGCCTGCCAGGAATATTAAGCTTACCAAGTCAAGAAATAAAATGAATTGAACGAATACAACTCGAATGAACTTCTAACTGGAACACTGGGGAGTGAAAAGAAAAATGTATTTTTTATTGCATTCTACATTAAAGAAAAAAATAAAATTTTAACCTGGATAAATACCAGACGTGGTTTGGATAAGAATCATGTATATTCCTCAAATCTGTACCAGCTCTGAGTCTGGATTGTGATTCACAGAACAAGTGTGTATATTGCCTCTATTTATTCTGATTCAGTCTGCATCCTTCAAAAGAACAACAACAAAAAAAGATGATAGCAATATGACCTACTTTTGCAACTCCCCTTTCCTCCCTCCCTTAAAAAAAATCATTTCTTTAATTCCTGAAAAGACCTAAGTCAATTTACATTCTCCTTAGCATTTTAAGTTAAATGGATCACTAGAACCTAGAAAATATATTCTGTAAAGTATATTATACATAATATAATAGTATTCTTACATATAACAGTGCTGACACTCTTAAAGTTAAAAAATAAACCAACATCTGTTGTTTCATTTTGATGAAAACACAGGTTTTACTGGAAAAACCCAATGAGCCAAAAGAAAGAGAGGGACATTATGTAAGTCATTGTTTAATACATTTTCAAACTGTTCCTTATTGATAAGCAGAGTGACTTAAATGAACCCTTTTGGAGAGAAACTGAATTTGAATGATAAATATATATTTTGCAAATGAAACTAGTTTAACATTATACTTGAACAAATGGCAAATTATGACAGGATGGAGACGTAATTTATGATTACTACAGAATTAGATGGTTTATTTCCCAACCCAAAACCAATATCACCTTATAAAATACAAGTCTGAGAGTTTAGTTTTTCTAGTTAGGGAAATACAGGAGTATAAGAATAATTAGTATGATAGTTTGAAGAAGACTACAGGGTGGTTCTTATTTTGAGTTAGACATTTTTAACCCAATTTCCTGCTGGAAGAGAAAAAGATAATTCTGGTAAGAACTTGAGTTCCATTTTCGTATTAAACTCTATAATAAATGGAAAATATACAATCTAGATTCCCTAATTATTAGGTGGCTCAGCATTTAGGGATCCTTAACAAATTGTGACTATATAAAGTTGTAATTTAAAATTTTTTAAATGTAGCTACTTTCCTAGGTTCATTCAGTCATATATCCATCCAACACACATTTATTTGCTGTTCCTTTTTGAGATAGTGTAGCTGACATTATACCATTTTTCTAGAATAAGAGTTGTAAAGTCTCAGGCCTACAGAGGCTGGACAGGTAAATGAGTGAAGTGGGCCAATATGGAGTGAAGTTCTCTGAAGTGCAAAGGAAGCATCTCTTAAGCTTCAATATGGTTATATAGGCACAGATTTTTTAGATTTACCATTTTTTTAATGAGACTGGAAATGTGAAATTTTCTTTTTAATCTTCTGATTTTTAAATCTCAACAACTCATTTAGTTAGAAAAATTATGTGCAAGCCAAACAAAATATGTTTATGGGCCTAATATGGCCTGCATGCTTCAAGTTTTTTCCACTGATATGGAAATTTATAAATATCATTGTGAACCTTGATTGGTTATCCAGTGCAATCAACAAATAATTGGCAATCAATAACAATACTCAAATTTATCCTTGGTCCTAGAATCAGGTGTTCATTTCTTGGTTGTCTGTTTTGATTCAGATACTCAGTCTTTGTATCTGTCCCTGACACCCGTCAGATCAGCTTTAAGTTTGCCTGATGATAGCCATTGAGAAAGGAAGAATGTTATACTATTTAATATAGATCAGATGTGGAAAGGAAAGTATTCTGAGAAGAAAAGAGATACTATTTTTTAGGTAAAAAATTAGTTATGTGTACATGATATATGAATATGAATATATATATATACGAATATATATATATATATATACATATACACACACACACACATACAAAATAGCAGAGAAGAGTCATGGGAATTAGACCAATGATGAACAAACATTATGTCTACAAGAATCATCTTGAATACTTCTACAACTTCTGATATGTGGCTCTACTCCACCAGATGCAGATTCTGTAGATTGGATACAGGGCCGAGGGCTCAGGGCCATGACTTTTAAACATGCTTCCATATGATTTGTAACAGCCTCGAGTTACAAAGGCTGACATTTTAAACAATATGGTGGACTGAAAACCGAGTAAAGAATAAAATATTAATTTGTTATAAGGTCAGCAACATTTCAGATGAGTGTAGTCTTTTTATTTTCCCTTTCAAAAGAACAGTTATTGACCACCATTGAATCATCCTCTTTACAGTGAGTGCTCTGTACAGTGAAAGATTAAGTAAACACTATTTCACATCTGGGAAGCAGCAGGCTGTGCTCATAGGCTTGGTTGCACATTTATATTTTGCAAATAATAATAAAGGAGGAGTTATAATGAAAGGAGGTCCAGGAGAAATCTTTAAAGCAATTTGGGATGTAGATGCTGAGTTCTAAGATTTAAAAAGGAAGAGAAGGAGGAGGAGTGGTGGACTTCAAATATAGATGAATATTAAAATTATTAAAATGCTAAACATGAAATATCAAGGTTCCTGATGAGGGATTCTGATACAATAAGTCTGCAATTAGGCCCCAAAATGTGCACTTATAAGAATTATTTTTAAATTTTTGCATGTCTAAACAAATATTCACAGAAAAGGGTAATTATCATTTTCCTCATTCTCTGTTGTAACTAAAGAAGAAATAAAATTAAGCTACTTATAAGGTGTGTGGTTTTTAGCTATTAGAAAGAAAACTTATCTGACAGTAAATGATTATACATATTTAAATTAGGTATTGGATACCTGTGGCTCCAGGGTATCTTTTAGCAATCTTTTAAAACATTGAATGAATTTTATCATTGTAGTCACAGATTAAGTAAAGTGTCAAGATCATTTTCTAGGAAAGATAACTAAATATTTAACAATTATCCTGGCATATGTACATTAATTTCCCTCAGATAATCCTCACGACAACCTTTTAGGTAGGTCCTATTCATCACGATTTCATACATGAAAATGTAAGTCTCAAAAGGACTGAGGACTTGCTCAAGATCACACTGCTAGTCCATTAAACCAGCTTGTAAACTCAGAATCCCCAACTCTGAATCATGTCATTTTCTTCTACATTGTCTCTCTCCACACTGAAATATTCCACAACAAACATGTCTCTCTTCTTCTAATTTCTTTCCATAGCTTCACAATTATTTGTCTAGAACTTCAGATATAGATGATTCCCCAACTCGAAAATCTTCAGTAACTTCCCACGTCTTCTAGAATGAATTCAGAATTCCCAGGCAGAGTATGGAAGCTCTTATGCAACTTGTTCCACGTATATACCTTCAGCCTCTCCTTGACCCCTCTCCAGCCTCGTGTCACATAGATTTACCTGTCTTCCCAGAATAACAGGATGCTTTCATCACCAAGTTCTGTGCCTGGAATACTTTATTACCTCCCTCGCTCATTAGGTCTTCTTTTTTGTTGTTGTTTTTGTGGTTGGGGAGGAAGCCTGCTATAAACACCCTTTTTCTGACACAGACAAAACTAATAATTTCCTTCTTTGTGATCTCACTATATTCCACAAATTCCCCACCCCCTTCATAATCTAACCATTTGTTACATGTCAGTGTCCAAGACTGAACTATAAGCAACCTGAAACAAGATCGTAGTTTTATTCATCTTTGTGTCCTTGTACTCAAGTATTAGTTGGGGCACATTAAGTTTACACGGATCAACTGAAGTGTGATTATAAAATAGTTAATAGTGGACGCCTGGGTGGCTCAGTTGCTTCAGCATCTGACTTTGGTTCAGGTCATGATCTCAGAGTTTGTGAGTTCAAGTCCTGCATTGGACTCTCTGTTGTTAGTGCAGAGCCTGCCGGATCTTATGTCCCCTGTCCCCTTCTCACTCTGCCCTTCCCCTGCTCAATCTCTTTCTCTCTCTCAAAAATAAATAAATAAATAAATAAATAAATAAATAAATAAATAAATAAAATAGTTAATAGTCTTATTGACTTGTAATAAATTTCAATTCATCATGGATATGTCTTAACTATATATGGATGAAATTATAGTTCACTTTCATATTTTCATTAGCATGTCAAGGTAGTTTCCTAATGAATAACTTAAAAAGTTTTTGAAAAATCCTCCTTATCAAGGGCCAAAAGATTATTTAGTATTAGCTAAATATGGCTTTGTCTGATATTTAAAATTAACGGTGGGTATATTGGCATTATTAATATGCAGATATTTAAAAATGAAGAAATAGATTACATCATGCAACTATAAATTTTCTCCCTAAATCATATTAAAAATACACCTTCATAAATATTTATAACATACTCACTTTATTACCAGCAAAATATAGAGGGCAGAAAGTGTCATAGTTGAAGGAGAACCAAAAACATTAGTTGGATGACATTTTCTTGAGTAGAATGAGCAGAATTTCTAGAATGAGTTTCTGTTCATTCCTCTGTGGAATGAATAGAAAGATAGTTTAATAAATTGTATTTCTCTTTTATAACCAAATCTGGACCCTATTCAAAATGCATGCTCTAAGCTATGTTATGCACATCTTATATCTTTGTCTATTTTTCTGGAGATGTGCGTGGTGACTAACTAAAATTCTTCAATACTTCTAAATCTACAATTATAGAATGTTATGATGACTGAGACCCACTTTTCACATGCTTGGAGACCTTGTAGTATACTATTTTCATTAATAATATATCTGCAATTTATAGGCAGACACACTGGAACTCTAACACACTTTTCCATTAATTGCATTTTTTGGGGGGTGGATTTTAAGTATGCTTGTAACTAGATAATTCCTCTTAAATACGTATTTCTAAAACTTTACCCCCAATTATTTTTTTTATTTTCAGCTCTTCATACCAGTTAGACATTTTTTTTCACACCCCATTCCATGTGGGTTTTGTCTATGTAGCACTGGGAATTGCCTTATAAAAACTATATTATTTTCTTTAATTGTTTTAAATGTTTATTTATTTTTGAGAGAGACAGAGCATGAGTGGGTAGGGGCAGAGACAGAGAGGGAGACACAGAATCTGAAACAGGCTCCAGGCTCTGAGCTTTTAGCACAGAACTCGCTGACGAACTCACGAACCATGAGATCATGACCTGAGCTGAAGTCGGATGCTTAACCGACTGAGCCACCCAGGTGCCCCTAAAAACTATGTTATTAATAAAACCAGGTGTAGTGGTTTACTGGGGTAATGTATTATTTCTTATCTCCTGCCATTATGTTTCAAGACAAAATCTTGACTGATGTCCCTGAAATTGCCTCTACCAAGGCCATTTACAGCTACAACTTGGAAGTGATGTGCTCCTTGAAAATCCTGATAATGCCAAGAGCAGAGGCTGGGTTTGCTCAGCCTTGATGAATGTTGCCCAAACATTTGAGTTATTGGACTTCAGCAGTGTATCATTCTGTAAAATCTGAGAAAACAGAACAATTTTAGAAGATAGCTGTAAACACTTTCTGGGAACATCGGACCTTCCCAGACCCTTGAAATAGCAACTCAAATTAATTAAAACATCTTAGTTCAAAATCCATAGCTACTATATTTTTTTATGTGCTAAATCATAGGAAAAGCCTAAAAATGCCTACTTTACCGTGGCAGCAAGTAAATCTTTGAATTGAAAATAAAAGGAATAAGAAAATTTAAATGGCTATTTTAAATTCCATTTAAAAATGTAATAGTATACTTCAATAGTAAGGTTTTTAGGACCTTAAACAAATAAATATATTTAACTTATTTCCTTCTTTACTCTTTCACTAGAGTTGGGAAAATAAAAGCAATTCTAACTCCTCCTTTGCTTATGTAGATTACAGTGATGTCATCCATGGCTTAAGGATTCTAACATTCTCTGCTGTCTCTATTCATCTCACCTGGAGTATCTAGGACTGCAATCGGAGAGAGTGGTTCCTCCTTCTTCATCCCTGCTGGACTTGCATGTATGTCTTTTCCCTAGGTGAAAATTTCTCTGCAGGTTCAAAGCTGGAAACACACTGTCACCATAAACCACGAGCTACATTGTTTTGTCTTCATTTTTTGCCATAACCGTGAGGTGTCCCAATGCTAAATTGCATTCTGCTCCTGAATTTTTTTAAATAATAATTTCCCTTCTTCCATGATTCTTATATTTTCATCCAAATGTTAATAGTTTTACTCTTTAAGCCCTTTCATGTGAACCACCTTAAGTCATTTTAGAAAGTACGCCTGCCATAAATAATTTAACTTGTTTGAAGAAAATAGCTGTAGGACAGCCTAGTACTAGAGAGCTTTACTATACTCATCTGCCCTAAATATTTTTCCTGGTGGCAGCCCAAAATTCCACCATTTTGAAACAAATGGTCACCAAAAAAGAGCAACACATTCTTTCCTCAGCCATTCCGTGTACATCAGTTCTTCAGATTAATTTCCTTAAGCAACTAAAGGGAGCTGTCAGCCAAGGAGGTAAATGTGTGAGATAGGATAAAATGCAGACTGATACAAAACCAAACGGAACAACAAAACGTGGAATAGTGACCTCTGAAAAGGGGGAAATACTGGAGCAGAGACAGACTCCTAACTTTTCTAAAATTGACCCCTAACTCCCCTACAAATCATATCTTCCAGAACATAGAGAAACAGTGACTTACTTATGCTCTATAGGTCAGGTAGAAGGAAGATCACAATATTACACCATGTTGAAACCTCTGCTTTACATAATCATTTATCTTCATGAAGGCCGACTCATCAGTCTTTGCCCGCCATGTTGCATTATGTGAAACTCTATTTCAGCCCAATAAGTAATGTGTTAATAATTTTTACTGGTTGTGGCAGCTCTTTAAAATTTTTCCTTAAGAGACCCATGGGCATATTTATTTTAGTATTCAAAAGTGCTAGGTATGGTTAAAGTTTTAAAATTTGGACAGCTTAATGTGCTTTAAGCTTTAGATCACTATTCTGAAAATTAAGAGTTATTTATTCTTCATCTTTTGTTCACTGTTTCATATTACTGTTTTACTATTGGCCTTGGAAAATTTTATTTATTTAATGGAGTTACTGTCTCATGTGTATCAGAATGTTTTTCCCAGATTGGCATTTGACTATAGTCTGCTCTTTCTCTTTGAGCTGCTTTATTGCTGGAGTTTTGTATCCAAAGTTTATAGGTAAAATCTGAGCACTTGTCCAATTTCCATTTCCCTAGTAAAACTTGACCCTGCACAGTTACAATTAATAATGCACTAGGCTTTTCTTTGGACTAGGCAGTATAGAGGACTAACTCAGTCCCTGGAGTACCATTTCATACAATGAAACACTCACTTCTCTTGATGCCCTGGTGACTCAAAGAATTAATACGTTTCTTAAGTGCCAAATTTAATCTCAGATATTAGGTCATGTTTTGGGAGAATGTACTTTAATAAAAAAGTCTTAGTATTAGGACATAATAAGGAAATGATAAGTTTATGAAAGACAAATAAAATGTTCCCTCTATGCAAAGTATTTTTTTTCCCAAGAAATACTTGTTGAATAATAGTGACAAATTTATCAATCATGGAGTGCTCCAGGGCTAGTTCCACACTTACTGTTAAAAATGCTTTTTGTAAGCTATAATTGCAAAAAAGTAATATGCAATTTTAGTTTCAGGAAGATAGTTAAAATGAGCAAAATTGCCTGTTATTTAAGCCCTCCCTGCTGCACACCAACATAAGAGCTTGTAAGCATGTCTCACATTCCTTGAGGAAAAATTACAGCACTCTATTGGGAAATCAGAAAGTGAAGACCTTGTGCAATGGGAAGAAGACTGTCTTATAAGTGAATTTTAGAAGAAAATAATATAAATCTAAAGCAATTCAGTAATTTCTTCATAATATAAAATACCTCTTTTAGGATTATCTCTATTTAAAAACATAGAGATGGCGGGGGGGAGGGGTGGCTTAGTTGGTTGAGTGCCTGACTCTTGATGTTGGCTTAGGTCATGGCCCCAATGTCGTGGGATTGAACACCAAGTTGGGCTCCATGCTGAGCCCGGAAGCTACTTAAGATTCTCTCTCCCTCTCTTTCTGCCCCTCTCCCCATCTCGTGCACACTCTCTTTCAAACACACATACAAACACGCACACACATACACACACACAAAAACTAAGTAAAGCATGAAATATTAAAGCATACAACAATAACATTTGTCCATCAACAATTCAAAACAATTGGTAACATGATTTACTTTTTTAAAAAACTGAATTCTATTAATTGTATACACCTAGATGGAAATTAAAAATTATACTCCAGATAATTCCATAGTCCATAGATCCTTCACCCTAATAAAGACCTCCACCTTATTTTTTCTACAGTATTTTACATACTTCATACGTAATCAAGATTATTATTAATTCTAGAGGTTTATTTTTTTATATGTGAAAACTTCCATCTGAAGGCTCACAGTGGGAAGTAACGAAATTTAAATGGGTACAAATACAAACATAAAATTTGCCAAATAAGAATAATGAACCAAGAATTAGAAGCTGAAGGGGTGTTTGGGGTGTGAAAGGGGAAACCTTATCTTGAGTGACATCTAGTGGTCAACTATAGAATGCCATTTAAAAAAATTGAAGCTTTTACAGATTAGGCAGCTGTAGTACAGATTAGTGAAGTAACTATATTACAGATGAGGGAATTGAGTTCTTATCATATCATATGTTACATTTGTGTAAAAATTATAGAAATCTATAGAATATCAAGTTTATATAAGCAGTAAAATAATTTCTTTTAAATAACAATGGAAATCACAGGGGACTTAGAAAATTCCATAAATGGATAAAAGAAATGTCTTAATTAAACAATGTATCTATAAATATAATGCTGATGTAATATGCCATTATTGAAAAAGTGTTTTCAATACTTTTAGGAGTCACTAACAGTTGAGGTCCTCCTATTTTGTATAAATATAAAAAGTCATACTCTATTTTTTTCACTTTAAATTCTCAATGTTGGGATCACTTAAAGTTTTGTTTTTTTTCTAAATTAAGAAGTTAAATTATTTTGTCAGAAGCATGTATTTCCATTGTATATGTCCTATTTCTTTGTAATTATTTGAGGAGCAAAGACACTATTTTTTGTTAATAGTATCTTAATGGACATTGAAAGATTTTCCCATTGTTCCCTATCATTTTTTAATAATATGTAAAAATATGCCTTTACTTGTGACTTTTCCATTGCTTTACTTCTAATTAGCTCCTTTGCCTTTGAGAATTCAGTGATCTTATATTGTTGTTTTTCCATCTCCTTTAAAATCAAAGCATATCTGTTAGTAAAACATTATCTGGTACTTGACCTTCAATTTGTCCTAGTACCTCTTTGTGTAAGCCTCTCTCAATTCTGCTTTGTATGCCTTCTGTAACCTTGTTCACCTCATCAGAATTTTCCTTTTTTTGTGTCATCTATTTCATATTCCTTTTCTGAATTCTAAATTGTCTTGCATTGTTCTTACCACCTTAATGCTCTCTTTGTCTGTTTTAATGTTTCCCACTAATCCTAAGCATTCTTACAAGAGAGAACAATTTTGTGATCTCTAATTATTTTCCTTAATAAATCCTTTGTCTTTATATTCAAATACTGTTTACTTATTTTCCTTATTCAAACACTGTTCAGTTATTTTCCTTATTCATTTTCCTACAGTTCCTAAGATTATAACTGAGTAATCCAACAAGTAATTTTAATACCTCACTTTTAGAATATTTATATTCACTTTTGGGGGGATTTCCCTAATTAGCTTTCCCACAATTTTTGGAAATCAGCAAGCATTTAATGAACTCATACTATATGTTTGGTTTAAGCTCAAGTTCTTTTGGGGTAACTGAAGAAAAATACCTTGTTTTCTATGTCCTCAAATTTTCTAATGGGACTATCACATGCAAAACAACAACAAATAAGATAATGCATATTGATCTATGTGTGACAAATTTAGAGAAAGTAAAGAGCAATGGGGTTTGTGAAGAAGGTAGAAATCATTTTAAATCATTTGAAAATCAACTCAAAATTTGTTGCCTAATTTATTTTATTCTCCGTTATTACCTATATTTTCTTATATATAAATGGTTTCTCCAGTAAACTGATTCAGTGGTATTGATTTTTATATTTTTATCATTTGAATAAATAATAAACATATTTAGAATTATTATAAGTGAAATTAACTGAGAAAGGATTTGGAAATATATATTGCCATTTTCTAACATCTCTTAACATTTGGTGTGATACCTTTAAGATTCTTTGCTATAGGCTATATAAACCAACAATATAAATTTTACACTTGATGATTAGGATTCCACTTTAAAAAGTTGAGTATGTTTGTATAGTGAGTGGATAGAAGGAAGGACAGTAGTGAGCTCACAGAATCCAGGGAAAGCCTAAGATCAGGGGAAGAAAAAATAGATCATATCGTGAGAAAAGGTGTAGCAAACAACATTTAAAATCTAGGAGGATATACTGGGGAGTAAAAGTAAGATAAGATAAGATAAGATAAGATAAGATAAGATAAGATAAATAAAAAACATACTTGAAATTATGAAAAAATTATATTGGAAAAAGAAAAACAGGTGATAGATAATATATATGGTGATTATTGTTTTCCACAAGAAGACATTGACAGTTATTGGGAGGTGAAACAACTTGATCAAAGTACTGTAAACATGCCATAAATATGATCAAGGTATGTATCGGAGAAAGGAAAATCATTAGACTGAGAGATCAGTAAATGAGTGTCACACTCCCTTGCTCTGACATCTAGGTGGGCTTAGTTAAGATGTGGAGAGGTAAGATTAAGAGAAGAGGGGGGGCGCCTGGGTGGCGCAGTCGGTTAAGCGTCCGACTTCAGCCAGGTCACGATCTCGCGGTCCGTGAGTTCGAGCCCCGCGTCAGGCTCTGGGCTGATGGCTCAGAGCCTGGAGCCTGTTTCCGATTCTGTGTCTCCCTCTCTCTCTGCCCCTCCCCCGTTCATGCTCTGTCTCTCTCTGTCCCCAAAATAAATAAAAAAAAAACACTGAAAAAAAAATTAAAAAAAAAAAAAAAAAAAAAAGAGAAGAGGGGATGAAAAAACAGACATTTCAAGAAGAAAAAAAAAGCCTAATAAATTCCTAAGGCTAATTGAAATGGTAACCACAGCTATTTTCATTTGAAGTCATAAAACATAATTCTACATAAAAAATTAGGAGTTCATTAAAAGGCTACTGTGAAACTACAGAATTGTTTGGAAGACTGGAGAAGTAGACCCAAGACAAAACTTCAAGGAGCAATATCTAAAACTGGCCTTCAAAGGAACCATCATTATTGCTGCTACTAGGTGAGCACTAGAGGAAACAGTTTCCTTTACTGCCATGTTCCAGAAAAATAGATTCATTAAAGAGGGAGAAACAGAGACAGAGAGAGAGAAAGTGCCAGAGAGGCAGACTCAATAATTGAAGAGATAAATGCTGAGAATATTGCAAAATTGTCTAAAGATACTAACAAACATTGTTAAGAAGCTTTAAATGTCAAAAGAAAGTAACAGCCAGCTTAGAATTCTATATCCTTCAAAAATAACTTTCAAAAATTAAACAAAATAATAAGCATATTTCTAGATAAACAAAAAAAGAAAAATCTGAGGGAGTTTTTACCAGCTGATGGGCACTAAAGGAAACACTAATTGGAGTTATTTACGCAGAAGAAAAACAATCTCATACAAAAATAGAATTTGCAGGAATGAATGAAAAGCAATGGAGCAAATAGGAAAGAAATATACAAAAATATTAACTGTATATTGATCCTAAATAATAATATTAATGTTTTCTGATATTTAAAAATATCAAATAATAAGCTGCTATACTATTTTATATTGTCACCATGAGTGTATGAATGATTCAGTTTCTCCCATCCTGCCAGCATTTGGTGTTATCACTAGTTTTTATTTATGCCATTCTCCTAAGTGTATAGTCATATGTCATTGTGGTTTTCATCTTTATTTCCCTAATAATTGGTAATGTTGAATATCTTTTCACTGCTCAGTTGTCATCTGTGTATTCTTTTCATTGAAATATCTATTATTGTAAGCTTATATTTTCTAATTGGATTGTTTCTTTACTGTTGAGTTTTGGAAGTTCTTTATAATTTCTAATTATAAGACCTTTGTCAGTTATGTGGTTTGTAATATTTTCTCCCAGTCTGTAGCTTGTGTTTCCATTCTCTTAACAAGGTCTTTTTCCTAGCAAAAGTTTTCAATTTTGATAACGTTCAAATTATCTTTTTTTTTTTTCCTTTTATGGAACACAATTTTGTAGTCAAGTCTGGGAGCTCTTCACTTAGCACAAGTTTCCCAGAATTTTACCTGTATTTGTTTCTAAAATTTATAGTTGATATTTAAGTCTGTGATCAATTTTAAGTGAATTTTTGTGTAATATGTAGCATACTATCAATGCATACAATGACTGGATCAAACTTAACTGTATTATATTGAGTGAAAAGAGCCAATCTTAAGAGGCCACACGATGTGTGATTCCATTTTTATAAAATTCTTGAACTGACAAGATTATAGAGACGCTAAGCAGATTAGTGGCTACCAGGAATTGAGGACTGAGGGATCGAAGGAGAGAAACATGTGGCTATCAAACAGGAAACTTGTGGTAAAGGAATAGTTCTATATTCTGACTCTGGTGGTGGTTGCATAAAACTGCATATGTGATAAATTTGCATGGAACCAAATGCACACACACACAGATGTGCAGATGAGTTGATGCAAATTTAATAAAATCTGAATAAAGTCATTGCACTATACCAATGTCAATTTCTAAGTTGTGATACTGTACAGAATAAATAAATACATGAAAGTTAGGAAATCATTCTTTAGATTCTGTTTTAGTCCATTTGGGCTGTTGTAACAGAATACTATAGCCTGGGTGGCTTATAAAAAAGCAGAAATATATTTCTCATAGTTCTGGAGGCTGGGAAGTCCAAGACCAAGATGATGCAGGTTCAGTGTCTGCCGAGGGCCTATTTCCTAGTCCAGACTGTCTTCATATGACAAATGGGCAAGAAAGCTCTCTGAGGTCTTTTTAATAAGACCACTAATCTCATTTATGAGCGCTTCACCCTCATGACTTAATCATCTCCCAAATGCCCCACCACCAAATACCATCACATTGGGAATTAGGTTTCAACATAGGAGTTTTGGGGAACACAAGCGTTCTGTCTAAATCCTCAGTTTATGGCAGGAAGACAAATCTAGCAAAGGAAGCATTTCTTAAAACCAAAAAAAGCATTTTTTAAAACCAAAAAACAGGGGCGCCTGGGTGGCGCAGTCGGTTAAGCGTCCGACTTCAGCCAGGTCACGATCTCGCGGTCCGTGAGTTCGAGCCCCGCGTCGGGCTCTGGGCTGATGGCTCGGAGCCTGGAGCCTGTTTCCGATTCTGTGTCTCCCTCTCTCACTGCCCCTCCCCCGTTCATGCTCTGTCTCTCTCTGTCCCAAAAATAAATAAAAAACGTTGAAAAAAAAAAAAATAAAAAAAAAAAAAAACAAACCAAAAAACAATAATAATTCATTACTCCTTAATTATAAGTTACTAATCAACTAATAATGTTGGGGTTGAGGATTTCTGACTGGAATGTGGGATACAGACACTGAAAATTAACTGATGACACAAGTCCTTCATTCTACTTGCTCAATGACTGGTTCTGGCTGTGAATGGCATGAGTTTTAGAGAAAGAAAATACTAAACCTTTGTGATTAAAGAACAATTGGAAGAGCAAAGGCTGATTAGAAAAGAATATTACTAAATATAAGAATCATCCAAATGAAGTTATGCCAACTGTTAGTTGAAGGGCAGTAAGTGGTTCAGTGTTCCTAGTGAGCATAACTCATACTGAGAGTAGTGGTAAATTAAGTTTGCAAAGGATTGTTGAAAACAGATAGTGGAGTGTACTGTTATTAGCAACCCCTCATACCAGCAATATTATTTTAGGCAAAGTCTCATCTACTCATTCAATGGTGGGCATGATGGAACCTTATGTTGAAAATGTTTTTGTTTTTGTTTTTGTTTTTTTATTTTCAATGTAAAGCAAGGATGTTAATTCATTACATCACTTTCCTTCTTATATCATGCCAGATATTCTGTCTCATTCATCATCAGGGTACAGTGAGAGAAGACGGTGTGGAAGAATATAAGGGGAAATAACACCCTTTCTTTATAAGTTTTGTGCTCCCAGGACTAAAATCTCCTCTCTGTGGAAAGTCTGCTTTCATAAAGGGATTAGAGTGAACCTTTCATCTTCCAGAGCTCCATGCACTACAACTCTTCTTTCGGGCCTTAATATTACTGGTATCTGTTGTGTTCTGGTCACAGCCTTCACCAAGAGTCTGTGGTTTTTTCAAGCGATTTTTCATTTTATTCTCACCTATCTCCAACTACCAATTAAAAAAAAATCATTTATCAAGACCATTGTAAAACACAATCATCTCTCTTCTCTATTGTCCTTGGACTTCTAGTGGAAAGATCACAGTACCAAAAGGCCTTCATGCTTGTCTTCACATTTTTCCCCATCTTCTTTGTGAACTCCCCCTTTCCCACCCACGTGTGAATAGAATTGTCTACAGTCATTTCAAGTTTGGTCCTGGAAATCTTTGGAGTTTAGATGCTTTGTTTGATTGTTTTATTTGCCATATAAAGGAAGAGGAAAGAAGGAAGGACCATCCTTTTGATTGTAACACCCACAACAGTCATTTTATTTCTAAAAAGTGAGAGTCTATTTAACAAAACCCATCCAATGGTGTAACTGTAGAACCTTGCTAACATTGCAAAAGTTGTCTAATGTATACCACACTGTTGAGTTCCAAATCTGAGATCAAAGAACTTAATAACATGCTGTAGCCCTCTTAATACACATGTTGAACGAATCCAAACTGCAACAATTCCCCTATCCACAAACAAGCATGAATAGAAACATCACATGTGAGTCAGTTGGCATCTTTGAGCTTATCCTTCTTGTTTAATACATAAAATAGTGGTTTGGATGAAGAACAAACGCATTAGATTTGCAGTTGATGAAATGTTGTGGACAGGTAAAATGCAACAGGTGTTTTAACGGCAACAAATGTTATAACCAAAATTAAATTCAGTAAAATGGAGATATGTTTCAAAAATAGAATGATACTCAATAGGCTAAGTTCAAATCAATGCACTTGAAAAGGAGAAGGAAACTGAAGATGGGAACCATTTGATACCACAAGGCATGTTGCAAAGCAGGCTCAGTAGGGGTACTTGTGTTTCCTTCCTTTCATTTATTGCTTAATTTATTATCATGTGTGTGTGTGTGTGGGGGGGTGATTAGGGGAGATTACACAAATTAGATTGAAGCTTACTTAGAATCAGAGGCTCCCGGTTCAACTCTGCCATGTTCTAGCTTTGTAACCTTTGGCCAATTAATATTTTTCTGCTCCACTTACTTGATCTGTAAAATTGTACTAGTGGTTTTTATCTCATAGGGTTATTGTAAATACTGAATTAAATGTTACATAAAAATGTGTAGAAATCCCAATTCCTTCTTTGTCTTTGTTTTTATCACCCTGCTGATATCACTGTCTATAAGGTCATCAATAACATTTGTAGATAAAAGTACTGGATGTTTTTAAGTCCATATTTTTCTGCTGATTATTCCTTCCAACTCTTAGCTACCATGACATTGCAATTGACTGTGTTTTCTCTTATATCTCTGTCCATTCCTTTGTCTCCTTCACAGACTCTTATTCCTTCACCAAAATTGCATATATTTATTGTATATTTATTATAAGCTGTGCTTTCTAAAGAAGGCACTTATAAAGATCCCAGCCTCTGCCCTGAAGAGGCTGCTTCTGTAGTAAAATATATGGAAAAGTGCACAAAGAGCTCTTGCACAGAGGAGACTGTAAGGAATGGGTCTGTGCAGAAGAGACCTATACACTGAAATAAAAATGTTGGTGATTAGCTAATGATTAGTGATTATTAAATGAGGAAGATGGCAAAGAGTTATCCTGGTATAAAAAAAGAAAGCATAAAAATTTAGAAGTGGGAGAAACTGCTGTGAATTTGAATGACTGAAGGAGATTCCAAGGGACTCAGTTTTTAAATATTGTATTGTTATTAAGTGTGGATAGGGCTATCATAATCAAGGAGATAGGCTTGTGTAAGTAAACAGGTATCAGGCATTCAGAATGATTTTTACCATTTTAAAACAGTGATATGATACACTAAAAGCAGCGGAAAAATTGAAGGGTTTTACGCACCATTGTTGTCTTTGACTTGGAGTTTTGCAATCATTTTCTGATTCGCCCCTGCTTCCTGTCAGGCCAGGCTAATAAATTTAAAAATTCAATTTTGACCATGTTCCTCTGCTGTTATGTAGTTTTTAGTAGATCTTCAGTATCTAAATCCTGCTCATCCTTCCATGAAAAACTGTGTAATAATAACCTTTTCATGTGCTTTTCTCACTCAAGACCATGGACCTCTTAAAGGGGATTATTAACTACTGTATCATTTGCATCTGGCTCAATGTCTAACACGTGGTAGTTGCTTATATTTAACAATGAATTCAACCATCAGCGATGATTAAAATTTGAATTACAGAAGTGGATTAAATACCTTTAAGATCTTTTCAAAGCCATAATTGTATAACTCAAATTATTTATAATCAAAGTGTGATTCTTGGACCAGCAACATCAGCATCATTGAAGAACTTGCTAGAAAGGCAAATATTGTGCCCTTTTCCAGACCTACTGAATCAGAGTGCCTAGTGATCTGTGTGTTAATAATCCTTCCAAGTGACTCTGATGCCCTGGAAGGCTGAAGAATCACTGTCTATACGATTGATATATCAGTGGGGAGTGGGTTTCTTTTACAACAAATAGGCCACATTTATAACACTGCTACTGACCTGTTTGTTATTCTGCTTCAAGGTATAGGATATGATGCTTCTCTTCTTCTGCCAGTGCTAATTGGGATGTTTTCTGTCGGTTTATTAAAAAAAGTATTTTTTATGTATTTTAGATTTGCAGGTTGAGTTAATTTATTTGCTCTCTTCCTTGTTATTTTTTACAAAACTTCAGGCTGAGTTAAAGAGCTGATAAAGATTCAGAACCTGTCACCTTAACTCAGTTATTTATCGAATTATCTGTGCAAGTGAATGAAGAAATTTGTTATAGAATGGTTTGAGAACTATTAATTAGTGACAAAACAGATAAAGAATCAGAAATGACAATTTGGGACCCTGAAAGTAGAAGAAAACACAGTTTGTCTCATTGACTCATGCATTCCTTTGACATCTGGATCAGTGAGTCAGACATAATATAAGTCATAACAATGATTTTATATTTCCACAACTAGTTAGCAGTCTTTCTGGGTTTTATTTGCTGTTTTGTTTTTGTTTTTTTACACTCACAAGTATGATATGACTGACTTCTTGGCCTTCTTTTTGCTTTAGGAGCATTGTTTAGAAAGGTAAATACGTTAAGTTCAAATTAACAGAACAGTGTCATATTGAATACAATGATCAATATCCAGTTACAAATTTTTATTCCACAGTGATCATTGCAATTAGATAATTTCTACTCTTAAAAGTTGTTTCAAAAGATAATCAACAAAGCACTTGAAGTTTCTGTTCACAATGGTGAAAATAAATCAAACCAAAACAACCAACAACAAAGAGAACATGGATACTTCATTCTGTACATAAGTATTTACTTTAAAATATGCTAAATAGATAGATAAATAAATAATAAATAAAATACTAAACTATGATGCTTTAAATTATATTTCATTTTATTGCCCTAAAATAAGGAATTATAAACATAGTAGATCACAAATCAGCCAGATAGACTCAAAGCATTTTAGATTGGAAGACACAAATTAATTCTCTGCTTCTATATTGTGTACATGAGTCAGTTGAATTCAAAGAGGTTAAATGACTTGGTTGAGGACAAGTAGTTTGTGACAAGGTCGTAGGGAGAAAACAAGTGTACTGACTCCAAGTTAAATAGTTACCAACTTGATTATATAAAAATGTATATAAAATATATAAATATAGCCTTTTTTCAGTGTTTTTAAAGAGAAAGTCAACTCGAATATATAATATTTAATGTTATATTTTATTTTGATGCACGGCTCAAACTCAGGAGCTGTGAGATGACCTGAGCCAAAGTTGGATGCCTAACTGACTGTGCCACCCAGGCACCCCGGGAAGTAACCTTTAAATGTTGGATGGTTTGATAATTTTTTATAAGCATTTTTAGGATTTTATAGTATTTTAAATTTTAAATTTTTATTTTTTAAGTTTATTTATTTATTGAAAGAGCTAGGGAGAGAGAGAGAACAGAGAGGGGCAGAGAGATAGGGAGAGAGAGAATCCCAACCAGGCTCCACACTGTCAGCACAGAGCCTGATGTGGGGTTCAATCCCATGAACTGTGAAATCATGACTTGCACTGAAATCAAGAGTCAGATGCTTAATTGACTGAACCACCTAGGCACCCCATGAAATTTCCTATTTTTTAAAAAAATCTGTATTTGAGGCGCAAGTTAAGGAGAGCAAGAAGGAAGAAAGTAACTTTAGAATATCACATTTCATTTATACATGTAGCAAAGAGAGCCAGATTCATTAAATATGGTATCAAACTTTCAGAAAAGAAAATAATGATTCATTCCCATTTTATTCTCTGTGTTTATAAAGGTAATATCATTCACTCAATCAGTCAATAAATATTTATAAAAGCCTAAGAAGTCTCAGGTACTGTCCATGGTGTTGAGGATTGTGCAGAATAAAACATTGAAAAATTTCTTTCCTAATGAAGCTTGCATTCTAGTGGAAGAAGTGGGATAATAAATACATTAGGAGAAGTTATAATATATAGTAGGGTTATAGCTGGAGAAAGTAAGGCAACAGAAAAAGAATAGGAAGCACAGCAATAATCTGGGATGTACTTGAAATAGAATGGCTTAAGTGATATTGGAAAACCCCTAAAAGAGGTGAAAGAGCCATACGTATTTCTGGGGTAAGTACATTTGAGAAAGAAAAGCATGTTACAAAGGCTTTTAGGCGTGGGTGGCCTGCTGTGTTCAAGGATCAGAAAGGAGGCTAGAGTGGTTAGAAAAGAGAAAGCGAGAGGGAGAGTAGAAGATGAGGTCAAAGAGATTTCAACTGATAACTGTCTTTCACATATTCTTCCTGGAACCTTCTCTCCCTTGAATTAGTTCTTGGTTATAACCACTGCACCAGTCAAGCACTTTCAGTGGCCATGTTTTCCACTGATAAAGTAAACTTTGAAACTTGGGTGGTACAGAGCAAATAGTCATGGGTGTGGCTTCAGCAAATTACCTGCTTTCCAGATTTTCAGAGTTGGTCTAGAAAAGTCCTTAAGGTTATTTGCTATCTGGACTAGATTATTTTACTTTTACTTATTATTATTCCAGTGTAGAAACTCTAGATCAATTTTTAGAATTCCATGGATTCCAGGCATAAACCAAAAACTAAGATATAGACAGTGTATTAAATATAGCCTTCCAGGAGAGATTGGTTGCTGATTAGGAAAAAAAAAAAAAAAAAAAAAAAAAGATTTGGCAGCAAATTTGGTCTTGTTTAAATGTGCATCTGGAATAAAGTCCCAGAAGATTCAAATAAGACAAATTGCAGAAAATTGGAATCTCTTTTGAGATGTAACAAAAATGTTGGAACACCACTTCTATATTATTTCAAGAATTTCCTTGCATGGATAGAAACACTGTAAGAAGTTGAGTATAATAAAATTAGTATGAAAGTATCTCAAGAGAGAGTTGACCAGCCAAATTTTAGATTTTCTTTCTCATGTCATACGTGTTACATAATTACTTTTACTAAGGCATTTTTTAAAATCAAGAGTTCATTTTTTAGAGCAGTTTAAGGTTTACGGCAACAGTGAAGGGAAGATATAGAGATTTTCCATATATTCCTTACCCCTATACATGTATAGCCTCTCCTGTTACCAACTTTCTCCACCATAGTTGTACATTCATTACAATTGATGAACCTACATTGACACATCATAATCATCCAAAGCCCATAGTTTACATTAAGGTTAATTCTTGAGTTGTACACTTTATGGGTTTGGGTACATGTATAATGGTATGTATCCATCATTACAATATCATACAGAGCATTTTTACTGCCCTAAAAATTCTCTGTGCTTTGGGGCACCTAGGTGGCTCAGTCAGTTAAGCGTCTGGCTTGAGCTCAGGTCATGATCTCACTGTCTGTGGGTTCAAGCCTCATATCAATCTCACTGCTGTCCATGCAGAGCCTGATTCAGATCCTCTGTTCCCCTCTCTATCTGCCCCTCCCAGATTTGTGCTCTCTCTCTGTCTCTCTCAAAGATAAACATTAAAAAAAAATTTTAAAAAAATCCTCTGTGCTTGGCCAATTCATCCCTCTCCACCCCTAATCCTTGGAAACTGCTAATATTCTTGTCTCCATAGTTTTGTCTTTTACAGAATGTCATATAGTTGGAATCATATCATTTGTCGCCTTTGAAGATTGGTTTCTTTCACTTAGTAATATGCATTTAAGTTTCCTCCATGTCTTTTCATGACTTGGTAACTCATTTCTTTTTAGTACTGAATAATATTCTATTATCTGGATGTACCTCAGTTTGTTTATCCATTCACCTACTAACAGGCAACTTGGTTGCTTCCAAGTTTTGGCAAGTGTGACTAAAGCTGCTAGGACATACATGTGTGGGCTTTTGTGTTGTCATAAAACTTCAACTCCTTTCAGTGAGTACCAAGGAGCACAATTACTAGATTATATGGTAATAGTACGTTTGGTTTTGTAATAAACCACCAAACATGTCTTCCAAAGTGACTGTGTTGTTTTGCATTCCCACCAACAATAAATGAGAGTTCATGTTTCTTCACATGATCTTCAGCATTTGGTAGTGTTGGCGTTCCCAATTTTGGCTATAATCATAGGTGTGTAGTGGTATTTTAATTTGCATTTCCCTGATGACATGATATGGAGCAGTTTTCATATGCTTATTTGCCATCTATATCTACTTTGGTGAGGTATCTATTAAGGTTTTTTTTTTTCCCATTTTGAATCAGATTGTTTATTACTGTTAAGTTTTAAGAGTTCTTCATATATTTTGGATAGCAGTCTTTTATTCCCAGTATATTTTGCGAACATTTTCCTCTAGTCTGTGACTCAGTCCTCTCATTTACTTTGAAAGTGTCTTTTACAGAGCAGAAATTTTTAATTTTAATTTGATTTCCAGAATAGCAACTATTTCTTTGTGGATTGTGCCTTTAGTTTGCATCTAAAAAATTATTGCCATAGTGAAGGTCATCTAGGTGTTTTCCTATGTTATTTGATAGAAGTTGTGTAGTTTTCCATTTTATATTTAGGTCTGTCATCCACTTGAGTTAATTTTTGTAAAGGGCATGAGGTCTGTATCTAGATTCATTTTTCTTCCTGCATGCAGAGGTCCAGTAATTCTATCACCATTTGTTGAAAAGACTCTCTTTGTTCCATTGTATTATATTTGCTTCTTTGTCAAAGATCAGTTGATTATATTTCCGTGAGTTTATTTCAGGATTCTATTCTGTTCATTGATCTATTTCTCTAGTCTCTTGCCAATATCACACTGTCTTGATTACACTAGAACATTTTTAAATACATATTTCAACATATCTAATGTTACTCTTAAGTTTTACTACTACTTTTGAATACTAGGATACTAGAGGTTAAAAAAGAATGTATTTTTATCATACCAAATGCTTTCCTAGTTGACAAAAGTCATCTGCCACCTGCCAAAGGAAGGTCACAGAAAATAAGGTGAATTTTTTGAAATTCACCTAGGTTTGTCGCAGTTTTATATTCACTTAAATCCAGCTAGTCATTATTATTATTATTTTATGACAAGTGTTCATGACCTTAGTTCCAGAGGTGATTTAGGCTTTTGCAACATAAATACCTATACTCAAAATGAACTTTTGCCTTATAATCTTGGGAGAGTTACTTAGACTTTTTAAGTCATAGTCTCATAATCATTAAGTCAGTATAATGATGCTATCACATTTATAGAGTTAATACAAATATTATATGAAGTAATATACAATGATATTATAAGCATCAGTGGGATATGGTGAAGATTAAGTGAAAGAATGGATATAAGTGGACACCATAGGGTCTTCCATATGGCCAGTACTCAGTAAATACTACCTGTGATAATAAATATCTTTCTTGTTAATACTGAGCTTATTTTAACACATTAGAATCTTTATACAAATGGTTTTTAGAATAAGATCTTTGTTTTCTTCTTAAAGCATGTAAATTTCTCAGGTTAAACCAGACAAATTTTATTCACAATATGCTGGTGCCTGCACTAACCTTATGATTACAGAAAAGAAAATGAGGCAAAGAGAAGGACAATGTCCCAACCTCAGACATATTAGAAGTCATGTTGTCATTTTAATCACCAAGCCAATGGTCACATTTCAGAAATATGAAGGTTTTCACTTTTTCCCATAAATTATTACTAACATTAATAATAACAAAATACTACTATTTAACATAGATTCAAAGATCTTCACATTTCACATATGATTTTATTTGATCCTCTTAAGAACTTTGTGACTCCCAGTGTATAGATGCTTTCTTGGGTGAGTGGCCCAGAGATGAAGAGGTAATAACCAGTGCAGCGAACATGAAAACCCTTATTTCTGATTCCCTGCCTGGATTTCTCTCTCCTATTACTTTCACTTCTCCCTGTAAGAGGGGATTCCTGACATCATATAAGGACAAATCTAATTGACTTCATTTTCTGAGTGGTAAAGTAATCTGAGGAACACAGTCTTAACAAAATTGCAAACTTTCATAGTTTCCTCCAAAGGATATCTGTAGTTACACTCAGATTATCTTTGAATTAATAGAGGGAGAGTAAGAATATACAACTATACTAGATTAAACTGTTGCAGTCATTTAAAGCCTTGGAAAGTTGTTAAACTCCTTATATTTCTCATATTTAATTGGAAACATATGTACACACATATACATATACTTTATTTTATTTAAAAGTATACTTACTTTTAAATAAAAGCACACTGAGAGAAAGAGTAAATTATGCATATCTTTGAGTATTCTTACAAGATTTTTCAAACTTCATTAAGTTTGGCTTCTTCTGTAATTTATCGTCTTGCCTACTCTGATTTTCCCTCTCCACGGATTCCTTTGCTGAAAGTACAGTTGTTTCAAAGCAGAAAGATGAAGTTGGGGGTATGTATATGTGAATTATAACAGATAACTGTTTTTTCTAATTCATTTTAAAGACCTGGCAGTGAAAATGCAAACAAGAAAGGTACAACTAAACCAAGTTTGGATTGAATCTTACATGACACATAAGCAGCTCATCGAGTGATTCAATCACAAGTTAGCCTACTGAAATTCTTAATTACAATCACTTTTAATGAAACATGGCCATTGGAGCTTAGATGTACTCCATCAATTAGAAAGGAGTGGAAGGAATTTAAACACTGTGTAGGTTATGTACTTTTTTTCTATGCTTATATTTTTGCATGAATCGCAGTGCTGACATCTGTAAATTGATTTAAAATAGGGCAAAGTCATTCAATAAACCAATTGTTTTAAATAGCAAAGCTTCAGACATACTCATCAACAATAATTCCATCAAATAACCCTTGAAAGAATAAACTACATAATGAGAATTAAAAGTTTCAACAATACCCATTAGGGTATTCTACTGCATCATTGATTCCACTAGTATCAATTGCTTTCAGTTAGCTGAACTCTTGAGTGTTTATTGGAAAGCACTAATAAACCACAATCAATTTTCTTTTTAACCTCACAAGGGTAGCTTGAATGAATTAAATGTTTTCTCTCCCTCCAGTCCTCCTGCTCACTTCTTTCCATTTTGGACACACAATAGGAATATCTTGAACATTTATATTTCTTTATCCCAAAAATAAAAACAAGGAACAGCATATCAATATGTTTTGTCTGTTACAAAATATTCACATCCCCCCCCACTTTAGATTATTATTGAACCTATGTAACTCTAGGGACATGCTTCCCTTTGATTCAGGCTCAAAGAAACAATAGGATCAGACTATCAAATGCATTTGCTGTTCCCCATTAGTGAATTCAATTTGCCTCAGTCTTATTGAGATGCCATTCTGTGCCATATTTTAAATATAGATAGATAAATAGATAAATGGCTTATGTGCCCAAGATCAATGCTCTCAAGTGCCTGGTAATATAGAACCATATTGTTTAAAACCAATGATCTTAATCATTTAATCTTTTGTTCAAGGCTATTCTGTCACCATGTCAAAGTACAGATCTATTGTCTCTATATTTAAAGATAGAATTAAAATAAATTTATAAAACATGATAAAATATTATATTAAAAATTATAAGAAGAGAGGTATGTAGGGGCTACAAGAAATTGCTAATTGCATTTTTATTTTCCATCCTAATTTGTTCTAAAAATAATATAACTTTTAAGTATTAAACAAAATTCTAAAAACACTTCTATAAAATACTGGAGAGAATTGGAACAGATCTAGTTGAGCATTTTTAAAAAAATTTTTTTTAACGTTTTATTTATTTTTGAGACAGAGAGAGACAGAGCATGAATGGGGGAGGGGCAGAGAGAGAGGGAGACACAGAATCGGAAGCAGGCTCCAGGCTCTGAGCCATCAGCCCAGAGCCCGATGCGGGGCTCGAACTCACAAACCGCGAGATCATGACCTGAGCCGAAGTCGGCCGCTTAACCAACTGAGCCACCCAGGCACCCCTAGTTGAGCATTTTTAATATGTCTTGAATGATTTATCTTGCTTGAGGAATGTAGCTGGTATTAAAGACTTTAATTATTCTTTGCCGAAGTCTTAAGTGATGCCCTTTTGTTGAATTTGAGGTAGATGTTTGCCAGATATACCTGGAAATCTTTCTATGAGAGGTGATTTTAAAACATGTTAATACACTATTTCTATATAGTGTGTGTAATTACAAAGCAAGACACTTTTGTTATTAACAAATAGAAATTACTGACTTATGGCCATCAAACAAAGGTTTAGTCAAAATTTCAGCTAATTCTTCTTGAAAAGGCGAAATTTAGTTTAGGCATTATTTTTGGATGTGGATGGACTGATTTTCATTCACTTTTCTCAGTTGAGAGAACTCACCCTTCCCCAAATATTTATTTACCCAGTGAATTTATTAGAATCTTGAAGTAAATTGGAGCTGCTCATTGAATTATCAATTGTGAACAAATACAAGATGTGTATTTGACCTAGACTGTGTTGGGTGCATAGTAAATTCTTGTTGGTTGCTCTTGGCTTTGACCCTTCAAAACAGTGATTATCAATGTTACATAAGAAATCTGTGGGTTTGTGTTGTTTGAAGTGGTACATTTATTTATATTTATTTTTAATTTTATTTAAATCCAGATCAGTTAACATATAGTGTAGTAATGGTCTCAGGAATAGAATTTAGTGATTCATCACTTACATATAATACCCAGTGCCCTTCCAACAAGTGTCCTCCTTAATGCCCATCACGCATTTAGCCCATCCCCCCATATAACACCCCTCCACCAACCCTCAATTTGTTCACTGTATTTAATAGTGTCTTATGTCTTGCCTCCCTTACCGTTTTTATCTTATTTTTCCTTCCCTTCCCTCATGTTCATCTGTTTTGTTTCTTAAATTCCATATGAGTGAAATATGGTATTTGTCTTTCTCTGAGTGACTTATTTTGCTTAGCATAATACATTCTATTTCCATCCACGTTGTTACAAATGGCAAGATTTCATTTTTGATTTCTGAGTAATATTACAGTGTGTGTGTGTGTGTGTGTGTGTGTGTGCACATGCGTGTGTGAGTGTGTGTGTGTGTGTGTA
This sequence comes from Panthera onca, assembly GCF_046562875.1. NCBI lineage: Eukaryota > Metazoa > Chordata > Mammalia > Carnivora > Felidae > Panthera > Panthera onca. The sequence continues at coordinate 39,417,279 of NC_138347.1, read as the reverse complement.
TGCACATACTTCTTTATCCATTCATCAGTCAATGGATATTTGGGCTGTTTTCATTATTTGGTTTTTGTTGATAGTGCTGCTATAAACACTGGGGTGCATGTGCTCCCTTCAAATAAGCATTTCTGTATCCTTTGGATAAATACCTGGTAGTGCAATTCCTCGGTCATAGGATAGTTCTATTTTTAATTTTTTGAGGAACCTCCATACCGTTTTTCAAAGGAGCTGCACCAGTTTGCATTCCCACCAACAGTGCAAAAATGTTCCCCTTTTTCCACATCCACACAAATATCTGTGTTGCTTCCTGAGTTGTTAATTTTAGCCATTCTGACAGGTGTGAGGTGATATCTCATTGTAATTTTGATTTTGAATTTCCAGGAGATGAGTGATGTTGAGCATCTTTCCATGTGTCTGTTAGCCATCTGTTGTCTTCTTTGGAAGTGTCTGTTCATGTCTTTTTTTTTTTTTTCTTTTCATTTGCTTTCATGTACTTTTTTATTTCCTCTTTAATTTCTTGGTTAACCCATTTATTCTTTAGTAGGATGTTCTTTAATCTACAAATATTTGTGGTATTTCCAAATTTTTTCTTGTAGTTGATTTCAAGTTTTATAGGTGTCTGAAAATATGCATGGTATGATATCAATCTCTTTGTACTTGCTGAGGGCTGACTTGTGACCCAGTATGTGATCTATTCTGGAGAGTGTTCCATGTGCACTAGAGAAGAATGTATATTCTCCTGCTTTTGGATGGAATGTTCTGAATATTTCTGTTAAGTCCATCTCCTCCAGTGTGTCATTCAAAGCCATTGTTACCTTGTTTATTTTTTGCTTAGATGATCTGTCCGTTATTGTAAATGGGGTGTTAACGTTTCCTATTATTATGGTATTATTGACAATGAGTTTATGTTTCTGATTAATTGATTTATATATTTGGGTTACCAAGTTGGCATAAGTATTTACAATTATTATATTTTCTTGGTGGATAGACCCCTTAATTATGATATAATGCCCTTGTTCATCTCTTGTTATAGTCTTTGTTTTAAAATCTAGTTTGTCTGTGGGTGGCTGGGTGGCTCAGTTGGTTAAGCATCGGACTTTGGCTCAGGTCACGATGTCGCAGTTTGTGAGTTTAAGCCCCACATTGGGCTCTGTGCTAACAGCTCAGAGCCTGAAGCCTGCCTCAGAATCTGTGTATCCCTCTCTTTCTGTTCATTCCCAGCTCGCATTCTCTCTCTCCCCCCCCTCTCTCTCTCTCAAAAATAAATAAAGATTAAAATCTAGTTTGTTTGATATATGAATGGCTACTCTGGCATTCTTTTGATGTCTGTTAGCATGATAGATGGTTCTCCATCCCCCTACTTTCAATCTGCAGGTTTCTTTAGGTCTAAAATGAGTTTCTTGTGGGCAGCATATAGTTGGGTCTTGTTTTCTTGTCCATTCTGATACCCTATTCTATGTCTTTTGATTTGAACACTTAGTCCATTTATATTTAGAATGATTTTTGAAAGATATGAATTTTTGTGCCATTGTGTTGCCTGTAGAGTTGGTGTTTCTGGTGATGTTCTCTGGCCCTTTCTAGTCTTTGTTGCTTTTGGTATTTTTTTCCTCCATTCAAAGAGTCCTCCTTAAAAATTCTTACAGGGCTGGTTTAGTGGTCACAAACTCCTTTAGTTTTTGTTTGTCTGGGAAATTCTTTATCTCTCCTTCTGTTTTGAATGAAAACCTTGCTGGATAAAGAATTCTTGGCGGCATATTTTTCCAATTCAGCATGTTGAATATATCCTGCTACTCCTTTTTGGCCTGCCAAGTTTCTGTGGACAGATCTGCTGCCAACCTGTTCTGTCTTTCTTTGTAGGCTAAGGACTTTTTTCTTTGCTGCTTTTATAATTCTTTCCTTGTCTGTGTATTTTGTGATTTGACTATGATATGCCTAGGTGATGGTTGGTTTTTATTGAATCTAATGGCAGTTTTCTGTGCCTCTTGGATTTTTTTTTAACGTGTATTTATTTTTGAGACAGAGTGAGACAGAGTGTGGACAGGGGAGGGGCAGAGAGAGAGGGAGACACAGAATCTGAAACAGGCTCCAGGCTCTGAGCTTTCAGCACAGAGCCTGACACGGGGCTCAAACTCACAGACCGTGAGATCATGACCTGAGCCAAAGTCGGACGCTCAACCGACTGAGCCACCCGGGCACCCCAATTGGATTTTAATGTCTATATCTTTCCCTAGATTAGAAAAGTTTTCAGCTATAATTTGCTCACCTAAACCTTCTAGCCCTTTTCTTCTCTCCTCATCTTCTGGGGCTCCTGTGATTTGGATGTTATTCCTTTTTTAATAAGTCACTGCAGTCTCCAAGTCTTGTATCATGATCTTTTGCCTTTGTTTCCCTCTCTTTTTCAACTTCATTATTTTCCATAATTTTATCTTCTATCTCAGTGATTCACTTCCCTGCCTCATCCATCCTGCCATCATGGCATCCATTCAAGATTCCATCTTGGTTATAGCATATTTAATTTTGGCCTGACTAGATTTTATTTTTTATCTCTGCAGAAGGATTCTCTGGTGTCTTCTATGCTTTTTTAGCCCCAGCTAGTATTCTTATAATCATGGTTTTAAATTCTAGTTCAGACATCTTACTTATACCTGTGTTGATTAGATTCCTGGCAGCCCTTTCTGCCTATTCTTTTGGGGTGATTCCTCCATCTTGTTATCTTGAGGAAGAAAAAAATTTTTTAAAAATTTTATGTTTATTCATTTTTGAGAGAGAGACACAGACATACAGAGCATGAGCAGGGAAGAGGCAGAGAGAGGGAGACACAGAATCTGTAGCAGGCTCCGGGCTCTGAGCTGTTAGCACAAAGCCCGATGTGGAGCTGAAACTCACTATCCATAAGATCATGACCTGAGCCTAAGTTGGACACTCAACCGACTCAGCCCCCAAGGTGCCCCCCAAAAAATTTTTTTAAGTAAAAAATTAAAATTAAAAAATTAGAAAAAGAAACAGTCAATTAAAGGACACTAGATCCTACGTGTGTTTTGGTCTGCTTGTTGAGAGAAGCTTGATAGAAAAGAGAAAAAAGAGAAGGAAAAAAAAAAGTTAAAAAAATTAAAAATAAAAAATTAAGTAATTAAATAGAATAAAATAAAATAAAGAAACTAAATTAGAATAAAAAAAATTAAATACATAATCCAAGAAAGAGAAAGAAATAAAAAAAAATAAGCAAAAACAGAAGCAAAGAAAATAAACAAATGAACAAACAAAATGAAACCTGAATGAAATTACATACAATTTCCCCTAGAAGTGAAACTTTGCAGCACGCTCTAGTCCATAGATTGAGCAGGTGGAAGGTATTTGTGCTGGCCTTTTGGTGGATGTGCCTGGACGGTACAGGTGAGTGGGACATGGTGTAATGGTTCCATTCTCCACTTGGTGGTACTGCTTAACTCACTGGGGTGGATCCCTGTGTGTACACTTGCTAGAGATGAAAATGGCTTCACCCAGCTCTTTAGTCTCTGGCAGGGAATTTCGTGTTCTCACAGACACAAAATCATGCACCCCTCTGTTGTCTCAGGCTTCTTTCTACTCCCTGTCTTTACCCTGCCTGTGTCTTAAGTTTGTGCCTGTCAGGTGGTGCCTCCTTTCAAAGTGTTATCTCAGATGGGGGTACGTTTCAAAACCTCTCACTTCAGAGACCCCATTGGCTTGGACCTGCACTGATTCTCTGGAGGAGGGTTTTGCCAAACAATGGCCGGCTGCTGCCTTGTCCCAGAAAACACTTGCATGATTGATTATGCAGCAGCAGAGGCTCAGAGTTTATGATACATCACAACACAGGAGACACCAGGTTTTGCTGCACTCTGGCGTCTTTGTTCTGATATCTGTAAACATGGCAGCTCTCTGTAGTCCACTGGGACTTTTGCCCTCAAAGAGCCTATATAACCTCTAACAAATGTACTCCAAGCAGGGGAACCACTTCTCTCCAGTGGCACATGGACACTTCAGACTGCTCTGCCTGTTCCTGGCATTTTGTCCTACTTCCTCACCAGAACACGGCCAGGCACTGAGCTTGGGACTTCACACTCTGTGCTCTACTGTTTATAGAACCTTGGTGGTATTGAAACCCTTACCTCTTCCCTGGCAAAGATTTTGGGGAACGGATTTCTTGTCCAATCCCCTGTGACTGTTTTCATTCTTCCTCTCTTTGTCTCCAGAAACTTTCAAGGGGGATGATTTTTTTGCACAATCTGGATGCACTGCACTCTCTCCCCGCTTTCTCTTTCTCTCTCTGTCCTCTCTCTGCAAAAATGGCTCCCTACCCTCTGTGGCTCTATGGCTTTCTCTCACCCAATTCACCTCTCCACACCACATACCTGCCAAGTTCTGGGGCTAAATTATGCAGATTGCTGTATTAACCCTCAGATCAATTTCTTAGGTGTTCAAAATGGTTTGATGCTGATCTAGCTGCATTTCAGGGACAAGACAAGCTCAGGGTCCCCATACTACTCCACCATCTTAACTCCTCTGAAATGGTACATTGAAAATATTATGTTACAAAATATAATAAAGTAAATCATAGAGTGATTCTCAATTTGAGAAAACTCCTCAATAGGACGTCACTCGGTGGTATGACAGCAAATGTTTTATAACTGGTTCCCCTTTTTACCTCTTCCCTTAGACCACCTGCTTTTATGCTCAGGGTTCTGGCCTACTGATTACATAGCAATTGATTACCCAATTACTTATATGAGGGTTTGTATATATATGTGTACATATGTATATATACACAAACATACACGCATATATATCTAATTGAGAGGTAGAATATCAAATGTAGATATCAACATGAATGTATATTTAACATGCCATCCATGTATACTTATATGAAAGCTGATCTCTATTTAATGAGAGAATTAATATAATTTTTATAATATCTGAAGTATAATCACATAAAATTATTATAATTTATCAAATACGTTAACAACTAACTCCAAAGAAAACTTTCAAGGACTTTAAACACACAGGACAAGGTTTACCGCTGAGAGTTTACTCATTGAAATTGAGAAACTTCATCCACTTTCCATAAATAAATATCACTGTGGTGACAGACAGAAAAGTAAATTTCTATCTATACTGAATAATAAGTTTTTAGGAAAACTGTCATTTGGTAAAATGTCAAGCAGTTCATTTAAAACGAACATAGTCTATGAGGTGGTAAAGTGAGAGAAGTTGTCAACAATTTCTTCAAAGACAAATTTATTAGTCTTTGGTTCTTCCTAAACTTCCTTGTCCTCCTCAGCCAGACAAACTGCTTCTGCCCCTAGGGAAGAATATTAAGATGGCTACAAAATCTTGAGTTTTCCAAGGAATGGCCACTGTAAAAAATGAATGTCCTCAGTTAACCCCTCTCACAGTATATGTGCAGAAGGACTGATTCATAGCTGTTATAAGGTAATGATCTTGCCAAACATTGTTTTAGGCCATGCCCTCCATATGCTCCCTTTTAATCTGTGGGGGCTGGAAACTCATGAACCATAGTGGCATCAGAAAATTTTGTTGAGTCTGTGTTGAGAAGGGGCAGATAGTAATAGTAACTAATGATTCATTTACTATCTCTAAATAGAAAGAAAATAAAGCTGAATATTCAATCTACCCCCAAATCCACTTGACTGAAACTTACATTCAGATAAGTTATTTAACTCTCTCTGTGTGGGGTGTGGGTGCATGTGCTCATGTGCTGCATGCATGTATTTGTAGGCATTTTTTTTAAAACAGCAAACTCAAAACAAATATCTCACAACACGTATCTCTGCCTCTTTACTTGTTTACCTTGTTTCCACACCTCACCCACAATAAACCCATGAACATTTTCCTTGCCTATTACTTGAAGTGGAAAATTAAAATCATAGATTTTCTCCCCTATTGCTTCCAAGACAGTAATACCTTTGGTCTTAAAAATTGTCTCAGAAGATGTGCTGGAAATATTAGTTTGGTAAGTTAAAGCAATCCTCGGCATGTAAATTTTTGAAGGAAAGCAGTCTAGAATAATGCAATTTTGTCTCATCAACCAAGAAGCTCATGACTTTTCCTAGTCTTCTCTTTACACCTGGATTTAAGCAAATTAACAAACTGTCACCACTATAAATCATTCATGCTGCTTTCATAAAACATGTTTATATTTTATATGAATAGATTAGATGTATTATAAGTAACTTACAAACACAGATTTTGCCTGTGTATACTTTGTTTAATATATGTTATAAAATATACTTATATTTGCATTGATTCTACAAATATATAATACCTATAAGCTATGAGACCTGGTAATAGACCATAAGGTTGTCCACAGGATTCATCACCCAGTCTGGTGCATAGAGAGATGTGAAAATGAATAGTACAGGACATTGTGAGGTGTGCTAGCAGAGAGCATATAAAAGTATTAGGGAGTATCAGAAGGAATGATGGTCAGAGAAGACCTCACAGATGAGGGGGCATTAGAGCTGAGATTTTATTTTATTTTTTTAAGTTTTATTTATTGATTTATAATTTTTTTTAATTTTTTTTAACGTTTATTTATTTTTGAGACAGAGAGAGACAGAGCATGAATGGGGGAGGGTCAGAGAGAGGGAGACACAGAATCTGAAACAGGCTCCAGGCTCCGAGCTGTCAGCACAGAGCCCGACGCGGGGCTTGAACTCACGGACCGTGAGATCATGACCTGAGCCGAAGTCGGCCGCTTAACCGACTGAGCCACCCAGGCGCCCCTGATTTATAATTTTTTAAATGTTTATTTATTTTTGAGACAGAGACCAAGCACAAGCAGGGAAGGGACAGAGAGAGGGAGACACAGAACCTGAAGCAGTTTCCAGGCTCTGAGCTGTCAGCACAGAGCCTGATGTGGGGCTCGAACTCATGAACTGTGAGATCATGACCTGAGCTGAAGTCAGATGCTCAACTGAGTGACTCACCCAGGTGCCCCTGGAGCTGAGAGTTTAAAAGGTACCTAGTATGTCTCCATGTGGTCAAGTAAAACAAACAAACAAACAAACAAACAAACAAAAAACTGGAACATGCATGACTGTTTCAGAAACTGTAATTAGTTATCTGTCATTGGAGCCAGGTTGAGAACGACAGGTGAACTATCTGGAAACAGAGGTTTCAACATGATTTGTATTTTGGACATAATACTGTGGTCATCAGAGAGCAAAACAAAGCTTTTTAATGACAAAATTTATATCATTATTATATTTTTATCTTAAAAAGCTACTTTAACGCTCAAGGTTAGATTGCGATGGCAGAAAGAGTAGTTAGGAAGCTATTTTGATAGCCCAGAAGAGAGATCATGTAGATAGAATCCTTGGAGGTGAAGAAAAGTCTAATGCAAGAGGTAAAATTACCGAAGATTATGGAAGAAGATGTAAAGTTATAGCAAATGTCATCTTGCTTTCACTAGCTAGTAGAAACTGAAAACACTCAGTGAACACACTCACATATACCCAGACTACCCCTGTCCTTCCCCCCCGCCCACAATTAAGATGTCAAAGTGAGGAATGAGGACATTTGAAAATTTGAACAAATTGATTTTTGTTTCATTTTTCCCTCTAGAGAATACAGTTTTTTTGTTCTAAAGTTTTATTCAAGAATATAACTAGTGTTTATTATTAGTTATCCTATATGCACAGGTCTGTTCTAGGTGTTAAGATGCAGAAACAGAAACAGAATTCCTGGTGAGTAAGGAATTTGCATCCTGGTAGGATGTCATTGACATTGCTTCACTTTAAGCCTAAAAGATAAATCAATGAAAGAAATTTAATTTAGAAGGCTTTGCTCTGTAATAACAAATTGGACCTCCTTGGGATTCTTCCCTAAGAAAGTAGTGATTTCATGGTAATTATAGGATCAAAAGTACCCCTAAATCCACTGTTGCCCAGAAAAGACCTGGGAAGCAAATATTTAAAAGTTAGACAAAATAAAAGCGAAATGGTCATGACATTATTGAATAACTCAAAATCATCTTTGAAAATTTCACTTGTTAGGAAAGATAATTGTAAGGGAAAAATTGTATGAATTTTCCCCCCTCTCTGTTCATGTTGAAAGCTATCTAGAAAATAAATTACCTAAATGCAATGGTTTCACTGTAAATATTCTAATTAGGAGCAACTACATTAAAAACATGCAAGGAAAATTCTTTTTTTTTTAAATTTTTATAATGTTTATTCATTTTTGAGAGAAAGAGAAAGAGTGTGAGCTGGGGAGGGGCAGAGAGAGAGAGGGAAACAGAATCCAAAGAAGTCTCCTGGCTCTGAGCACTTAGCACAGAGGCTGACATGGGGCTCGAACCCACAAACTGTGAGATCATGACCTGAGCTGAAGTCAGACACTTAATCAGCTAAGCCACCAATGCACCCCAATGCAAGCAAAATTCTAATCTACCTGTACTACCATGAATTGAATATGAATAAAACAATGCATATATGTAGTTTTCTTACACATATCTATATGCACATTTATAGACATGTACACACACACACACACACACACACACACACACACACACAATTTCTGTTTCCTGATCCTAGAAGCTTTATGACAGATTTTTTTTCAACTCCATCAAATACCAAAGGAAAAAAAAAGTCATTTTTACAGACCTCAGGCTAGTGACCCAGGTGAAAGAGAAATGAAACAAAGCTTCCTTGATGGAAGAATAAGAGCTTTCTCATCATTCTTGGACAAGCTTTAAGCCATTTACAAAAAAAAAAAAAAAAAAAAATCTATTTTCTGAGGAAAAGAAAACATCCAGATTACTCAGTGGAGGAATCAGAATTGGGAAACTGGAATTTGGGGAGACAGACACCCAGAGGTCTTTTGAATCATTATACATGACGTGTCTAGATGCTAAGAAATTGCGAGGAAATGTTAAAGGGTGTATAGAATTCCCAACAGTGCCCCTTATTTCTCAATTGTTTTCACTGGTGAAATTTATCTTTTCAAACATTTGTGAAGGCTTTTATATGTCCTTGTAGCTGGGTGAGATTTTGTTACAACAAACTGTCATCACATACTTTTATAGATACACCGAATATCCTATATATCTCAACCTGTTTATTCTGTTAACTACCTGAGTTCTTAAATCTAGAATCATTAGTGGATTTGTTCATAGTTCTTTACTCATTTTCTTGTCTTCTATACAACATGTTCAAAGTTTGCTCCCATTCTCTGAAGGATATCTACTTATCTGCCACTTCTGTTCCCATGTTTCCAGATGAGTCAGCTGCCAATATCTAACCTGGAAAGGTTCATTCATGTTGAATTGGGCTAAACCATGAACTGACCTCCCCGGGGACCAGATGGTACACGCTAGCAGCATTTCACACCAGCAGAGTTTATAAGATACTTAGAAAAATCCTGGAGGGGCGCCTGGGTGGCTCAGTCGGTTGAGCGTCCGACTTCAGCCCGGGTCACGATCTCGCGGTCCGTGAGTTCGAGCCCCGCGTCGGGCTCTGGGCTGATGGCTCAGAGCCTGGAGCCTGCTTCCGATTCTGTGTCTCCCTCTCTCTCTGCCCCTCCCCCATTCATGCTCTCTCTGTCTCAAAAATAAATAAACGTTAAAAAAAAAAAAAGAAAAAAAGAAAAATCCTGGAATGGTACTTTGTACGTATTTTACACATGTTCATAAAGTAAGATAAAACAAATACGATGTCATGTAATTGGTATGCCGGAAAATGTTTCCAGAACACAAATACAATGGAAAATGGAGGTAATTCTTCAAAATGAAAGGGATCCCGTTTTATCCTCACCCAGATTTCTCTTCAGTCTTTCCTGATTCTAACGCTGCTTAAATAAGTTTTCACAAAGTGAGTTTTGAAGTAAAACGTGAAGAATGAGCACAGACATTTTGTGCACCATGGAATAGATTTTCAGATTAGTTTTGGATGAATGCTTTTTAACATGAATACTATATTTAGGTGCTTAGTACAAAAGGTCATTCCATAAGCACTGCTTGATATAGTGATTTGTGTCACTTTTAGAGAATTCAGAATTATCTTGCTATCTCAAATGACTTAATTCCGCCTGGCAATTCTACTATTAGACAAAAGGAAATTATACCCTTCTCATTATATCTTTAAGAGGCTAAAATTCACCACAGTCGTGTTTTGTTCTATTTTATTTAAGCCCTGCATAGTTTAAAGCAACCATTCATTATAATTTTAGTTAGAATTTATTTAAATTATCATGCATACTTTTATAATTCATGCAATGGCAATGATAATAACTGATAAGAAATCTAAACTGGGATCAAAATGTTTTCATTTCAAAAATCTGGTTTTAAAATGAATAAAGAAAACAATGGTGACAACATGAGTTTTGGAATAAACTTTATAAGGATCAGTCAAAGTAGAATAAAGTTAGCAAGTGTTTTTGAATGAAAATAAAGGATAGCATTTGAGCTTCTTTCATAAAAGGAGTTATGAGACCAATATGTCACCATGTCATTTAAATCTTTTGTATAAGATCTTCCTCTGTGAATTTGAAGAAGTTGGAGTGAACAGAAAGACAAAAAATTGGAGTACTTTTTAAGTCAAAGTATTAAAAAACAAGCAAGTTTCTTGAATCTATAAGAAAGGAACTATTAAATTGGTGGACAATATTGAATCGGCTACTTGTAACTAGACTGATAAATCTACAATTTGTGCATATCCATGTCTCTTTCAAGTCTTCTAGATGATCTTCTCAACACAGTAAATGAGTAGTCACCAAGATAAGTTGATGGGGTAGATGGTATTTGTTATTCAGACATATGTACCTATGTTTCACAAAGTACCTTGCAGTTAGTGGATAGTCAACAAATTTTTGTTTAACCAAATTAAGTATCAAAACCTTTTTTCTATTTTTAAATGTTGATCAAATCACACAGATTATTATTTTGTCTAATAAATCCACGACTGGAGTTATCAGTGAACTCTTAACTCTTTATAAGGAGGAGTTTTTACACTGTAGCTGTGTTCTGTGTGTCAAAATCTATAAATATAAAATGTTACTTATTGTTACATTCAAGGAAGCTCAAATATCTAAAATGATATTCTCGTAGCACTTTGTTTCAGGAAATTATTTTAAGGAGCTAGATAAAATACTTTTTTTTTTTTTAAATAACGTTTACTTATTTTTGAGAGAGAGAGAGAGAGGCAGAACATGAGCAGGGGAGGGGCAGAGAGAGAAGGAGACACAGAATATGAAGCAGGCTTCAGGCTCTGAGCTGTCAGCACAGAGCCCGACATGGGTCTCGAACCCACGAACGGTGAGATCATGACCTGAGCCGAAGTCAGACACCTAACCGACTGAACCACCCAGGTGCCCCTAGATAAAACGCTTTTAAAATAACATTAATGTTCCCCATTATGTTAAAAAATTATGTCTGATAACAACTAAGGTACAAGCAACTAGCCAATGACAATGACAGACATTCTGATGATTTATGGTATTGATGATTATACCAACCAACACTTAAACCTCTAAATTCTTTTAAATAATTGAAGACTTAATGCTTTCCTTCGTCTTTCTAACAATCATCTTTAGTTTTCCCAGGAAGTCCAAGTAATTCTAACTGATTCTTTCCCCCATCATATACACTATGAATATTCATGGTAAAAAGAGAACTATTAAAATATAGCATGAATTATTTACTGCTGCCCAAAGCTGCATTAACTTCGTGGAATATTTCTAATTCACCAAGGCTTTGAACATCCACCTGAGGTCAGTTATGCATTCATAGTACATGATTCTAAAAATAATATTCTCCAAAGTGTACAATTTTCACTTGAAAAAGTCAATATAAATCTAACTGTAATGAATAGTAAGATTGCATTCAGGTCAGAAAAAGGTATTTCTTTTCTCTCTGAAGGTTTGGCATAAATGGTGACTTCTGGACACAACTCTTTTAGAGGGAAACAAAGTACTTGTTCCTCACACCCATGATTTTTCACAGCAATTATGAAAGGCAGGAATTATGTTCCAAGCTGACGTTTTGATAGCACTAATGTCACATCACAACATGGTGGGAAAACACCAGTGGGGCCAGAGAAAGAGCTTTATAAAACACAATTAAGGAAATTTTGTTTCCCTTGGTGTCCAGCCAGAACACAAAATTAGGACTATGCAAGAAATCTTCTCTTCCTTCTAGAGCTAGTGTGGGGCAGTGAAAAGAACACACCTAAAGCAGACTCATTTATGTAACTTTGTACACATTAATGAATATCTCCAAATACTCGATTTCATCTGTAAAACACCTACATCCTAGGGATGTTAGGTATATGAAGTGGATTAATATGTGTTAATCACTTAATAGACTTCCTGTTTAGGAATCACACATTTGGGTTCAAATCACCAGTTTGCTTCTTGTGCATTTTGGTAACTTAGGGGAAGTTAATCTATCTCAACTCCAATTTTATCAGCTGTGAAATGAGGTTAATAACATCATCACTTGATGTGGTATTTGGAGGTGCGCATTAGGGTCTCTGTGTGTATTTATATGTAATGCTTAGCATACATATATATATGTGTATGTTTAGTACAGTGAATAGCATACCATAGCACTCAATTCAGGTTTGCTTTTATTCCATATAGATTGTCAGCTGGTAATTATCATTCTTTTTTTTTTTCCTTATGATTTATCTGGTGATAATGAGATTAAATGACTGGATTGGCATTTAAGATTTCAGTTTTAGGAGGAAAAGTAGTTCTTTTCTGCGATAAGTTAATAACGAATATGGGGGAAGATATACAATAATTATTTAGGATGAATATTTGAAATTTCCACTTTAACTTACTTTATAGTAATAGCTATTCTGGGTTATTGAATAATTATACAAATATGTACCTTAGTCTTTAAGAGACAATAAAAAATATGGATACTGGTTTTGAACTTTTTATAAGGCTAGATTATAGGAAAAGCCTATGACAAATGGCATTCATTGCTAATTCCTTAGCTGATCTGTTTTATGGGGAAAAAAAGGAAAATTGTATATATAGCACTTTTGTGGCAATATTACCAAATCAACTACAGGTATGCAATCAGAGGAATGAGGCATAAAATCCAACTTACTTATTCATTCATTCCAAAACTACTCACTGAGTGGCTACCACGTATGAGTCAGATACTTTTGTAAATTCAGCATATAGCATTGAACAAGACAAAGATCTTTGCCTTTAGAGATTTTCCTAAAAAAAAACAATAAACAAGATAAATAATGAAAGATAGTGTAGGTTAGATAGATTTAAATTAATTAGGAGACAAATATAGCAAGAATGGTTGATAAAATGTGACACAGCAGAGGAAGGCTGAAATATTCATTTATTTATTTATTTATTTATTTATTTATTTATTTATTTATGTTTCTTTATTTTTGAGGGAGAGAGGGAGACAGAGTGCAAGTTGGGGAGGGGAAGAGAGAGAGAGAGAGACAGAGACAGAGACAGAATCTGAAGCAGGCTCCAGGCTCTTAACTGTCAGCACAGAGCCTGATGTAAGGCTCCAATTCACTGAACCACTGAACCAGACTGAACTGACTGAGTCACCCAGGTGCCCCAGGCTCATATCTTAAATAGGGGTGCTGGGAAAACCATGCGACAAGTTGACATTTGACAGAGACCCGAAAGAGGTAAGGGAGTGAATGATGTAAATCTCAGAGAAGTGCGCTCCAGGTAGAAAGAGAGTTGCAAATGCTAAATCTGCATGGAGAGTGGGTCTGATGCATTGGAGATAGTGACCGTTCCTAAAGAATATATTTAGGACTGTCAGCCTTTGCTATCTGCCCAGCTTAATCAGTAGCTGGTATTGGAAGGTATTGGAAGCTTCAGTTTGGAAATTACGGTAAACCACAGGAAATAACCTGCCAAGACCTGAGCTCACATGTGGGCCCTTTCCTTCAGCAGCCCCAAGGGATTCCTTTCTTCCTCCCTCCCTCCTTCCCTCCCTTCCTTCCTTTCCTTCCTTCCTTCCTTCCTTCCTTCCTTCCTTCCTTCCTTCCTTCCTTCCTTTTGTTGTTGTTTTTTTTTTCTGCTGTTTAATTGCCATTTAGGCATACAGAGATCCTACTACCAAAAACAGATGAGGCATCATGTTCATGAGATTCTCATATTGTTTATAGGATCCTCCTTTTCACACATCAAGAATATTGCCTTTTTTATGGGAGGGAAGTATGAAAAAGAAATAGAAATAGAAATAGCTGGCAGGTGCCAAGGAAGTGAGATTGTTTGAAAGCTATTTCAACTTGTTATTAATGTAGTGATACAAGGATTATTCGATATAGTCTTATGTGGCCTTAACATAAAGAAGGAAAAAGAAATGAACATTTTATCTTATATAGAGTAAAATAGCTCACAAAACTGCAAAACAACAGAGAAGTGTTATCAGTGCAAGGGGACTGCCTTACAGGGAAAATGTTCTATTAAGAAATTTTTCTGATATTATTACATTTAATATCCCACTTAATATGTTCCAAAACTTCCCATTCTTTACCACATATACTAAATGATCTGCATGATACAGAAGTTTCAAATATGTTTCTTTAGAGAAAGTCCAAAGAGAAAGTCCAAGTTGAAATATAATGTTTGGTTAAAAGCTTTGGAAAGATAGAAATAAAAACTGTTGTGGCTCTCTCTGGGTGCTGGCATGGGGAATGGTTTTCTTCCTCTGTGTCTTTCTTGTCAAATGTCTTCATAATGAATGTTCTCAAAAAGTGTAAAAACAAATAATTCAAAAAGGTTTATGTCAGAAACGTGAGTGTTTAAGCCAGATTTAAACGTAAAGACAAAATTAAAGTCTTCTGCATTCTTCCAGTCCAACTAGTATTCAGCTTGCGCTTTTTTTGTTCACAGCCTTTGAAGGTTATGACTTTACCATAAAATACCGATAATAATAATTGTCATAACAACAGCAATCTCATTGGGTTCTAGCAGACTCCAGCCGGGTTACTTGAAAGCGAACGGAAGCAATGCCTGGCTTGTGCAATTTAACCGATCCGTTCAGGAACCATTGTTACCATTGCAACAAGCAGATGTCACTGCAGACTGTGTGAAAATGTCAGAGAAAATGAAGAAAATCCAAGTAGTGGTAGAAATGAAATCTCACCCTTAAAGTGTGTTCTTTCCCACCCTGAAGATTGTCAATTTGAAGACTCTTTTGTTCGTTTGCAGCATTTACTCTGACTGCAACTCATAGTCTGAAAATATTTCCATTTATCTCCACCTGGAATCACAGCGTCCCTTCTCAGGCTCATTAGGCGCTGAGGGGTCTCACCAAAGCACAGTAACTGTAGAGTCTGATAAAAGGAGCCTGAAACCTGTTCAGGTGCCCAGGGATCCACAGGGGTGGGGATGGGACTGAAAAGGGGGAATGTTATTAAGTTGCAGAACTGAGTATGACATATCATTTTCTGGATAGATGGGTAGAGTAATGCATGTGCTGATCTCAGCTCTGCAGGAATAAAGTACTCTGAGTCCAATCTGTTTTTCACTACCACTACAAACAAGCCTTCTAAGGACTTTTTCATTAAAAGTAAAAGCCAACAATCTCTGAGCTTAAGCTTGGAATTTGAGAGTGCAATCCTCTAAAATCAGACACTTTATAATACCGGAGTGGAATCCTCTTTCTGGGACTAATTTTCTATCCACTCAGAGTGGAGAGTATTTAAGTTTCTACAGTGAAACACTACTACCTGGAAATAGACTCCTATTTCTTTTTTCAAGTAAAAAGACCTTAATAAAATGTCCCTAGGGTACATATTCTTTAAATTATAATTTTAGAACTAAAACCAATCTATAATATATGCATGAATCATTCATGTTAATTTATTTTATCAATAACTAATTCGATCTCATAAAATACAATTTAGGCATAATCATAATCAGGATACCTGTGCGCACCACATCTGTCAATTTATCTTATTATGGGAACTCTGATCAAATTTTGATGGTGCTAAAAATGTTGTAAATAATAAGTCTGGAATGAAAGCAAAATAAGATCTGAAGACAGGTGAAATACAAAACTACAGCACATTGAGGCATTTATACAGTTCGTGGAAGGTGAAGTTAC
This sequence comes from Panthera onca, assembly GCF_046562875.1. Taxonomy (NCBI): domain Eukaryota; kingdom Metazoa; phylum Chordata; class Mammalia; order Carnivora; family Felidae; genus Panthera; species Panthera onca. The sequence continues at coordinate 39,401,195 of NC_138347.1, read as the reverse complement.
AGAAATCTGGGTGGGGGGGAGATTCATCTCCTTCCTATGAAATCATTTTTTTCATAATTTCATAAGACATTGATTAATTATAGATGCAATTTTTGTAAAAGCAATGCTCTCATAGAACACTTTACAGAGCAGTGCTGGAGAGAAAAAGCAGTAGAAAGCCCTGGAACCGGACTGTCAATTCCACTGTGCCCACTGTGGGTTCTTTCGGTGCTCATCCAATCTCTCAGCATCCTCCTTTGCAAAATGTACCTTAACTGCTTGGGAGATCACCTCCGATCGTGGGCGCACACACAATTTGCAAACTGTTGACACTTTAAAATGTTTAAATATGAATTACCGTATGTCTGGTCTTCGCCCCACTGAAAGAGAAAATAAATCTGTGTCTTACCAGTCACGTACTGGGTCAGAGAATGTACAATTTGGTCTACCTGCAGATCTGAGAGTGCCGCCTTGAATGTTGTGGACCTCAAACTATAAAGAAGTTGTGTGCCCCTGTGTCATCTTCCAAGGGTGGAACAGTCTTCTCTTACTAGTGCCTGAATTCACTGCTTGTAGAGTTTAAAAAGAAAAAAAAAAAAAAGAAAGGAAGGAAGAAAGGAAGAAAGGCAAGGATTTTTCTATAGCGACTAAGAATGATAAGCCTGGTTTTATAATTAAGGGCTCTGATCGGCTTAGGTTTACTAAAACAAAGCATCTGAGTTAGGAGGAAGGAAAGATTTCTCTCTTATAATGAGGAAACCTATTCCCCAGAAAGGAGGGCAGAATGGGAATGAATATTTCTGATTTCTCAGTTTTTCCATCCTCCTTACCTCCCTTATCTTATAAATTAGCAGATTTGCATACATAAAATATACCTCAAAAAACTCAATAAAAACATGGTTTAAAAATATGCAGCTAATTATATGAGAATGTTCATTTCTTTTCCCTATAAGGCAAATGAATATTTATCAAGTTAAATTCCAAGATACTTATTATCTCGCTTGCATTTTGAATATAATTACATTGGAAGGCAATTGTTCTGATGGGTGTAGGCAGAGATTAAAAGATTTGTATGCACTTCTTAAAAATGCAAAATAATCATAGTTTTTTTTTTTAATCATTAACAAAGTAGCTCAACCCTTCCCTTCAGCTGAAAAATAAGTTAGCATTAAAGCGTAACGGTTCTAAAGATATTACACAATAAATGAAAATGGCCGAATAAAATCTAGGTTGCAATTAGTTTTTGGAAGCTAAATTTATAAACACTAGAAAAAAGTGCCTGGGATATTTAAAGGAGCTATTAAACTTGCTATTTTAAAGTTCAGATTTAAAAATAACTGCTCTTAAATTATTCCACTAATGCATCATCTAGATAAATAATATCAAAATGAATAAATTTATGAAATAGCAAATAAGTCATAATTGTCTTTAAATTAATGAAATTTAATCATGCTTGGGCAAAAATATCAAAGTTTCATATATTCACATGCATGTAAATTCTAGACTCATAGAAGTTTTCTCACACTGTACTTTATAACATCAAAATGAAGTTATCCACACACATACCTTATTTTCCCCTCTGTATCTAAATTTCAGAAGATACGGATTATATATTATATTTCTTTTATTTATTTGTATTGATTTATTGACTTTATCAAAAGTGTCTTAAAGCTAATTGGTATCCAATAAAAATGTTAACTGCTAGCAACAGAAGAAATGGGATAGAAAACTTGAAAGATTATAACACAAATTATGTAGGACAGTGGATTTAATTATACTACAGAACAAATAGCTGATCTATTATGTATGCTTTGTCACATAGAAAGTCTATCTTATTATGTTCTTGTTCTCTGATATATCTGCCTGCTATCACAAATATTGTTAATGTCTTTCCAGATTAAACACAGAGCCTAGAAAATAATGAAAACTGTTCAACTCCAAGTGTACTGAGCCTACTTTCAGGTCCGACCAAAACACTTTGATAATTTTAAGTAGCAACGCTGAAATGTTGGGTGGTGATATTGGACCAAAACTCCTAACAGCAACCACCACTGAAGTAGTGGAACATTCAAAGCCTTAAAAAGGCTGGATAAATTTCAACTGAGATTAGCTCTAGAGAACTGTATGCTCAAATAGGAATAGAAATACATTACTGCTTAGAAATGAGTTATGCATTTTTATAAAAATACTGTATGTACATGTAGTTTGGTTTGAACTAGGGGAAATGAAAACAATCTCTTGGACTCTGGAGCCCTTTTATGAAATTTCTAATTAATTTTGATAAATCCCTTTTAATATGGCAAGGAGTTCCACTTGGGTTTATCAATTTAAGAGTTATACTTGCACTCAGTGGACCATAATCTGCCCTAAGCTAGTTATGCATAACACCTGCTAAAGTTAATAGACATTCCACATGAGTAGCTGATTTTGCCAGAGAGTCATGTGGAATTAACTAATGAAATTTGGCTGACAATATCTTTAATATTTTCATTTAAAGAGTATTTATTACCTTGCATGGCCTCCTTATATAATTAACTAGTTTTGATGTGCACTCACCATATTTCAGATGTGTCATCATTATTTTTCTCTGATCCTATATAATCAGGCAAAGAAAATATTTTTAAAGTTTTTGTCTCCCAATATTCATTACAGATGATTCAGTGGCATATTATTACACACATACACATAGAATGTATGTTTAAGAAAACTTGTAAAAAGGACAGATAATATCTTATTTTTGAAAATCCTTATAGAATCTCATAGACTGAATGCGCTTCCCTCTTTAAAAGAAACATCATTATTGATTTAGTGATGACTACTGTACTAAAATTTTAAAAACTTGGTTAAAAAAAAAAGATACACAGAATGTCAGGTATGACTACTCTCCATTCAGTCACTCTTCCCAGACTAGTTTCCTTTTCTGTGTTCACATTTTAATCCACATTGTTTGCTCTTCTTGGAAGAAGATTCTTTATTAATCTCTGTCAAACAGAATCTTTAGTTCCTACCTCACATTAAAAAAAAAATTCTTCTTAATGTGTATTTATTCATTCATTTATTTTTGGAGAGAGAGAAAGAGTATGAGCAGGGAGGCACAGAGAGCGAGGGAGACATGGAATCCAAAGCAGGCTCCAGGCTCTGAGCCCTCAGCCCGAAGCCCCACGTGGGGCTCGAAATCATGAAACGTGAGATCACGACCTGAGCCCAAGTCAGAGACCTCACTGACTGAGCCACCCCCGCACCCTTACCTCACGTTTTGAGTGCAGTCTTTCCTAACCCACAGAGATTACTCTATCAAATTGTTCCATTTCTTATTACGTGTATGTCTCTCATCACAAACTAAGATTGTGTTCCATGTTTGTGTACCGTTTTCTTATTAAGACCGAAAGGTCCTGAAGTACCAGAGGAGTTTGTACAGTTAGGCTTTCTTTTTAGGCTCTTATGCAGTGACATATGCATGTGCCCAGTACGTCTTTAGAGATGGATTAATGAGAAGTGATGTTTTATATTGACACAAAATGAATCACTATGAATGTGAGTCCCAGATAAGATATTAGCGTGATGAACTTGCCCTGGCTAGCAATACCAAGCACCATTTTCCTGCATAAGCATAATTCCTATAGGGCGGAGAATACTACCAGGGATATTCACAGTGTATCACTCATTTCTTGCAAACAAAACTATTTACTAAGAGATCTATTTTGTATTATTTCTACTACTACAGTCCAGTGATTTCAAATGGAAATTTGCGGGGCGCCTGGGTGGCGCAGTCGGTTAAGCGTCCGACTTCAGCCAGGTCACGATCTCGCGGTCCGTGAGTTCGAGCCCCGCGTCAGGCTCTGGGCTGATGGCTCGGAGCCTGGAGCCTGTTTCCGATTCTGTGTCTCCCTCTCTCTCTGCCCCTCCCCCGTTCATGCTCTGTCTCTCTCTGTCCCAAAAATAAATAAAAAACGTTGGAAAAAAAAAAAATCAAATGGAAATTTGCCAGATATTATTTTTGCATCACCTCTTAGAATCCGTGTTGGTGCCATTTTATTTTATAATCATCAGTATTGATTTTGTACGTATGCTACATACTCAACACATTAAAGGCAAAAATGAAATAAGAGTAGTAATCATTCTTCCCATGTCCCACGCCGATTTTCAACTTGTTTGGTAAGATAGAAATATTAACATCTAAGGAAATGTTACAATTATCCGAAGCAAAATGATAGTAGAGAGTCGTGCATGGGTGTATAAGTAGTTTGGGGAAATGATGTTATATGCCAAGACAGAAAAGAAAAAGATTTTTAAAAAGGCATATTAGATTTCAGATACAGATGAGGGATCTGAATAGAAATATCCTAGGCAGATGTTACACAGCCTCTGAAGAGAGGATTATATCAGTGGGGATACAAATCGGAGAGTCATCAGCATATTGGTGATAGTTAAATCCACTTGAATATACACACTACCAGAATAAATGTAATTGAAGAAGATGAAAGAGTCAAGCACTGAAAGTGGTGGGACAACCTCTCTCAACAAGAAAGACAGGACTTAAGAAAAAGAAACCTAAGCTCAGAGAACCAGCAGAGAATATAGACCCAAAAATTGATAAAGAATTTCAAAGAAACTGGTCAGCAGATATTCTCGGTTCTGTCAATAGCCCTGTCCCACTTTCTCTTTGCTATCTTTTTAACTTCTGTCCCTTCAACCACCACATATAAGTTATCTTCATCCCGGCTCTCTCTTCTGACTTCTGGGCCTTCATGACCAGGCACCTTTATGAAATCTTGTGTTGGACTTCATAAGACGTCAAACTTTGGTGCTCTTATTAGTTGGGACAAAGATCGCTAGGCCTCCCTTGTTCCTCAGTAATAACATATTCGGAATATATCTGGACACGTAACCAACAAGAATAAGGTCTACCTTCCCCAGTCCCTCTACTAGAGAATTTTAGCCTTGTGACTAAGTGTAGGACAATGGGATGGAAGAAGAAATTCTGTGTGACTTCCTGGAAATGTCTTTAAACAGCATAGGCCAGCCTTACCTTACCTTATTTTTTTTTCCCTTCCAGCTAGCTGAAATGCACATTTTATAGCTGGACATGAAGCTAGATAAAATATGCTCGATTATGAGATAGATCTGGGAGCTTAGGACATGCAAACAGAGCAACAAAATCAAAGGAGTCTTCATCTCCCATCCGTGTGAAAAACCTAGCCAGCCATGGCGATATAATTGGACTTTTTGTGAAACAAGCTCTTGTCTTATTTAAATCACTATTATGTGGAACTTTCTGTCACTACCACCAAAAATAAGTCTAACTAATACAGTAGATTTATCACAAATCTCTTTTTACTCTTGTAATTCCCTGTTTTGCAAATGGCTTTGCCAGCAATCTAGGCACTGAAAACAATCTTTTCTTTCTTCCTCTCCCCTCATTACACCGACACAGGTACAGTCTCTCCTGCCATTGCCTTAGACATGCTCTTGTCATTTCTTGCCAGGATAATTTCAAAATCTGTTGCTTCCCATTTCCAGTTTTATTTCCTCTGAATCCAATGTCTGTGCTTCACAACTAGAGTGATCTTTTTACAAATTAAAAGTCTTATCTTGTCATTCCTTTGCTTAAATTCATTTAATGAATTCATTTAACAATTCTTCCTGATCTGCCTCATGCCTGCTGTCTACCTCTGTAATCTCATTATTTTCCCTATGATCCAACCATGTTGAATCTCATATAGAAACTCACTTCGCTTTTCTTACTCACTCATGCTTTCTTAGGAGCTATTTGTTTCCTTTGTGTGAAACTTGCTTTCTCTCTCTGTTATTTAGCAAACTTCTGCTTGCCCTCAAGTCTGTGCGTAACAATCTCTGCCTCTTAGAGGCTTTTATAAAGACTGGTCCTTTATTCATTTCCTGATACCCCATGACAGTCTGGGTGAAGTTCCTGTTCAACGTGATCTCATTTCTCTACACACACCCTATTGAAGGAACTATCACAGTGTAAAAAATTGGTTACTCCTCCATCTGCCCCATTACTTTCTATGATTTTTTAGAACAGGAACTTGTCTTTCATTTCTGATTACCAGTGTCTAACAGTGCTGAACATTCATTCATTCACTCACTCAGCTGATATTTATTAAACAAAGCCTTGAATATGTGAAAGATTGTAAGAATTCAGCAATTACTATCCAGTTTGAACATTAGAGATCACATTGAATCTTAGAGGTAAAACATATTGTTATACATGAAGTAGAAGCTACGGAATCTGTTATAAGCAAACATTGGAGATATTGCAGATTCAGTTCCAGACCAGTGCAATATTGCAATAAAGCAAGTCAAATGATTTTTTTTTTTTTTTTGGTTTCCCAGGGCAAACAAGTGTTTACACTATATGTAGTCTATTAAGTGTTCAATAGTATTATGTCTAAAAAAACAATGTGCATCACTTTAATTAAAAATATTCCTGAAAAATACCAACCATCATGTGATGTTTCAGTGAGTTGTAATATTTTAGTTAGTCAGGGTCTTGCCTTGATGTTGCTGACGGGGGTGGGGCTGTTGAAGGTTGAGGTGGCTGTGGCAATTTCTTAAAATAAGACAAAAATAAAGTTTGCCACATCAATTGACTCTTCCTCTTATGAACGATTTCTCTGTTGCATGGGATGCAGTTTGATAGCATTTTACCCACAGTAGAACTTCTTTCAGATTTGGGAGTCAATTCTCCAAACCCTACCACTGCTTGATCAACTAAGCTTATGTAATATTCTAAATCCTTTGCTGTCATTTCAACCATCTTCACATCATCTTTACCAGGAGTAGGTTCCATATCAAGAAATCACTTTTTTTGGCTTATCTTTAAGAAGGGACCCTCATCCATACATGTTTTATCATGAGATTATAGCAATTCAGTCACACCTGCAGGTTTCGCTTCTAATTCTGCTTGCTCTTTCTACCTAAGCTACTATCTGAAGCATCTGCAGCTATTTTCTCCACTGAAGTCATGAACCCCTCCAAGCTGTCCCAGGAGGATTGGAATCAACTTCTTCCAAACTCCTCTTCCTGTAAGTCACAAATGTTCTTCATGGCATCTAGAATGGTGAATCCTTTACAGAAGGTTTTCAATTTACTTCTCCCAGATCCATCAGAGGAATCACTATCTATGGCAGCTATAGCCTTGCCAAATGTATTTCTTAAGTAATACTTGAAGATCAAAATGACTCCTTGATCCATAGGCTGCAGAATGGATGTTGTATCAATAGCCACAAAAACAACATTCATTCCTTTGGACATCTCATTCAGAGCTCTTGGGTGACCAGGTGCATTGTCAATAAGCAGGAATATTTTGAAAGGAATGTTTTTTGTTTGTTTTTGTTTCCTTTTTGTTTGTTTTGTTTTTGTTTTTGTTTTTAATAAGAAGTAGGTCTCAACAGTGGGCTTAACATATTCAATAAACCAGTAAACCATGTAGAGAGATGTATGGTCATCCAGGCTTTGTTGTTGCATTGATAGAGCATAGGCAGAGTAGACTGAGCATAATTCTTAAAGGACCTAAGATTTTTGGAATGGTAAATGAATATTGACTTCAACTTAAAGTCACCAGCTGCATTAGCCTCTAAAAAGAGAGTCAGTCTGTCCTTTGAAGCTTTGAAGCCAGGCATTGACTTATCTCTAGCTATTGGGGTCATAGATGACGTCTTCTTTCAGTAGAAGGCTATTTGGTCTACATTGAAAAAAACTGTTGTTTAGTGAACCACCTTCATCTTACCTAATCTTCTGAAAACTTGCTGCAGTTTCTACTTGCCACTTCATCTTGAACTTTTATATTATGGGGACAGTTTCTTTTCCTAACTTTTATGAACCAACTTCTACTAGGTTCATACTTTTCTTCTGCAGTTTTCTTAACTCTCTCAGCCTTTACAGAATTGGGTAGAGTTAGGGCTTTGCTCTGGATTAGGCTTTGGTTTAAGGGAATGATGTGGCAGGTTTGATCTTCTACCCAGACCACTAAAACTTTCTCCATGTCAACAATAAAGCTATTTTGCGTTCTTATCATTTGTATGTTCACTGGAGTTACACTTTTTTTTTTCCTTCAAAAACTTTTCCTTTGCTCTCACAACTTGGCTAACTGGTACAAGAGGCCTAGCCTTTGGCCTATCTCAACTTTGGACATACCTCCTTCACTAATCTTAGTCATTTCTAGCTTTTGATTTAAAGTGAGAGACGTGTGACTCTTCCTTTCACTTGAAAACTTAGAGGCCATCATAGTTATTAACTGGCCTAATTTCAATTTTGTTATGTGCTAAGGAATAGGGAGGCCCACGAAGAGGGAGAGAGATAGGGTGATGGCTGGTAGGTGGAGCAGTCAAAATACACACATTTGTTGATAAAGTTCACTGTCTTATGAGCATGTCATGTGATATTCCAAAATAATTAGAATAGTAATATCAAAGATCATTGATCACAGACCACCATAACAAACATAATAATAGTAAAAAGTTTAAAATGTTGTGAGAATTACCAAAATGTGACATAGAAACATGAAGTAGGCAAATACTATTGGAAGAATGGCACTGATAGATTTCTCTCATTCAGGGTTGTCACAAACAAATGAGGTATGCCTGTACAAAAATAAGACTCAAATAGGTTATGACCTGTTCAAGTTTATTAGTTAGTAAGCTCATACTTAGTAGTATGCATACATGAGATGCTATATATATGTGTGTATGTATATATATGTATATATATATATATATGAATTCAAAAACCTGAAGACTAATGGATGTGGAGTGAAAATTACCAGGAAAAATATACCAATAATTATTTGATCAACTTCATTAAAAACCCATAGCATTCTTTTAAATGATGTTTTTTCCATATAAATAAAACTTTAAAAAACTTATCTCAGTGATATTCTAATCACTGTACGTGTGAAACCATCCATGCTTAGACTGAGAATTTAAGCAGTCCAAATAATTGTGTATATATATGTACTTGTTTCAATCATTTTTAAGCTGCTTAATTTAATCTTTATTCCATCCCTAGATTTGAGGAGGATAAAGTCTTTTAATTTAGCTTGAACCTTTTCTTAGTATCAGAAATATTTAGGGTTTATAAAAAAGTGTGCATGTCAAGTGATGTAGAAGTTTTTCTTGTATGGCAAAAAATCTGTTTGTTACGGCCTTACATTTACATCTATGTACATGGCCCAGCATTGGCCCTTGGGACTTGAGGGCATTCTAGTGTCAAGAGCCCTTCAAGATCTTTCTACTTAGCCTTTAATCTTTTCTCTAGATGGAGATATTTGACTACTTCTAACTTAATAAGAATGTTGGATTTGGTTTACTTTATAGTTCTTCCAATTAACTTTCTGAGTGCTTTTTTTTTGGGGGGGGGGAGCCTTTAATCTTGTCTAAACTTGTGGGAAAGTAGAGGAAGAAAAATGCTTTAAAAATATATTACAATTGCTTTAAAAATGTATTACAATTAACTGTCAGTATACTTAAATCATCTCATACTTTAACTATATGGAACTTAGTTTAATTATGTGATTTATAACATAGCTTCTAAATGAGCATCATTTTATTATCAATTGGCTAGAGTTCGAAATGAAGGAAAGTTCTATACTGAGACCAATAGAAAGAAAGTTATAATAGTCTCAAGTTCAAATACAATATTTCTTTGATATCTCTACATTCCTCCCCCCCAAAAAATAATGCAGATTTAAGGCAATCCCATTAATCAGGTTATCCTTTACTTTCTGAAAGTTTGTGTTATGCCACTTTGCTTAATGAAAGACCCGTACATTAGTACCTATTTTTGACAACCTAAAGAAATCTGAAGAGGATTTTCACTTTTATGGAAAAAGTCATACTGTACTAATGCAGGTATCTTCACAAAATGAAAATCCTCCTCATATTTCTTTAGGTTATCAAAAACAAGTAATAATGTAGGTCTTTCATAAAAGCAAAGTGGCGTAATGTGAACTTTCAGAAAGTGGGAGATTCTCTCTGGTTTCTGCCATTTTGGCTTACAAAAAGTTTTATAGGAATAATCTACTTTTGGATAATGGGGAAAGCCTGTGTTTTTCTTTTTAAGGCCTACATGTAGATATATGAATGTATAAATATTTATATTCTCTTTTGAAAGATTAAGAGTTAGAGTTACAGTTGACATTTATCTTTGTTATCAGTAAACCAGAGTAATCTGAAGCCTACATCACAGTGTTGTCACTTACCTATGTCAACTTCATTCACTTTTTATAACCACTAATTTGTATAGTACTCCATTGTTCTGGGAATATCAAAGCAAGTTTCACAATATTTTACAGAACTTGTTTGATACAGAAAGGGTTTATATCATTATATATTTGTTTCCAGGGACATCAAAATACATCTAATGAATTATATGTCAGGACTTTTAGAAAATAACTATTTTATTTCTTGAATTATTTTAACTCTTTCTTAAAATAGTTATAAATTAAATGCCAATTTAATTACCAGAGCATTTAACTTATTGGAGGTAGCTCAAAAAAAAAGTATATAAGTTAATAAAAATCAATAGGATTAGTAGCTTCAGGAATAGAATAATTATTTCTGCTGTAAATAGAAATGCCTAGTCTTTTATGAAAAAAATTACATCAACATTTTAATATATTTTTCAGAGAAAATAAATGCAAATACACAGCTTTCAAAACAAAGAATGAAGTCAGTACCAGAGATGTGCTGATGCTAGGGAGCCCAGTGAATTTTGCCATATTGTATCTAGCCCAAAACAGGATATGCATCCTCACTTTGGTAAGCAGTTGCCAGGTCTTACAATTTTACTCTATGGAGCTGTCCCACCAATGAAAAGTGACTTGTAAAGCTCTGCTTGTAGGCCAGGTGAATGACAAAGACATTTGACATCTATCAAAGCCATGTATGGGAGAAATAAATCACTGATGAGAAATTGAAGTCTAGTCCTGTGTTATGCAGAGTTGTAGGTTCCAAATTAATACTACAGTATGGTGCAGAAACACAAGCCAAGAAATTAACATAAAACAGAACATTGACATCCCTAGGGTTCTTGAGGAAGTAAACAAAATCATCTGTCCAAAACCTTTCACAACTCAGGGAGAACAGCATTCTCACAGAAAACAGGTCTCATTGAACAATAGCTAACAATATCACTTAGGAAAAAAGATGACAAAAGCAAATAGGTAACCAAAAAAATGAAAGGAAAGGTAGTTAAGGAAAATAGAAAAAAAAATTAAGATTTGCCTCCACAGAATTGGAAATGATGGAACAATTTGAAAAATGTTATAGATATGTAGATATGTTTTAGATGATTCGAGATATAAAATAAGATACATGAATCAATAGAAAGAATAGGAGGGGCGCCTGGGTGGCTCGGTCGGTTAAGCGTCTGACTTCGGCTCAGGTCATGATCTCACGGTCCGTGGGTTCAAGCCCCGCATCGGGCTCTGTGCTGACAGCTCAGAGCCTGGAGCCTGTTTTGGATTCTGTGTCTCCCTCTCTCTGTGACCCTCCCCCGTTCATGCTCTGTCTCTCTCTGTCTCAAAAATAAATAAACGTTAAAAAAAATTAAAAAATAAAATAGGAGAGCATGAAATAAAACAAGTAGCTTTGAAAAAAACTAAGCAGAAAGGTAAATTATATTTTAGAAACAATGTTGTCATTGTAATAAAAAAAACCCAGCGAGTTAATTATAATGAAAAAATTAATTAATGTCCTCAATGGCCATATCATCTGTAATTAAATACAGGGAGATATAGTTATGAAAAATATTCAGGAAGGATTAAAAATCCAATGATCAAAGAAGGAAAAAGGTCTACTACATCTTTCTTGGAACTTCTAAGCAGAGACAAAGGGCGGAGAGAAGTAATATTTAAAGATGTTATTTCTCATAATTTTAAATGCTTAAAGAAAGAAACATAGATTCAAATGTGAGTGGCACAGCCTTCACCCAAACATTTAAATAAAAATCAATCTACATCTCATCATGTAAGGAAGAAGTTCAAATATAAAAGAGCACTCTCAAAAACAACATTAGGAAAAAGGTGGATTTTCTAAGAGACTGGGAATTTGACATAAGGTAGACATCAATAACAAGAAATGACAAAAGAAAATAAAATATCCTGTGAAAAGGAAACATATGTCAATCTACAATGTGAAATTCTGTGATTCACTCACAAATGAAGATTAAGTAAGGTATTTTCAAAAAACATAGCATGATATAATTTGAATTTTAGGAGACTCTAAAGTGACTAAATTTATTTCATAATCAAGTACAGTGTGTTTTCTCTATTTGATATGAATTACTTGAGGTTAGAAATTTTCTTGTCTATATATCTCCATAGTGCTCACTAACTCCTGAATGAATAAATTAATGAATGAACAGATGCTTAAAAAGTGAATGCATAGATATATTATGGTAAAACTGTATGCCCAACAGCTAGTAGTATGATTCCTTGTGATGGATATTTTTAATTTTTTTTTTTTTTTGAGAGAGAGAGAGAGAATGAGTGCACATGTGCACACATGCATGAGTGGGTGAGAGTCAGAGAGAGAGAATCTTAAGCAGGATCCATATCCAATGCAGAACTGCCTTCAGGGCTTGATCTCACAACCATGAGATCATGACCTTAGTGGAAACTAAGAGTCGATGCTTAACTGAGCCACCCAGGCGCCCATGATGGATTGTTTGTGAAGGATTTATTTTTAATATATTTCATTACCTCTCTTAACTTCTCATTCTTATTTCTCAATATTTAAACTTGGTTTTAGTTTTAATTTACATTAAATTACTAAATTTATTCATTAAATATTTCCCTTGGCTACTCTAGCTTTTGACCCAGACATCATTTTTATCTCATGACATGATTATATAACATTTTAAAAGAGTATTAAAAACTTTCAATAAGAAATGCAGTACGGGGTGCCTGGGTGGCTCAGTCGGTTAAGCGTCCGACTTCGGCCCAGGTCATGATCTCGTGAATTCGGGCCCCACGTCAGGCTCTGTGCTGACAGCTTGGAGCCTGGAACCTGCTCTGGATTCTGTGTCTCCCTCTCTCTCTGCCCCTCCCCAGCTCATGCTCACACTCTGTCTCTGTCAAAAAAAAAAAAAAAAAAAAAAAAAAAAAAGAAATGCAGTATGATTTGCCCACAGTGAATATTTGATAAAAATATTCAGTTCAATTTTGCTTGATAGAATTTCCAGGTAAAATTACTGCATGGTTATTCTCATAAACTATTCTAAATTTGGAAAAGCTGGATTTTAGCCAGGTCTAATGTGTCACTCTCTCTTTATCATGACTCTCTGGGTGGCACACCTATTCACAGAGATCCAGACTCACACTCAAACTCTGTAGGGGCCAAAGAAGTCCTATGAATGAGTGAAACAGGCTGGCTATAAAGTATGCTTTCTTTGCCTATTCTTTACTTTTATTATGAGAGAAATAGACTCTCAAATTTTTCTCGGGACACATGGCCTTCTTGGCTCACCCTTTATTTCTCCACTCTTGAAGATATACTTCTTTGCTGTATAAAAATGTAAAGGTAAGAAAAATGATCACAAATAACCATTGACACAGAGCCACTGTTTCAGCAAACACTGGAAGTAGTAGGAACTCAGAGAAGGTACATGCTGCATCTAAAGGAGGCCACTACTATTCAGCTTGAATAGAGTGAGAGAATTACAAGAATGCAGACACAGATTCCAGTTATGCAGAGAAGCCAGAAACCTGAATGTGGAAATGTTGATAGGACCCAATAAAAACATGTTTGTTGACTTACAGTTTGCACCCTTAGCATATCCTATACTGGCCTAGGTCCTGGCAACACCCGCCCATGCTGTTTTGTGTTTTCCTTGCTGTGATAATCACATTAATGCCCACTCCCTCCACCAACAATGCCCACATCTTAATCCTTAGAATCTGTGAATATGTTACATTATGTGGAAAGGGGCATTAAGGTGGCAAATGCAATCCAGTTTACTAGTCAGGTGATTATCAGGATCCAATGTAATCCCAGCGTCCTAAATATGGAATAGGGAGAAAGAACAGTCAGTGTAGAGATTTGGGAATCAAATGGCCATTTGTGTCTTTGAGATGGAACGGTGTCATGACCTAAAGAATGCAGGAAACCTCTAGGAACTAGAAAGGGCAAGAAAATGAATTCTCTCTGACAGCCTCTAGATCCTTGGTTTTAGATTGGTGAGATCCATTTCAGACTTCTGACGTCCAGAGCTATAAGATAATAAATTTGTATTGTTTTAAACCACTACATTTGTGGTAATTTTTACAGTAGCAATACAAAACAAATACATTCGCTGACATAAATTTAATGTCCAGTGATTGACTTAACTTACTTTTTCATGTGTCCCATCTGTTAGTCTGCATTATTGGAAGTTGACCTGACCAATTAGACATTTCTTTTTTACCTACTCATGTGGTCCTAAGTTATCTGAGATGGTTTGGTGTTGAGTTTCACTTGGATTTTGATCTCACTTTTGCCACCTATAAAATGGCTACCTCATAGACTAACTGGAAAGGAAAATTTAGATATTGCATATAAAGCAAGTACTTAGCACAGTGACTAATTCATAGTGCAATATAAAAAATCTAGGTAATGTTGTTTTGCTATTATTTTATCCTTAAATTTTCACATTTTTTTAAAGGTGATGTAAGTCCTTAGTTACTACTCTGCTGTCTCATTCTGGAATACCATTGTTAGTCCTTGACACAGCCTTTACTTTGTTTAATGACATTCACATTCATCCCTTTCTTTCGTACTGATTTCCATTTATAGGCCATACTTAAATTCTTATTCTAGTATTGGCATATCTCAGCTCTATTCAAAGGAAGTCGGTCAAAGCAGTCAAAGGAAGCCCACATATGACACATTTACATTTTCTGATGTTAAAGATCAGAGCATTAAAAGTAATCTCATGAGTATGTTGTATAAAATTGAATAAAAGAAACCTCATTTAAAATGGAGTCAGTAGGCCAGAAAGGGCAATCTCATGCCTTACCACTCATGGATGTACCTTGCAATCCCAACAGGAAGAAGCCTACTTTAGTGCTGTAGCAGGAGAAAGAATTTCTCTTTGCCCAGCAACAAGCTTAGCCAATAAGAAAATACCATAACTCAGTCATGAGTTGAGAAACCATCATCACCTTGAACTCTTGCTTTCCCTCAGTGGACTTTCATTCAAAATAGCCTCTCTCAACTTTTATCTCTATAAAATAATGTTTCTCTCCTTTGATCTCCAGACTTGTTTTCGGTTTGTCATAGCTTGCATGTCCTAAAGTATAATTGATCTGTTATTCAGGATAAACCCATTTTACTGGTAAAATAACTGGCTCATTTACTTTTAAGATTGATAATAGAAACTTATGTACTCAGAATGATACAGAATGATATACAGTTCAACAATGTGTATATGATGGACAATCAGGAATCTGGATATTTTGCTTTCAAAATATCCAGTTTCAGTTCATTACTTGTTAATTTTATCTCTGTGACTCCAAATGTTTGACAACCCTTCATAAAATTTTTGACAAAATATGTATTAAGGTATCTAATATAAGAAGTAAAACCAGTCACTTACATTTTTTTCTATCTGATACTCCTTCAAAAAAAAGTAGAAGTGATAAGTAAGTAATAATAACAAGTATTTATTGAATGCTTATATTTTTTCAGAATTACCGCTCTAAGAGTTTAGTTCATGTTAACTCATTTAATACTTATTTAATACTTATCTTTTTCAGAGGAGAAAGTAAATCACAGAGAGGTTAAGTACCTTATCCAAGGCCAAGATAGTAAATTATAAGTCCAATATTGGAACCCAGGCATACATTCAAGAGCTTGAACTTTTATTGTTTTTAAATATTTTATTTTTAAGTAATCTTTGCATCCAAAGTGTGGCTTGAACCCACACCCCCAATATCAAGAGTTGCATGCTCCATCAACTGAGCCAGCCAGGTGCCCCTCAGAGCTAGAACTTTTGAATGTTATATAATTCTAATAATAACCTCAAAATAATATTTATTGAGTTATTATCGACTATTTGTGTTCCCTGTAAAGTTTAAAGGTTGAAATACTAAACCTCCCATGTGATAATATTAGGAGATTTGGGAGGTAATTCGGTCATGAAGGTGGAGCTCTCATGAATGGGATTAGTGCCCTTATAAAGAGACATGAGACAGCTGACTTCTCTCTCTTCTCTCTGCCATGTGAGGATACAATAAGAACATGGTTATCTGCAAACCAGGAAATGGGCCTTCATGAGACATGGGATCTGCCAGCACCTAAATCCTGAAGTTGCAAGTGCCCAGAACTATCAAAAATGGTTTGTTGTTTAAGCCATAGAGTCTATGGTAATTTGCTATAGCAACCCAAACTGACTAACACACAGGCATTGAAAGTGATTGCATCACATTGTCTCCTGAGGTGTATGATTTTTATTTTTAGGCTTTTAAAAATAAGTCATCTCACCTAATTTTTATTTCAAGAGAAGTATAGAGGCTGTATATCACAGAGTTAAAGAACATCAAATTATGATGAAAATATTGAAATAGTATTATCATTATAAATAAGTAAAAAGAGAATAAGTAGACCAGAAAGCAGAACAAATACCTGACATAGTGGGGCCTTAGAATTTTATTAGCCTTTTTGAAAAATATTAAAAATGTAAGCCTAGAAGCTATTAAAAAAGCTTAACAGGGGGCGCCTGGGTGGCTCAGTCGGTTGAGCGTCCGACTTGGGCTCAGGTCATGATCTCGCGGTTTTTGAGTTCGGGCCCGCATCGGGCTCTGTGCTGACAGCTCGGAGCCTGGAGCTGGCTTCTGATTCTGTGTCTCCCTATCCCTCTGCTTCTCCCCTGTTCATGCTCTCTCTCTCTCTCAAAAATAAATAAACATTAAAAAAAATTTAAAAAGGCTTAACAATACAGATGAACATAAAAAAAGTCAGGAATCCAGGAGACACCACCACTGGCTGACACCTTCATACATTTTCACTAACTACCTAGTAAATTTTTTAAAATAATTTTCCTTTTCTCTTTGAATAAGACACCAACATAATTTTGACTACAGATACTGTGAATAATTGGATATATTCATCAAAGACTCATTTCAGTTCTTGATTTTCTGTTTCGTTATGCATAGTTTCCTACTAATTTCAAAACAGAAAATATATTTAAAATCCAAATTGACCAGATTCTAGTTAGGTTTCGCAGTTCAATCATATATAGGGTAAAATGTCTTTTATATATGTATAGTCACCAGTTGTCTGGAGAATCATCAAGAACAGCTATATATATGTACACATACACACGTACACACATTTTATTTTATTTTATTTTTTTTATTTTTATTTTTTATTTTATTTTTATTTTTATTTATTTTTTTTTCGTACACACATTTTAAACATGACAGTCATCGTGTTGAGTTATGTAATGTTCCTAAATACAGATTTCTAAAAAAGTAAGATTTATCTTTGATGTAATATTATACTGACTGATATAAAATTTGTAGAGCTATTTCCATGGAGAGATAATTTTGGCATGTGCAAACGATAAACATGAAATGTGTCATTCTTTGTCATATGAAATGGATAATTACACATTTTTTTAAAAAAGTAATATAGAATGCCTTTAGGTAATAGAAGACACAGAATATGCATGGAAATGCTTAGTTAGTGTATCGGACTCTTGCATTTCAGAAGTTTTTCTTAATTGCCACAGGATGGTGTTGCATTTTATGGAATTATGACATTTATTCGCTTAAGGAATAAACAAATTAAAAAAAATAGAAGCTAGGTCCTAAAATGCAAAACATTTCTGCTTAACAGGATTGATATCAACCCCTTATATTGTTAACATTAGATAAACTATATTTTAAAACTAGGGTTTTTAATGTTAATAGATAACATATTGAAAAGAGTATAAACTTTGGAGTTTGATCTCTTTAATGATGGCCTTGACATTTAATGAATAGGCAAACATATACAATCTACTTCAACTCCTAAAATATGACTTTCTGCCTATAAGATGAGTATACTAATATCTACAACATCAGAATATATGAATATTAAAATAAGTGCCCTCAAACAAAGTAATGACTGGGATCTGTATGCCCTGAGGAAAAGTGGCATTTACTACTTACAATAGAGAAATGTTATATAATACATTCTTAAAGAAATGCACATAATCACAAAATGAGTGGCAACAGATAAATACAAAATGCATTTCTTCCACAGGAATTTTTTTTTATGTGTTAGACTTTGAAATGTTTTTTAAATTATTAAAAAATGTAATTTGTACTTATTAATATAGTTTATAACAAGTATAATGCTCACACTTTATTTAACTGTGTCATAAGCCACACTAAGTGGATAAGTGACAGTTGAATTGTTACTCTACAGTTCTCTATGAGCCACTATGTACATGAGAGTCAGTTAGCTTTTTGAAGACATTCTGTCATGAATTCTACTAGAAGCATATCAGAAACAGATTGGTTCTCTCTTTGTGATTATCTTCATCTTCTTTATATATGGTCTTAGAATCAAACATCATAAGCTGGGCAGGAAGAAAATGTACTTGGTTTTATCTTAAATCCTTCATATGAATAAAAAATTGACACATTTTCCTCTGAGCTATGTCACAGGCATTCTTAAATTATCTTGGTGGATATGACCATAATGTGTGGAATGGAAAGCAAAAAAGCAAATTTCACTAGAGCGAAAGAATAATACTGAAAATGTATTAGGACAAAGGTTGAAAACCAGGCAATAGGTCATATTATGGAGAGTTTTGTAGGCCAAGAAGATGAGCTTAGCTTAAGAGGGCTGTCATAGAGGAATACTGACAAACCATATTCAAAGAACATCAGGGTGAAAAGAATACTTGAAGAATATTGATCCAGTGGTGGGAGCAGTATGAATTCTGAAAAGCTGTTTTCCCCATTCATTCTATTATTTAATTATAAGAGTCCTACAAATAATTGCTCCTTTCTGAAAATAGACTTGCATTCTCTTAAGTCAAAGCAAAATTTACTCTTCTACTGAAAGACACTTCTAATGTTCATTGATGTATGTAAAAAAAAAAACCATATTGAAGGGAAAGAAGTCTTAATAATATTTTAAAAAGTAAACAATTGAAAATAATGTCAGATATTTATTACTTATATTTTGCTTGGATATGGCTGCAAATTATCATTGCAAACAATCATCCTAACAACCTCAGAGAATTCAGTCTCAAATAAATTACATCTAGATAAGGTATCTACTCTGAATAACTCTGCATTTCTTTTGCTTGGTTATCCACACTCAGAAATTCTTTTCTGATACCTGAAATGGATAATGATTATGTTGATTATCCTATTGCCAATTCATATTTGCGTGAATGGTAGCCTATAAATTTGTACAATAGTTCAATTCAGGGTGACAAAAGGACCTGGCAAGTGAAGTCTCATGCTCCGATTACAGGAAGTCTCCTGTCTTTACAGGAAGGCTTCTAACGGATTCTGTGCATCAAAAATCCATGAGTATCTATTTCCTACATAAAATGCTTCAAGCAGCTGCTTACTTTTTATGTGTAACTTTCCTTTCCCATGTTCTTTCATTTTCTGATTCCATTAGGGGAAGTCCTTGATTAGGAGCCAGTGGTCTTTAACACCTGCTAATCTCCTTTTGAACAAGGGGAGTGTTTGCCAGGCCGGGCATCTGCAGGCAACAGAGGGCTAGAGTGGCACCAGGGGGGCAGGATGCAGTGGGTATTCAAATCCGCATATCCTGAATCTTTGAATCAAGAGGGTTTCCTTCATTGAACACTTGAGTGGGGTCTCCTAGCAGCTAAGGAAGCCCTGGAGATGTGTAATTAAAGGAATCCATTATGCCCTAAACACAGCGAGACTGTAGCTATTCCTAATTCCCATAGAATTGAGCCAGCTCCTTGTGCCCACTGCAGAGTTTGTGCTCACTCTCCAGGAAGTGCCCGACCGCCCCTCCGCTGTGGGAAGGCAACTGTGAAGGGCTGTAGTATGTTTCCTTGCAGTGGAAAGCAGCTTATATATTGTTGAAAAGGATGTGGTGTTGAAGCCAGCACCTGGGCTCTCCTAACATCCATGCCTGTCAAGCCTAGCTTAAAATTTAATGAGGTCTTTTGGGAGAGGACATTCTACATATTTTTAGTGCATGCCAACTCTTAGTTCACAAATGAAATAATAAAACCCCCAGACCTGAGTTGCACTTTGGAAATAATTCCATCTACCTTTGTCATTTTCTGAGGAGGGAAATATAGCCAAAATCAAGCCGTAGTTACCTAAAGTTCTCAATTTTCTGTTTTCCAGATCTTTCATGTTCATATTGTCCTGAAATTTGATAAAAATATTTATTGTTCTTGCATTAGATGCTACGCTCTCTGCTCTGGTTTGGGGATATAATGGAGAACAAGAGAGAAATGGTCCAGTACTCCATAGAACCTATAGGCTAATGGTAGAAGACAGAAAAGATTTAAGCATTTTAATAAGCGAAAAAGTTTCTATGGAAACAAAAAAAATCAAATAAGGAAGAATAAATAACATAGACTAGCATCAAAGTTAGGCTTTTGTTACTAAAATGGTACATTTTTAAATGAAATATAGAATTCCTTGTAAAATTTATGAGGATATGCTGAGGATTTTGATTACTGAGACATTACATATCTTCTTGAAAGAATATTATAAAACTTCAACAAAACATTTTCCAACTTCAGATTCTTGTGATTAAGGGGGCATGGGTTCATTAAAAATGTATAAATGAATGCATTAATTCAAACAAGTTTTCCTAGGTTAATTAAAATACTTTCACACCTTATAGGAGCAAGTATTCTTGTTTTGTTTTGCTTTGTTTTTAAGAAATTTATTCTACATTGTTTTTCTTTTCTGTGAAAACTTTTACTATTAAGTAAGGAGTTTGCTGTCTGTAGATAGTAAATATAATACTAAAGTCATGCCTTAAAGGAAAGCTGTATAATACAACAGATGGACTGATACTAGTTTAAGACCAGATCCAATGTGTTTGATTATTGATTTATTTTTTGAATAGTAGTTCTTAAATATATTGGGGATCAGTGGAATCTCAAGGTCCATTTGAATATCATATTAAAACTCCAAATAACCTTCTTTTAAAAATGTATGCACCATTGTTTTTTTCACAGACTCTGAATTCTGATCAAGAGAGGAGTATAATTGTATAGCCTAGGCTTTGTCATTCATCCTACCTTGTTTTTTATAAATGTATCAGATCATAAAAAGCAGTTTAGCGTAACTATAGATGACCTATTCTGGACAGAGTAAAGTAAAATATCTTTGGTCATATAAAACAATAGACTCAAAATAATAATACTGAATATATTGAAGGAAAAAATATAAGGGTCTATATCTCAGTTAAAATAATCAAAGCAATAACTAATTTTACTTATTTTCACCATGGGTATACACATCTCAAGTTCCATGTTAAGTATCAGTTCCATGTTTATAATAAAGGGGGGTAAAACCAGAAACATTAAAGTAATGTGACAAAGATGATGATATCTGGAAATCATCACTTGAGCAACAGTTTACTGACCCACAGATTTCCAGCTTAGAACAGAGAAACTTGGGTGCACATATCCCTTCAAAAGTCACAAGATTCTCTTTGTGTAGAGGTCAAAATTAATAGCAGTGAGTGAATTTTACCACTTGATTACAGGTTCTTAACAAACAAATTCTGTAATTATTTTTTGCTAGAATACTGTTCCATAAACATTTGTTGAGTCAATTAATGTATTTCACAGGGAAGGAAACTACAAAACAAAGAGAAACGGTCAAATTGTTATCTGAGATAGACTAGGGCGCTCACATCTCTGGAAGTGCTTCAGTAGACACTACATTATCATTTATTAGGAACTTGGAGAAGAATTCTTAAATTGGAAATGAGATGAATATATCGGATTTCTAAGTCTCTATTTAAATAGTTTAATATTCCTTTATGGAGGAGACATTTCCTTTTCTTCAGAGAATATGATGGGTTAATATAGAAAAGCAGGAATTTATTTGTCATCTAATAATATATTAAAAATGGTGGTACTGCTCTGTCTTATAAATTTATGTGAACTCTCCAACACAACATACATTTAAATAAAAGCATCTTATATTTTGATACATGGTGATAAATTTAAGTATTCTTTTTTTTAATTTTATAGTAGAAATTACATAATATCCCTCCAACTGAAGACTACAAATAAAATACAATTGCAAATTCATCTTCAGACGAGACCTCTCCAAGGATCTTAACTCTATGAGATTGCTGAGACTAAAAGAAGAGATTAAAAAACAAATAAATGAAACCCACACAAATGTTAAAAGAATAGTTTTTTAATAGGGTTAATTAACAAAATAAGTTGTACGTAAAATGTTCTTATGGCAAATATTAGGGTTTTTTTTTCTGTTTGAATTTCCGGCATGCAATAAAAATACAATGCAAGTACATTTTTACAGTGGAGATCAATTAAACATGACTGGTATCATGCTATTTGCAAATGTATTTTAAATATCAGCTTTCAATCCATGCAAATGTATTATTTTGTTTGGAAGCATGGCTTGGTCCTATAGTTTATCACAATTTGTGTGTGTAGCTGTGAGATTCTACTGCAAATTCTTGCAGGAATGATGTTGATAAATTAAGGTAACACAATGATTTCATGTGGATCAGTTCTAAGGATAGTAGAAAAAAGAAATGAACAAACTATTGGGGAAGAGGCATCATCTTTCTGTAAAATTAATGCATTTCAAAGGCAGACAGTTAACCCAAATGACGATGATAATGCCATCTGTAAGCGCATACAAAGCTCATACAATTTGTTTTGTATTGCTATGTTTTTACTTTAACATTACTCAAAAAAGAGGTAGAGTCTGTATTGCCATCTTATAACAATAACTACTAGATGGGATAAGGAAGAATCACTAATTATGCCACCAATGATCTCTTAAAACTTTCTGGTTTCTTATTTTTAACTATGGGACTTATTCTTTGGAGACTCCATAAGGAGGAATCATATTATTTCTGTAACCTATATAGCATAAAAGTTTATTAAAAAGTTAAAATTTACTAAAATTTATTTTTGTTAAGTTTATTTATTTTCAGAGAGACAGAGACAGCATGAGCAGGGGTGGGGACGGGGGAAGGGCAGAGAGAGAGGGAGTAAGAGACAGAATCCCAAGCAGGCTCCGTGCCACCAGCACAAAGCCCAATGTGGGGCTTGAACTCACCAACCACGAGATCATGACCTGAGCCAAAATCAAGAGTTGGATGCTTAACTGACTGGCTGCCCAGGCACGCCAAAATTTACTAAAATTTACTAAAAATTGTCAAAAAAAATTTTGGCTGCCATTTCATTTCAAGATGGCAGGTTGTAACTTGTGAGACACAAAAAAACTTGTTTTGTTTTTGTTGTTGTTATGTAAGCTGACTTTTTAGGTAACCATTATAGAACTTTTATGTAAACTCCAAAAACTAAGTGATTGTGGTGAGAAGTAAGGACAATGAAAAATATTTTTTAACCATATGTTATATGCTTGGCAGTTAATTACATACTCAAAATAAAAGAAACAAAACCTCAATTTTATTTGATAAATATTTACTGGCTTAACAGTTTCTCATCTTAATTTGGATTCCCAATCAGAAAAAAGTGTGTTAGCTAATGAGTTGATACAAATTCCAGGTCTACTTTGCAATTACAGTTTTCAAAATGAATTAATGTATAATTCTTCTGGATAATTAACCAATCATTTATTTTAACATTTTATTTGCATGAAACTATTCATCAGGATCTACCCTTACTTGATAAACTGAAGGTGTGTTTCAAGTTTCTAACGCTGATACCTATATCATTGAAAAGAATAGGCAGATAAGAAATAAAAACCCAAAGACAATAAATATAAAATGTAGTATAGTGGCATATTCTGGAATTCTATTCCTTAATATCTATGTGCCATTTAGAATGATTTGCTATGCAAAGGATTATACACAATACCAGGAAATGATGGTAATTTAAACAATGAATTCTGAAATCAAAAGAATAGCATGTAGTTTCTTTGGTGGATAATTTACATAGAAGTTTGTAGATTAAAAGAGAAAACACATATGGAGAAGTAAATTTTATGGACACTTGTGTCTTCTGATAGTATATCTTTTTAGTTTCCTCTCCAGCCATCCCCAGTGTACCTCTATTATAGAAATATGCACTCTTCCTGTCAAGATTATATTATGAATTCATAGAGAAATAATCAAACCTTCTACTTAAATTTATAGCAGTGATGACTGAAACATATGCCAAGAATATTTAAAGATCTATAACCATGGTCAAAAACAAAATAAGATATATCTGTTTACCTAACACAGAATAGTGAGAAGAAGCAGAATCCACAGATCTGCTGAACTTCAGACTAGGAAAAAGTATGCAAAAGCATCTCATAAATGGTAAAGAGGAGAACCAGGCTCACTGGAAAGAACTGGAGCTAATGTACATTCTCTCTGTCTATGAAAGGACATTAAATATCTACAATAATTGCTTAGGTCTACATCTAGCTTTAAGCTTCTGTTTCAGTAACAGGAAGAGTGGGGAAAGCCATGTGATCAGGACCATGGTCGTGCCATACACTGTAGTAGACTCTGGGTCTAAAGTTCTCTCTTGTCCAGCAAAAAAGCAGACACAAGATTAAAATGCAAGAGATGGCTAATGTCTGGGAAAAGACAAGATCCCTGAATAAGGGTCCTTGCTCCATATTTATTAAGATCAGAAGTCTTACAAATGTGATGGGACTGGACAAAGAGACAATGAACCTGTGAACATTAACTTATGGGCATGAGGGAAAGGGGGGTTTGAAGATATATGGTTTTAGGGGGTTTGGGTCAATATAAACCAAATTCCTGGCACTGGATGTTAATGGCAGACATGACAGATATGAGGTGCCATGTCTGTTTACCTTAGCCAGCCTATATTAATAAGGTACCTTTCTTTTGTTAATTAGCTCTGCTCTGAGCAGCATCACCTGCAGTGGTCTATAGCCCTATTTCCCTGTTTATCCAATTTGGTCCTTCCTTCCTGTGACAGCAGCTTTCTGCTATAGTACTAAATTGGGGGGGCATTTTTGCCCTGAATACCTAATCTTGTTTACCTCATATACCTTTGTATTGGGGCCTTTGCCCCGCCCTCTCTATCCTAGGGGCCTCTGACCCCCCTACTCTATCCTGGGAATCTTTGCCCACCCACCCCTACACTCACCCTATTTATCTAACCTTGTTTACCCAAACTGGGTGTGAGCATCCTATGGCTTTGTAATTCTTTATGTCTTGTTAACCCATCAGTGCAGGCTCAGGGAATTCCTAAGCTTATTCCCCACAATGCATGGGATATAAAACTAGATCAATAATATCTCCATAGAATGAGAGCCCTGTATTACCAATATTTCTAATTTTGAATTGGAAAACCACACTTGCATGATGGAGAAAAGCATACTTCTAGATATGAAGGGGATGTCATAATGTTGAGAGGTTGGAGGGACGGAGTTAATAAGAAGGAAGAAGAAGTAGAGAAGAATGAGAAGAAACTCTCTTTCAAGATGAGCTTACAATCTAAGTTTCACAACATACCAAGAAAACTAAATGAACAGAAGCCAACAGTTTCAGTAAGTGGATTGATTCATGACAATGAATCAACTCCAATGAATTTATTCCAATGAACAATCTGAAAAGGACAGAAATAAGTATGATAAAGAACCCAGAGATATAAAAGTAGAAATAATAGCAAAAAAAAAAAAAAAAAAAGAATAACAGTTGATACCGCAATAAAAAGTAGACATAAATGAAGACCAGAGAGAACTAAAAAGAAGCAAATAGGAGACAAGAGGATATAGATACAGATATATCTATTTATTTCAATCTTATCTACATCTATACGTAGATAGGCAGATACAGATACATTTATTGTTAATACGATAGAAGAAAAACAGGTTAGGTTGGTCACAAATGAAAATAGGATTAACTATAAAGAGAGATGAGAAAATTAAAACATGAAAATAAATTTGAGAAATGAAGAGGAGATTTAAGTGCTCCAACAGATGTCTAATAAAAGTTCTAGAAGTAGAAAAGAGAACACAGAATGCAGAGTTGATACTCAAAAAGACAATGCCTAAGAGTTTTCAAGAATTTAAAGAGAATTTAAATCCTGAAAGAGAAAATAAACATCCAATATTGAAGAAAAAAAATAAAAATACATCCAAACTCACAAATTTTGAATTGAAAATAATGTCAATGATTAAAAAAAATGTTTACTCAGAAGGTAAAACAGATAATCTACTGATAAATGTCATTAATGCAATATAATTTTTGTTAGTAAAAATTTATTATGGAAAAAAATTGGATTAATATTTCCAAAATGATGAAGGAAAATACCTGTAATATCTTAAATTTTAGCTAAAATGTCATTCAAAAAATAGCAATATTTTAAGGTATACTACCACTTATAGATTCTAGAAAAAGAGCTAGTAAGGTAATCTGAATCTGAAAACTTAACTTAGAAGCAATGTAAGCTGCAAATTTGTCAAAGCATGCTGGAAAATATGAACTACACTATAGTAATAATAAGGGTGCTTGGGTAGTTCAGTGGGTTAAGTGTCAGACTCTTGATTTTGGCTCAGGTCATGATCTCACTGTTGGTGACTTCGAACCAGGCATGGGTTCTGCAATGATAGCATGGATCCTGCTTGGGATTCTCCCTCTTCCTCTGCCTCTCCCTTGCTCACAGTCTCTCTGTCTCTCTCAAAATAAATAAATAAACTTAAAAAATAGTGATAATAATAAAATTAGATAATGAGTTAAAGACAGATGGGATTCACATCTTTTTTAAGGGAAGGGGAATTGATGTACTGAGTATCTTTAAACCCAGCATATTATGAAGGTAAATATGTTTGATAAAATACTAAGTGTAGGGGAGCCTGGGTGGCTCAGTTGGTTAAGCCTCCGATTTTGGCTCAGGTCATGATCTTGCAGTTCATGGATTCGAGTGAGCCCCACATTGGGCTCTACACTGACAGTGGGGAGCCTGCCTGGGATTCTCTATCTCCCTCCACCCACCCCCCAAAAAATAAATTAATTAAAAGAAAATACTAAGTGTAGTAGATAGCATAAGAGAAATAAATTCTATAATATCTAAATCAGTAAGAAAAAATCCAAGAGAATCCTATAAAAAAATCTAAGAAAATAATAATAAAGATAAAACATATTAGGAGATAGTAGAAATGAATCTAAATATATTGGTAATTACAAAGTAAAAACAGATTTTTTTTTTTAACGTTTATTTATTTTTGAGACAGAGAGAGACAGAGCATGAACAAGGGAGGGGCAGAGAGAGAGGGAGACACAGAATCTGAAACAGGCTCCAGGCTCTGAGCGGTTAGCACAGAGCCCGATGCGGGGCTCGAACTCACGGACCGTGAGATCATGACCTGAGCCGAAGTCGGACGCCTAACCGACCAAGCCACCCAGGCGCCCGTAAAAACAGATTTTAAGTCACTAATTAAAATTTACAGATTATCAGAAATTATTATTTTTTAAATCTCAGCAATAAAATGCTTGCTAAAGATATACCCTAAAAAATATGCAATTAACACAGAAAGTATGAAAATGTAAAGATGACAAATATTTCATCAGGCAAATGCTAGCCAAAAGACTACTCTTATAGCAATATTAATATCAATCAAAATTAAATTTAAGAATCATAAAGTTGTATGCAGCCAACAAAACCATCATAAAATATATAAAGACTGAGAAAAATAACAGAAAAAAATTGATAATTTTATTCAATATAAAAAAATGAAAGTAAAACTAATAT
Source organism: Panthera onca (assembly GCF_046562875.1). NCBI lineage: Eukaryota > Metazoa > Chordata > Mammalia > Carnivora > Felidae > Panthera > Panthera onca. The sequence continues at coordinate 39,373,319 of NC_138347.1, read as the reverse complement.
TGCATATTCAAGGCATTAAAATGGTAATAAAATAATATTTTAAGTCATTTTAGAATAAAAATGCAAATTTAGATAAAATATGCAAATTTATCAAAAAACAAATCTAAAAACATGACACATGAAAAAATTTAAAATCCGAATAATCTTATATCTATAAAGATATTAAATTTGTGACTAAATTTTGAAACAAATATAAGTGGCCATCAGGATCCAATCAGGAGACAGAAATACTATTAACAGTTTGAACATAGAAAATTAAATATAAAGGTTATTAACTGGAAAAGGAGATAGCAGCTGTTAAAAGGGATAAAAGAGGATTCTAAATTATAAGGAATAATAAATGTAGGAAGCAGCTATGACTTTGAGGCAAGGGGCAGAACAACAAGGGAGGAACATACTTGGAAATGGGACTCCCACAAATTCAGATGTCTTTGGTAAAAGTATGGCTGCGTCTCATAGAATAATGAAGTTTGTTGAGGTGCTACAAACAAGAGCTTGTCTGCTATTAGCCACTTCCTGGGGTACAGGCAGAGTTCATTAGGTATTAATGGGCTACCTATGATGTACAGGAATTCACCCACTAGGGTGCTAGCAGTCTGGACTTGGTCCACAAGAAGCAATCCACTACAGTGCAGTAAAAACACACTGTAGGGTGAGTATCACTAGGTTTCATGCATGGGGCAGGCAGCTCTGGAATTAGAGGAAGAAAACCACTCCAAAACAGGGGTGAAAAGCCCCTCCCACTACTATGTCTTATAGTGTCTCTTTAGCACCCTCTGTTGGCAAAGTCTAATATTGGTCCAGCTGGAAAAGCGGAAATGCCTTCAAGGTCCAGCTCCATATCACAAAGTCTGGCAAAGAAAGGTTCATATGAAGTTGGGAAGCAATACATTGATAACTGCATAAACTTGTTGGTCCAGATAGCATCAATAGTGAATTCTCTCAAGACCATTGAAAATATCAGAAAAACATATCTAGGAATAAATGTAACAAATAATTCGAAAGACCGAAAATACAAAATCACCAATGCAATGCAATAAGACACGTCATTCCGACAAATGGCACTGGAACAATATTCAAATGGGAAAAAAGATAACACATGATAACACCCCATAAACACACATGAAAAATCCATCTGAGAAAAAATTGAGACTCTATAATACTCCATAAATGTACAAAAAATTTATTGGAGATAAATTGTAGACTTAATTGTAAAAGCTCCTCTAACAAAATATAGGAGAATATCTTTGGGAGCATGGTCTCATAAAAACTTTTTTATTCAGAAATCACAAATTACTAACCACAAAATAAATATTAAACTGGAAAACTGAAAATTGAAAAAAAAAAGAACCTCTTCTTATTGAAATCTCCTTATAAAAATAAAATCAAAGGGCGCCTCAATTAGTCAGTTGAGCCTCTGACTTCGGCTCAGGTCATGATCTCACAGCTCGTGAGTTCGAGCCCCGCATTGGGCTCTGTGCTGACAGCTCAGGGCCTAGAGCCTGCTTCAGATTCTGTGCCACCCTCTCTCTCTGCCCCTAACCAACTTACATTCTGTCTCTGTCTCTCTCAAAAATAAGTAAACATTAAAATTTTTTTTTAAATAAAATCAAAACACAGAAATATTCAAAATATATATTTGATAAAGAATTAATATTCAGAATATGTAAATAGTTATATAATTATAAAGGCAAACAATGCAACTAAAAATGAGCCAAAGTCTTGCACCCAAAAGAGCATGTACAACTAGTTAAAATATGTGTGGAAAATTGCTAGCCATCATTACTTATCAAGAAACTTAATATAATAAGATATAACTACATACACATGAAGTACATCAAATTATGAAGGGCTAAGTGTGAAATATTAGAGAGGACGGAGAAAATTTTAAAATTTCACTCACCACTACTGAAAGTACAAAATGTATGCAAAAATTTTGGAAAATGGTAGTTTGTAATAAAATTACACAAGTTCATGTTTCAGCATTTGCAAAACATTTATCTTTAGGAAATAAAAGCATATATCCACACAGAAAGAAAAGAGAGACTTGGGCAAGCATGCCTATTGTTATTTATAATGCTAAAATTTTTTTGGCACATTTGTCTAATCATATACTACTCAGCAGTAAACAAAAAATACTAATATAAACATCAACATTGATAAATCTCAAAATAAACCAAAAATGATCTCAAAAATCCAGACACAAAGTATGTATAGTATTTGGATTATGTGAGTTTCAAAATCAGACAAAGTTAATTTATGATGTTAGGAATCAAAATAGTGAATTGCTATTGGTGGTGGGGGCGGGGGGGGGAGGTTGACTGAAAAGTAATTTGTGAGAACTTCCTAAGATATGATAGTGTTCTACATAAGCTATGCTTTCATCAAAATTCATCAAACTATACACTTAAGATCCATATATCTTACTGTGTTAGACCTCAAAAAAGAGAAAATATTATGAAAGAGAGAAAATAAGATTCAGAAAGAGAGTAAGATATTCTATATTCATAGAGAAACTCATTAGCTTAAAAATATATTAATTCCCCAAATTAATTTAACTAATTACATTACAACAACAAGGATATTTTAGGTTTCTCTTAAAAGATAGACTCTACATTTCATAAAGAAGACTTTGCCAGAACAGATTTTCACCTCCTTCTAAACAGTCATCTATTATTATGAAGACTAGAAAGCTAAGAACTATTTACCTCAGAATTCCTAGAAGCTTAAGACCCACAGATAGCCAAGAAGCCAAATCTGTAGAAAATATTAAAGTTTAACAACATGTGATATCAACTATTCACAAAAAAGTTGGATTTGTAGTAAACATCACTGTATGAAGCATCTGGTATTGTTTTTAAAAATGTTTTAATGTTTATTTTTGAAGAAAAGAGACAGCGTGAGCAGGGGAGGGGCAGAGAGAGAGGGAGCACACACAGAACTGGAAGCAGGCTCTAGGCTCTGGGCTGTCAGCACAGAGCCTGATGTGGGGCTCGAACTCACGAGCTGTGAGATCATTACCTGAGCCAAAGTTGGGCACCCAACCGACTGAGCCACCCAGGTGCCCCAAAGCATGTGGTATTTCTGATAAAGCTGTGATAAAGTTTCGGAGACCAGTCTGGTATCCAAGGTTACAGTGACACAGGCTGACCCAAGGTAAAACAAAACAAAACAAAACAAAACAAAACAAAACAAAACAAACAAAAAAACTTCAAATGAGACGTTTTCCCTGACTGCTTTGCTTCTGGCTTTGTATATCCAAGCCAAGTTGCCTGCTCATTCTGGATATCTAATATCTTTAATAAATCCCCTTTCCAGTATTCTGTTGTCTGTAACTAAGAGACTTCACTGGTACAACAGTGAAGGATATAAATATCCACAACATTTCTAAAAGAATATCTCTCCTCTGGCATCTAGGTGGCTCAGTCAGTTGAGTGCCCAACTTCAGCTCAGGTATCTCACTGCTCCTGAGTTCAAGCCCTGTTTTGGGCTCTGTGCTGACAGCTCAGAGCCTGAAGCCTGCTTCAGAATCTCTGTTTACCCCTCTCTGCCCCTCCCCTACTTGCACTCTGTCTCTCTCTCCCAAAAATAAACATTAAAAAAAAGAGAGAGAGAGAGAAAACCTTTCACTATTAGATACCAAGACTTAAGCTATAATATATAAAACAGGATACTATTGCCTCATGGAGTAAATGAAAGACATCTTAGAAACAAATCCACAATTATATGGATAGTCTCCAAATGTGTAGGGATTACAAGAACAACAACAACAAAGGGAATTTTAAGTCAACAGTTTGGGATCCATCGGCTTTCCATGAGAAAATAAAGATATCATTTAGGTGGGCGCCTGGGTGGCGCAGTCGGTTAAGCGTCCGACTTCAGCCAGGTCACGATCTCACGGTCCGTGAGTTCGAGCCCCGCGTCAGGCTCTGGGCTGATGGCTCAGAGCCTGGAGCCTGTTTCCGATTCTGTGTCTCCCTCTCTCTCTGTCCCTCCCCCGTTCATGCTCTGTCTCTCTCTGTCCCAAAAATAAATAAACGTTGAAAAAAAAAAAAAAAATTTAAAAGATATCATTTAGGTATTTCAAAGCCATACACAAAGAATTATACTACTTTCAAAGGAGTGTTTTCAATTAAACTTACAGCTGACTGCTCTTAGGAGGAAATGTAGGAGAAAGGTCTCAGGTTAAGAAAAAAAAAAAAAGTCAAATAAGACAACACCCTAAAAGACAACACATATAGAGGAACATGGATGATTTTATGATAATAAAGGTGGACAACAGCAAAATTAGTTTTCTATATGATAGTACTGTAATAACAAAACAATTAGACTAAGAAAAGATAGTTGTGGTATTTTGACCAAGAATTGGTATATATACAATGTCTAAAGAATTTAAAAAATAAATGAGATGAAACCACCCTGTGCAAGTAAACTAATAGACTAAAAATATATCTGGAGAAGAAAAAAGGATGGAAAATGAAAAAAAAACAAAAAACAGAAAACAAAAAAACGAAACTGTGACGTCTAGAAGTATGACTTACTCAGAGGTGATGACGTAGTGAAATTGGAACTGATTCAGTGCTTGTGGGTATATACATTGGCACAAAGTTTTTATTTTTTATTTTTAAGTTGTTTTTATTTATTTTAAGAGAGAGAGTGTGTGTGCATGAGATTGGGAGGGTCATCGAGAGAGGGAGAGAGAGAGATTCCCAAGCACGCTCCCTGCTGTCAGCACAGAGCCTCATATGGGGCTCAAAGATGCCCAACCACGAGGTCATGATCAGAGCCAAAATCAAGACCCTGAGGTGAAATCAAGAGTCAGACGTTTAAAGGACTGAGCCTCCCAGGTGTCCCCAGCACAAACTTTTTAAACCCCGTTAAGTGATGCTTCTTTTTCCCTCACAACTTTCCTTGCTTTGAAGTCGGCTCTGTCTTAAATTAATGTATTTACTCCTGCTTTCTTTTGATGCATATCAGCATGGTACATTTTTCTGCATCCATTTACTTTTAATCTAGATGTGTCTTTATATTTAAAGTGCGTTTCTTTCGGACAACATATAGTTAGGTCTTGTTTTTTGATCTACTTTGATGGTCTGTGTCATTTAATTGTTCTTTTAGACCATTGATGTTCATAGTGGTTATTGATAGTTGAATTAATATCTAACATGCTTGTTACTATTTTCTTTTTGTTCTTGTTCTTAGTTTCTATCTTTTTCACCCTTTTTTTTTGTGGTTTTTACTGAGCATGTGATGATTCCATTTTCTCTCCTGTCTTAGCAAATCAGTTCTATTTCTCTCCGTACTTTTTTTAGTGACTGTCCTAGAGTTTGCAAAATACATTTACAGCTAATGCAAGGAATTATATCAAGTAAAACTATTCCACTTCATGGGTAGCACAAATGTCTTAAAATAACAAAATAATTCTTATCCTTCCCTCATATCCCTTATAACATTCCTGCCATTCATTTCACTTATATATAAAAGCATAAATAAGCATAAATGGGTCTATATACATATAATATGTATGTATAAGATATATACATAAGCATACATAATCAAATACATTGTTGCTATTATTAGACATTAGCTAAGAGGAAAACTAAAAGTTTTTACCTTCACTTATTTCTTCTTTGATGCTATTCCTGATGTTATGTAGATCCAAGTTTCTGACCTGTATTATAGGTCCTTCTCTAAAGAATTTTAAATATTTCTTGAAAAGCAGGTCAACTGGCAACAAATTCCATCAATTTCTATTTCTTTGACAAAATCATTATTTCTCCTTTGCTTTTGAGGGATGATTTTGCACAGTACAGAAGTCTACATTGGAAGTGGGTTTTTTGTTTGTTTGTGTTGTTTTGTTTCTTTTTGTTTCTCTCAACACTTTAAATACTTCATTCTCTTCTTGTTTGCACGGTGCCTGGGAAATCAGATGTAATTCTCATCTTTTATTCCTCTATAGGTAAGGTATTTCTTCCTCTGGCTTCTTTCAGGAATTTTTCTTTATTTTATATATATATGCTTGTATGTACGTATATATGTATGTATTGGCATTTATCCTGCTTTGTGTTTTCTAAGCTTCCTGGGTCTGTGTTTTATTGTCTCACATTAATTTGGGGAAATTATCAGTAATTATTGCTTTAAATATACATATTTTCTTCTGTTCCTTTCTTTCTTCTCCCTCTGTTATTCTCATTATGTGTATATTATACTTTTTATAGTTATCCCTCAGGCTTTGGATATTTTGTTCTGTTTTTTGTTTGTTTTCTGTTTTTTGTTTGCTGTTTTTTGTTTGTTTTCTTGTTTGCTTTAGTTTTTTCTTTCTTTTTCTCTATTTTTTATTTTTTGGGAATTCTATTGATCTATCCTTTAGGTGAGAGATTCTTTCCTCAGCTGTATCTAGTCTACTAATGAGCCCAAGAAAAAGCATTCTTCATTTCTGTTACAGTATTTTTTTTATCTCTAGTGTTTATTTTTGTTTCTTTATTAGGATTTCCATCTCTCTGCTTATGTTGCCCATGTGTTCTTACATGCTGTCTACTTTACCTATTAGAGTCCTTACCGTATTAATTATAGCTGTTTCAAATTCCTGGTCTGATAATCCCAACACCCTGTGTATGGTTTGGATACTTTCTCTTTCTTCTCAAAGTGTGTTTTTGCCTTTGGTACGCCTTGTAATTTTTTTTTTTTTTTTTTTGACATGAGGTATCAGGTAAAGAAACTGCTGTAAATAGGTCTTTTAACGATGTAATGAGGTGGTGGGGAAGAAAAATATTCTGTAATCTTTGGATTATTAGGTTTCAGACTCCAATGAGCCTATGCCTCGGGACTGTAAAACTTACAAGTGTTTCTCATTTTTCTCCTCACTGAGACAAGCCTCTAGAGGGGGTTGCAGGTAGGTTTTTCCCTTCTTCCACCTGGAAGTCTAGAGCCAGGTAGAGTTGGTGATTTTCTTTCCCCCAGTCAGTCAGGCTCTGGTAATAGGCCAGCACATTAGGGTCTGGTTAACTACTTTCCCCTGACAGCAGGCCTTGTAAAGAAAAGCAGAGTGCTTGGGCATGTTTCAAAATGGTTCCTTTTCGACCCCTGCCAGAGCCCATGGTAACTTTTTTTCATATATTTACTGTGGGAACCTGGTCCAACTTCTGGAGATAAATCTTCCAATATAGTAGGGGCATCTATATTACTCGGTCTGTCTGGAATTTTTAACTCTCAGAATTGTCCACACTGAGTCTCCTGATATTTGTCAAATAAGTTCAGGTTTTCCAACCACTGGGTGGTTCCCAGGGTGGTATTTGCTCATGAATATCTGCTCAAGGTAAGCTATGACTCCCTGTATTTGCTTATGTGTCTCTCCAGTCTTGGGGGCATTGGCTTGCCCTCGTTCCTTGCTCTTTTAGGAATCCAAGAAGAACTGAAGCTATTTCAGTCCACTAAGCCTTTTTTTTTTTTTTTTTTTTTTTTTTGTGGTTAGGATGGAGTGGTGACTTCCGGGATCCTTGTATATGGATTGAAAACCAGATATGAGCAATAGCTATTAAAATTGAAAAAGACTGCATGTTTCTGATTATCCTAAAGTCTAACTTTTAAATTTACATCCTTGAGATACATTTTCCAATATGTATAAGAATGTATGTACAAAGATGTTCATTGTAGCATTGTTTAGAGTTCAAAAAACATGGAAACAAATGTGCATCAGTAAGAAAATGGGTAGAATACAGTTAGGGCATTCTTTGAATACTTTGTACAGAGAAATTAAAAATAAAGTAGCTTTATATGCATCAACTTGGCTATGTCTCAAGAAAATAATGTAAGTGAATAAATCAAGCTTCAGAAGGATTTCATGTAGTTTTATAATATGTAAACAGTCCCTCTTTGTGTTTATAGAAATATTTATATGCAGACAAAATATAAGTACAAAGGTTACAAAGTGTTATGTTAAATTATGACTGTCCACCTACCCCTCATTTCCCATCCCTATGGAGAGATACAGTCAAAACTTTACTGGGAAGAGGGGAGTTAAAAACTGTTTGTAATATTTTAATTTTAAGAAAAATTATATAAAGTCAAAATTGAAATAATCACTTTTAATTGTGAAGTATAGATACACAAGCTTTTTAGATTTTTTTTTTTACTATACTTTTCTGTTTAATAAGAATTAAACATTTTCTTGGTTAATATATTCTAATTGTAGAAAATTTAAAACATTATAGCTTCTGTGTTTGAGTCTTGGCAGGACTTTATAAAGTTTGGTTGAAATAAATGGTATAAAAATTATATCATGTACAACACTGTGTTCTGCCTTTTTTCCCACTTAATGGAATATTAGAAGTAGTGAAGACTGGATATCTGGATTAGGTTACATTTGTTCAAACACCAGATTCATGGATGGACAACTTATTTAACTTCTTTGTGCCTCAGTCTCCTCAAAAGTAAAATAAAGCAACCATAAGATACAAGGTTGTGTAAACATTAAATGAATTAATACATGTAAAATACTTGGAACAGTATCTAGCACATAGGAAGTTTTAATATCTATTAGACTTTGTTATTATTCCTCAGGTCATTTAAAACTCGAATATGTAACATGAATGGCTGTATAATATTCTAATTTCACACTATTTTACAGTGCTTTTTACATTTTACCACAACTTTTCCAAACCTGCATTAATAATTTTAATATGTTCCAATTAACCATATGTTTATATCATTTTACTTTTAAAATGGAAGATATAGGTAGTAGTAATTGTTGAACCATTGTATAGTTGAGAAATATTTCTATTGTGCACAAAAAGAAGAAGTTATTGGATTAAAACTTTTTTCCTCAAATCTCTGAAACTATTCTGCCTTTTGTATATTGTATATATTGTAAATATATACATACATATGTAAATATGTACATACATATGTATGTATATATACAATTTACAAATATGTACATACATATATGTGTGTGTGTATATATATATATATATATATATATATATATATATATACACCACTTCTTTATCCATTCATCAGTTGATGAACATTTGGACTCTTTTCATACTTTGGCTTTTGTTAATAGTGTTGCTAGAAACATTGGGGTGCACATGCCCCTTCAGATCAACATTTTTGTATCCTTTGGATAAATACCTAGTAGTGCAGTTTCTGGGTCATAGAGTAGTTCTATTTTTAACTTTTTGAGGAATCTTCCTACTGTTTTCCAGAGTAGCTGCACCAGTTGGCAACCTACCAGTGATACGAAAGTGTTCCCCTTTCTCTGCGTCCTCGCCAACATCTGTTGTTTCCTGAGTTGTTAATGTTAGCCATTCTGACAGGTGTGAGGTCGTATCTCATTGTGGTTTTGATTTGTATTTCCCTGATGATGTGATGTTGAGGATTTTTTCATGTGTCTGTTAGCATTCTGGATGTCTTCTTTGGAAAAGTGAGTATTTGTGCCTTCTGCCCATTTTTTAACTGGGTTTTTTGTCTTTTGGGAGTTGAGTTTGATAGGTTCTTCTTTATAGATTTTGGACACTAACTATATGATATGTCATTTGCAAATAACTTCTCCTATCCTGTCAGCTGCCTTTTAGTTTTGCTGAATGGTTTCCTTTGCTGTGCAGAAGCTTTTTACCTTGATGAGGTCCCAATAGTTCATTTTTGGTTTTGTTTCCCTTGCCTCTGGAGAAATATCTAGTAAGAAATTGCTGCAACCAAGGTCAAAGAGGTTGCTGCCTATTTTCTCCTCTAGGATTTTGATGGCTTCCTGTCTTACATTTAGGTCTTTCATCCATATTGAACTTATTTTTGTGTATGGTGTAAGAAAATGCTCCAGTTTCATTTTTCTGCATGTTGCTGTCTAGTTTTGCCAGCATCATTTGCTGAAGAGACTGTTTTAAAAAAAATAAAATTTAACATTTATTTATTTTCAAGAGAAAGAGACAGAGAATGAGGGGGAGATGGACAGCAAGAGAGGGAGACACAGAATTGGAAGCAGGCTCCAGGCTCTGAGCTGTCAGCACAGAGCCTGATGCGGGGCTCAACGTGAGATCATGACCTGAGCTGAAGTCGGACGCTCAACCAACTGAGCCACCCAGGTGCCCCAAGACTGTGTTTTTTCCATTGAATATTCTTTCCTGCTTTGTCAAAGATTACTTGACATATGTTTGTGGGTTCATTTCTGAGTCCTCCGTTCTGTTCCATTGATTTCTGTGTCTGTTTTTGTGCCAGTACCATACTATCTTAAAGACTACAGCTTTGTAATATAGCTCAAAGTCTGAAATTGTGATGCCTTTGGTTCTGGTTTTCTTTTTCAAGGTTGCTTTGACTATTCAGGGTCTTTCCTGGTTCCATATAAATTTAGGATTGTTTGTTCTAGCTCTGGGAATAATGATGGTGTTATTTTGATAGGGATTGCATTGGATGTGTAGACTACTTTGGTAGTATAGACATCTTAACAATATTTGTTAAGGGCAGAGAGAAAGAAGAGAGCAAGAATCCCAAGCAGGCTCTGCACTGCCAGCATGCAACCTGTTGTGGGGCTTAAACTCACAAACTGTGAGATCATGACTCAAGCTGAAGTCAGATGCTCAACTGACTGAACCACCTAGGTGCCCCAGGAGATTTCTGATAACATTGAATTTCTTTGCTGGTTAGAGGTCTGTTAAAATTTTCTATTTTATCCTGTTTATGTTTTGGTAGTGTGTGAGTTTCTGGAAATTTGTCCCTTTCTTCTAGATTTGCCAGTTAGTTGGCAAATAATTTTTCATAGTCTTCTCTTACTGTTTGCATTTCTGTGGTGTTGATTGTGATGTCTTCTCTTTCATTTCTGATTTTATCTACTTGGATCCTTTCTCTTTTCCTTTTAAAAGTCTCCCTATGGGTTTATCAATTGTGTTAATTCTTTCAAAGAACCAGGTCTTAGTTTTGTTGATGTGCTCTGTGTGTGTGTGCGTGCATGTGTGCGTGTGTCTATATCATTTATTTCTGCTAAATCTTTATTATTTATCTTCTGCTGGCTTTAGGCTTTATTTACTATTTGTTTTCTAGCTCCTTTAGGTATTTTATTTACTGTTGCTTTTCTAGATCCTTTAGGTATAAGGTGAGATTGTGTATTTGGGACCTTTCTTGCTTCTTGAGTTAGGCCTGAATTGCAATATACTCTCCTCTTAGGACTGCCTTTGCTGTATTCCAAAGGTTTTGGACTGTTGTGTTTTCATTTTAATTTGTTTCCATGTATATTTAAAAATTTCTTCTTAATTTCCTGTTTAACCTATTCATTCTTTTGTAGGATGTTCTTTAACCTCCATGTATTTGAGGGCTCTCTAAATTTCTGCTTGTGGTTGATTTCAAGTTTCATAGTGTTGTGATCTGAAAATATGCATGGTATGATCTCGATCTTATTTTACTTATTGAGGGCTAATTTGTGACCAAGTATGTGATCTATTCTGGAGAATGTTCCATGTGTACTCGAGAAGAATGCATTTTATACTGTTTTATGGTGAAATGTTCTGAATGTATCTGGTAAGTCCAGCCAGTTCAGTGTGTCATTCAAAGCCATTGTTTCCTTGTTGATTTTCTGCTTAGATGATCTGTCCATTTCTGTAAGTGGGGTATTAATGCCCGTAACTATTATGGTATTATTATCAATGGTTTTCTTTATGTTTATGATTAATTGATTTATATATTTGGGAGTTTCAAGTTGGGGGCATACATATTTATAATAGATCTTCTTGGTGGATGGACCCCTTAATTATGATATAATGCCCTTCCTTATCCCTTGTTACATGTTTGTTTTAAAATCTAGTTTGTCTGATATAAGTATGGCTACTCAGACTTTCTTTTGACATCCATTAGCATCCATCTTTTGTAGACAGCATACAGATAGATCTTGTTTTTTTAATCTATTCTGTTACCGTATGTCTTTTTACTGGAACATTTAGTCCATTTACATTCAGAGTGGTTGTTGAAAGGCATGAATTTTGGGCCATTGTGTTACCTGTAGAGTTGGTATTTCTGGTCATGTTTCTGGTCCTTTGTAGTCTTTGTTGTTATGGTCTTATTCTTTTTTTTTTTCTTTTTCCACTCAGTCCCCCTTAAAATTTCTTGTAAGGCTGGTTTGGTGGTCATGAATTCCTTTAGTTTTTGTTTGTCTGGGGCAGTCTTTATCTCTCTTCTATTCTGAATGACAGTCTTGATGGATAGAATTCTTGGCTGCATATGTTTTCCCATTCAGCATGTTGAATATTTCCTGCTACTCCCTTCTGGCCTGCCAAATTTCAGTGGACAAGTCTTCTGCTAACCTTATGTGTCTACCCTTGTAGGTTATGGACCTTTTGTCCCTAGCTGCTTTCAGAATTTTCTCTTTATCTTTGTGTTATGCAGTTTCACTATGATATGTCATGGTGTTTCCCTGTTTTGTTGATTTTGGGGGGAGTTATCTGTGCCTCCTGGATTTGAATGCCTGTTTCCTTCCTCAGATTAGAGAAGTTCTCAGCTATAATTTGTTCAAATAAACCTTCGGCCCCCTTTTCCTGATATTGTTTTTCTGGGACTCCTAAATGACTCAATTCTCTAAGTCTCTTCTAATGATATAATAGGTTCCTTTCCCTCTCTTTTCAGCTTCATTATTTCCATAATTTTATCTTCTATATTACCTATTCTGTCTTCTGCTTCTTCTATCCTCATTGTGGCAATATCCAGTCAGTTTTCCGTCTCAGTTATAGCATTTTTTATTTCAGCCTGACTAGATTAGTTCTTTGATCTCTGCAGCAAAGTTTTCTCTGGTGTCTTCTATGCTTATTTTTCAAGTGCAGCTAGTAGTCTTATGATTATTGTTCTAAATTCTTGCTCAAATATATTGTTTATGTCTATTTTGAGCAAGTGCCTGGCTGTAATTTCTTTTTGACCTTTCTTTGGGGAGAATTCCTCCACATTGTCATTTTGGCTAAGTTTCTGTCTTCTGCATGTTTTTTTTTTATTTAAAAGTTTTTAAATCTTTTATTTTATTTTTGAGACAGAGAGAGACAGAGCATGAATGAGGGAGGGACAGGGAGAGAGGGAGACACAGAATCTGAAGCAGGCTCCAGGCTCTGAGCTGTCAGCACAGAGCCCAACACGGGGCTTGAACTCACAGACCATGAGTTCATGACCTGAGCTGAAGTCGGAAGCTCAACTGACTGAGCCACCCAGGCGCCCCCATCTGCATGTTTCAAAATCTTGTTATGTTTCCTGTACCTGTACTGTATTAAAAAAGGGGTCATACACTTTCCAGGACCTAGAACTTCAGGACATGTTCCTGGTGAATACTGTGTGCACTCTGCTACTGTGTTTTGGCTGCTCTTTCCCACTGGTCAGTCCTCTGCAGAGCTCCTCCTTGCTTGTAGTGGGTAATGTTTAGACCTTTAACTAGGTGTCCTTTGATTTTTTTGTTAGAATATGCCTGGGAAAAAAAGGGCAGGGGGAAGCCTGATCCTAATCCAAAGAAAAGAGAAAAGGAAAGGGAATGAAAAAAAAATCAGGGAATCAAAAAGTTATACGGCTGATTCCGAAGAAATAGAAAGAAGGAAAAAAAAGGAAGAAAAAGTAAGGAAAAACTGAAGCCTGATCCAAAAAAAAAAAAAAAAAAAAGAGAGAGAGAGGGAAAAAAATGAAACAAACAAGAAACCATGAGCCTAATTTCAAAGGAAGAAGAAAAAGAAAAAGTAAGCCTGGTCCTATTTCCATCAGAACTGCAGGTGTCATTTTGAGGCATTCAATTTTCAGTACGCTTGGCACATGTGGGGTGTTGCCTGTGCTGGTCTTCTGGAGGAGACACTGGCTGTGTTGGCTCAGAGTCAGTCTGGCCCCAGTAAATAAGCACGTGCCAGGCACAGAGGGGCAGAGTTTGGTGTAAGCGGGTCCCGCCTCCACAAGGGGTCACTATGCTGCTCTCTAAAGTTGCACCGTGTTGGTATTGGGGGGAAAATGTCACCACCTCAATCTCCAGTCCCCAAACAAGGGGCCTCACACCCCTCACTGTTTAGGAAGCCCGAACAGAATAGAAAGGGCAGTCAGCTGCCCTGTGCCACAGCTCTCCTGCCTTTTTCTTTGTCACATGGCTAGGATTCAAAACCTGAAGTCTTAAAGGATCTGGCACTATGCGGATCCGTTCCCCCCTCCTCCAGAGTAGAGCCTCTCCACACTGTGTCTGTAGTCCTTTGTTCCAGAAAAATAGTCCCAGAGCTGCATAGTGTGCAGAATCTATGGTGAGGTACCACTAAAAGCAGTGCAAAGGTTATATTCCCTCTAGGTGGGCCTTTATCCTTTGCTAATGAAATGCCTGTTGCTGGTACCTACAGAGTCTTTTGTCCTTGGAGAGGCAATATACCCTTTTCCAAAGGTACTCCAGAAGGGGAGTGTTCTCTCCCAGTGCATCCTGGAGATCCCTACACCCCACTGTGTACTCTGGGGTCAGTTCCCTCCTTCTCCCCAGGAATGCATACCATAGATCCACTCCAGAGAAAGTCGTGCACTTCAAAAATCTCAAACTTTGAGCTCCAAGTGCTGTTTGCAAAAACAAAAAAAAACAAAAAAAAAACAAAAAAAAAAACCAAAAAAACAAAACTGCAACACTCAGTACTTCTCACTCCCCAGTCCATGGTCTAGTTTTCCTCTTGTGCAAATCTTATGCCACACTCAGCCAACACCTCTCTCTATCTCTCCCTTTTTTCTCTCCACGGAAAGAGTTCCCTCCCCTCTGTGGCACCACAGTTTTTCTCTTCCCCAATTCACTTCCACACACCTCGCACCTGCGAGTTGGAGAATGTGGAGATCCTTCTGCCATTTTGCAGACCAATTTCCTGGGTGTTCCAAGTGATCTAACCTCAATACAGCTGTGTTGGAGGCATGAGGAAAGCCCAGGGTTCCCAGACTTCTCTACTATCTTAACTCCTCCCATAGATGTTTTTAATTCATATTTTTTGCCTTATTTTGTGTCTGAGTGTACTAAATTTTTATTAGTATTTAGTAGGACGTGATGAAGACTTTTTCTTTCTTTTAACTTTTAAAAATTTTAATAAATTATTTGGTTATTGCTTTTGTTCTTATTTTTTAATGGATTTTTTTTCCTTGTGGGATTCCTAACATGTATTACATTCATAATTATTTTCATTATGATTATCTTCCTGATAACTAACAGCCCCATGAAAACAGATCATCTCTTTCCTATTAACAACTTTAGCTCTGAGTAATATTTTTGGAACAAAGTAGGAGCTAACTCTCTGTTTGAGTGTGTGTGTGTGTGTGTGTGTGTGTGTGTGTGTGTGCATGCTGTTCCCAGCCTAGAAGGTTGCCTTTCCTCTAATTTGCCATCGTAATTCTTTTCCTTTGTTCTATAGGATGTTTGATATTCTCTGCTAAGGACTAAATGTTTGTGTCTTTTCTCTAAATTTACATTTTGAGGTACTAATCCCCAGGGTGATGGTGTTAAGAAGTGGAAACCTTAGGAGATAGGTCATGAGGAGAGAGCCTTTATGAATGGGATTATTAACTTTGTAGGCAGAACCACTAACTAGAGAGGGGTTTCTGTCTCTCCAAAATCAACACCAAAAAGGTGTCCCTCTGCAACCAGGAAGGAATTTTCCCCAGGAACCTAAGCTGCTGGCAAATTGATCTTAGAATTTTTGGCCTCCAAAACAGCAAGAAATAAGTTTCTGATGTTAAAACTACCCAGTCTATGATATTTTTGTTTCCACAGCCTGAACAGACTAAGGCTCCATTTCAATATTTCATTCATACCATATTAATGTGCATGGTGATGCATTCTTACAACATTCTGAATTATTTAACTTTATTTCACTAGGCTTAATGAAAAAAAGCATCATTCACATATGTTATACAATTAGATCATATATTGTTTGGAATAAATCCACGTCAGTGAATGCTTTTTCAGTGACCTGCTCTATAAATTAAAAAGTAACTTATTCTTAGTAAAGAGAATGAAATTATTCAGACATGTATGTACCTTCAGCTCTGTTACAACCCAGTACTAATGGACATTGCCATCATGCCTTCCTTTGCTTGTTTGGTCACTGTTTCTTTTCGTTCTTTGAGCGCATTTATAGTGGCTGCTTGGAAGTCTTTGTTTTTTAAATGGCATCTGTTTGCTCTCACAGGCAGTTTCTATCGCTGGGTTTTTTTTTTCTGGTGAATGGGACATATTTTCTTGTTTCTTTGTATGTCTTACAACTTTCATTGCTGGAAAATGGACCTTTTAGATAATATAGTTGATCCTCATTATTCACAGATTCAGTATTTGTGAATCTATCTTTTCACTAAAATTTATTTGTAACCCCAAATCAATACTCACTGTGCTTTTGTGATCTTTCATGGATACGCACAGAACAGTGAAAAATTTGAATCGCCCAATGTGCATGTTCTCAACTGAGGTCGAACAAGGTGATTGATAGTCTCCCTTCACTGTTTCCACTTTCCCATTATAAACAAGTGTCCCTCTCAGAATGTATTTAAAGCCATGTTATTGTGCTTTATGTTGGTGATTTTTGCTGTTTTAAATGGCCCCAAGCACAGTGCTGAAAGAGGCTGTGATGTACCTTCAGGAGAAAATACATGTGTTAGATAAGCTTTGTTCAGGCATGAGTTATATGCTGTTGGCTGTGAGTTCAATGTTTACGAATCAACATTATACATTAAATAAAGTGTCTTTAAACAGAAACACATGTATGGTAAGGTTATGAATTGATCCATTGACAAAAATGTGACCAGAGGCTGAAATCATAGCACTTTATCCCTGTATTTCCCCTAGGAGCTAATGGTTCAGTATTCACTAATACATTGTTTGCAGTAACTTTGTAGAATGTAACTACCATGAATAATGAAAATCAACTGATACTGTAGCAACCTTTGATTCTGATCTCCCTCCTTCCCTTCTCTACCTCTATGGGACTGGTTGTGTCTCAGGGTTCCCTTCAACCTCGCCACACCAAAGAGTTAAACCCACTATTTGCTGGCTGATAGCTCTATTTTTCGACAATGCTTTTAGGCATAAATTGATTTAAAGACTGATCCAGGCTTTGAAGCCATAGTTTCTGAAGTCAATGGTTCAGATTTGTGTGATCCCAAGAAGGTTCTTCTTAGCTGTCTCTTTTATTGTTTCTCTCTACAAACTAACGGCCTACATCTGATCCTCCAACTACAATAAGTCTATGATTCTCCTTTTGATTGCCTTTCACTATAACTTTCACTGTTCTTTTGAGAGTGTCCTTAGGCTTGACTTTCTCCATATACTGGTGTAAATTAAGTGCACTTTCTTTGAGGAAGGATTGGAGAACTCTTCTATAGTCTGCTTTTTCCCCTGAGCAAAATTTCTGAGCCACTGCCCTGGTGTAATAAGAACAATGGCACACTTTTCTCTGTGTAACAATCCCACTTTAGGAACTGGCACTTAGCAGATGGGTGGGGGTTGCCCCATGTGT
The DNA here is from genome assembly GCF_046562875.1 of Panthera onca. Taxonomy (NCBI): domain Eukaryota; kingdom Metazoa; phylum Chordata; class Mammalia; order Carnivora; family Felidae; genus Panthera; species Panthera onca. The sequence goes on along the minus strand of NC_138347.1, from coordinate 39,355,863 downwards.
CAGCTTGACTCTCTCAGTGTGCCACACCGACCCCACTAGTTGGGGCAAGGGCTATTAGGACCCCACTGTCCTCAAGTAGTGCTGTTCCCAAGGTAGAGCTTGTATCCTACAAGTAGGGGCTGAGCAGATGAAGGGAGTCCTAACCCTTAACCACAATGGACAGAACTTAGCTTCAGCAACAGGTAACTGGGGGAAGATGAGATTTGCTGATGTCCCACCCATCTTAGGAAGATTGCCCTCTGACTGGGAGCTGGGAGGAGAGAGACTGTGTCCTTGGCTGCACAAACTGAAGTGGAGTTTCTGTCTTATTGAGCTGGGAGGTTGGAAGGAGGGTGCAGTACTTGTTTGAAATAATGTAGACTTTTGTAGTTCTTACCAAGTTTTAGAAGATTTCCTTGAATAAATACTTTTCATTTGTTGTATTCCATTAGCGCTTACTTTAAAATATTTTTAAAAAGCACATTGGAAGTGAATCTTAAGAAAATGCAGAAATATCATGTATCATATCATGTATCCATATCATATTGGAACCAAATTAGCAGTAAAAAACTATGTTAAGAATGCTAATAAAGTTTTAAAGTCTCGTTGTCTCTTTACATTACAAAATACAGTTTGACTTGTATTTCAGAAAAACCTTTAAAATAACCATAACATCAAACATATTAACTATTTTAAAATATTAATTCTGCGACTCTTATAGTATGAATCAAAAGTGTGAATCAAAACAACCAGATTATATGTTATTTAGACTTTATTTTTTTTTTTTTTTTTTGAAGCTTTCAATGCATTTTTTTTAATTTTATTTTTTAATATATGAAATTTACTGTCAAATTGGTTTCCATACAACACCCAGTGCTCATCCCAAAAGGTGCCCTCCTCAATACCCATCACCCACCCTGCCCTCCCTCCCACCCTGCCCTCCCTCCCACCCCCCATCAACCCTCAGTTTGTTCTCAGTTTTTAACAGTCTCTAATGCTTTGGCTCTCTCCCACTCTAACCTCTTTTTTTTTTTTTTTTTTTTTCCTTCCCCTCCCCCATGGGTTTCTGTTATGTTTCTCAGGATCCACATAAGAGTGAAACCATATGGTATCTGTCTTTCTCTGTATGGCTTATTTCACTTAGCATCACACTCTCCAGTTCCATCCATGTTGCTACAAAAGGCCATATTTCATTTTTTCTCATTGCCACGTAGTATTCCATTGTGTATATAAACCACAATTTCTTTATCCATTCATCAGTTGATGGACATTTAGGCTCTTTCCATAATTTGGCTATTGTTGAGAGTGCCGCTATAAACATTGGGGTACAGGTGCCCCTATGCATCAGTACTCCTGTATCCCTTGGATAAATTCCTAGCAGTGCTATTGCTGGGTCATAGGGTAGGTCTATTTTTAATTTTCTGAGGAAACTCCACACTGCTTTCCAGAGCGGCTGCACCAATTTGCATTCCCACCAACAGTGCAAGAGGGTTCCCGTTTCTCCACATCCTCTCCAGCATCTATAGTCTCCTGATTTCTTCATTTTGGCCACTCTGATTGGCGTGAGGTGGTATCTGAGTGTGGTTTTGATTTGTATTTCCCTGATAAGGAGCGACGTTGAACATCTTTTCATGTGCCTGTTGGCCATCCGGATGTCTTCTTTAGAGAAGTGTCTATTCATGTTTTCTGCCCATTTCTTCACTGGGTTATTTGTTTTTCGGGTGTGGAGTTTGATGAGCTCTTTATAGATTTTGGATACTAGCCCTTTGTCCGATGTGTCATTTGCAAATATCTTTTCCCATTCCGTTGGTTGCCTTTTAGTTTTGTTGGTTGTTTCCTTTGCTGTGCAGAAGCTTTTTATCTTCATAAGGTCCCAGTAATTCACTTTTGCTTTTAATTCCCTTGCCTTTGGGGATGTGCCGAGTAAGAGATTGCCACGGCTGAGGTCAGAGAGGTCTTTTCCTGCTTTCTCCTCTAAGGTTTTGATGGTTTCCTGTCTCACATTCAGGTCCTTTATCCATTTTGAGTTTATTTTTGTGAATGGTGTGAGAAAGTGGTCTAGTTTCAACCTTCTGCATGTTGCTGTCCAGTTCTCCCAGCACCATTTGTTAAAGAGACTGTCTTTTTTCCATTGGATGTTCTTTCCTGCTTTGTCAAAGATGAGTTGGCCATACGTTTGTGGGTCTAGTTCTGGGGTTTCTATTCTATTCCATTGGTCTATGTGTCTGTTTTTATGCCAATACCATGCTGTCTTGATGATGACAGCTTTGTAGTAGAGGCTAAAGTCTGGGATTGTGATGCCTCCTGCTTTGGTCTTCTTCTTCAAAATTACTTTGGCTATTCGGGGCCTTTTTTGGTTCCATATGAATTTTAGGATTGCTTGTTCTAGTTTTGAGAAGAATGCTGGTGCAATTTTGATAGGGATTGCATTGAATGTGTAGATAGCTTTGGGTAGTATTGACATTTTTACAATATTTATTCTTCCAATCCATGAGCAGGGAATGTCTTTCCATTTCTTTATATCTTCTTCAATTACCTGCATAAGCTTTCTATAGTTTTCAGCATACAGATCTTTTACATCTTTGGTTAGATTTATTCCTAGGTATTTTATGCTTCTTGGTGCAATTGTGAATGGGATCAGTTTCTTCATTTGTCTTTCTGTTGCTTCATTGTTAGTGTATAAGAATGCAACTGATTTCTGCACATTGATTTTGTATCCTGCAACTTTGCTGAATTCATGTATCAGTTCTAGCAGACTTTTGGTGGAGTCTATCGGATTTTCCATGTATAATATCATGTCATCTGCAAAAAGCGAAAGCTTGACTTCATCTTTGCCAGTTTTGATGCCTTTGATTTCCTTTTGTTGTCTGATTGCTGATGCTAGAACTTCCAGCACTATATTAAACAGCAGCGGTGACAGTGGGCATCCCTGTCGTGTTCCTGATCTCAGGGAAAAAGCTCTCAGTTTTTCCCCGTTGAGGATGATGTTAGCTGTGGGCTTTTCATAAATGGCCTTTATGATCTTTAAGTATGTTCCTTCTATCCCGACTTTCTCAAGGGTTTTTATTAAGAAAGGGTGCTGGATTTTGTCAAAGGCCTTTTCTGCATCGATTGACAGGATCATATGGTTCTTCTCTTTTTTTTTGTTAATGTGATGTATCACGTTGATCGATTTGCGAATGTTGAACCAGCCCTGCATCCCAGGAATGAATCCCACTTGATCATGGTGAATAATTCTTTTTATATGCTGTTGAATTCGATTTGCTAGTATCTTATTAAGAATTTTTGCATCCATATTCATCAGGGATATTGGCCTGTAGTTCTCTTTTTTTACTGGGTCTCTGTCTGGTTTAGGAATCAAAGTAATACTGGCTTCATAGAATGAGTCTGGAAGTTTTCCTTCCCTTTCTATTTCTTGGAATAGCTTGAGAAGGATAGGTATTATCTCTGCTTTAAATGTCTGGTAGAACTCCCCTGGGAAGCCATCTGGTCCTGGACTCTTATTTGTTGGGAGATTTTTGATAACCGATTCAATTTCTTCGCTGGTTATGGGTCTGTTCAAGCTTTCTCTTTCCTCCTGATTGAGTTTTGGAAGAGTGTGGGTGTTTAGAAATTTGTCCATTTCTTCCAGGTTGTCCAATTTGCTGGCATATAATTTTTCATAGTATTCCCTGATAATTGTTTGTATCTCTGAGGGATTGGTTGTAATCATTCCATTTTCATTCATGATTTTATCTATTTGGGTCATCTCCCTTTTCTTTTTGAGAAGCCTGGCTAGAGGTTTGTCAATTTTGTTTATTTTTTCAAAAAACCAACTCTTGGTTTCGTTGATCTGCTCTACAGTTTTTTTAGATTCTATATTGTTTATTTCTGCTCTGATCTTTATTATTTCTCTTCTTCTGCTGGGTTTAGGCTGCCTTTGCTGTTCTGCTTCTATTTCCTTTAGGTGTGCTGTTAGATTTTGTATTTGGGATTTTTCTTGTTTCTTGAGATAGGCCTGGATTGCAATGTATTTTCCTCTCAGGACTGCCTTCGCTGCATCCCAGAGCGTTTGGATTGTTGTATTTTCATTTTCGTTTGTTTCCATATATTTTTTAATTTCTTCTCTAATTGCCTGGTTGACCCACTCATTCGTTAGTAGGGTGTTCTTTAACCTCCATGCTTTTGGAGGTTTTCCAGACTTTTTCCTGTGGTTGATTTCAAGCTTCATAGCATTGTGGTCTGAAAGTATGCATGGTATAATTTCAATTCTTGTAAACTTATGAAGGGCTGTTTTGTGACCCAGTATATGATCTATCTTGGAGAATGTTCCATGTGCACTCGAGAAGAAAGTATATTCTGTTGCTTTGGGATGCAGAGTTCTAAATATATCTGTCAAGTCCATCTGATCCAATGTATCATTCAGGGCCCTTGTTTCTTTATTGACTGTGTGTCTAGATGATCTATCCATTTCTGTAAGTGGGGTGTTAAAGTCCCCTGCAATGACCACATTCTTATCAATGAGGTTGCTTATGTTTATGAGTAATTGTTTTATATATCTGGGGGCTCGGGTATTTGGCGCATAGACATTTATAATAGTTAGCTCTTCCTGGTGGATAGACCCTGTGATTATTATATAATGCCCTTCTTCATCTCTTGTTACAGCCTTTAATTTAAAGTCTAGTTTGTCTGATATAAGTATGGCTACTCCAGCTTTCTTTTGGCTTCCAGGAGCATGATAAATAGTTCTCCATCCCCTCACTCTCAATCTAAAGGTGTCCTCAGATCTAAAATGAGTCTCTTGTAGACAGCAAATAGATGGGTCTTGTTTTTTTATCCATTCTGATACCCTGTGTCTTTTAGTTGGCGCATTTAATCCATTTACATTCAGTGTTATTATAGAAAGATATGGGTTTAGAGTCATTGTGACGTCTGTATGTTTTATGCTTGTAGTGATGTCTCTGGTACTTTGTCTCACAGGATCCCCCTTAGGATCTCTTGTAGGGCTGGTTTCGTGGTGACAAATTCCTTCAGTTTTTGTTTGTTTGGGAAGACCTTTATCTCTCCTTCTATTCTAAATGACAGACTTGCTGGATAAAGGATTCTCGGCTGCATATTTTTTCTGTTTAGCACACTGTAGATATCGTGCCAAGCCTTTCTGGCCTGCCAAGTTTCAAAGGAGAGATCAGTCACGAGTCTTATAGGTCTCCCTTTATATGTGAGGGCACGTTTATCCCTTGCTGCTTTCAGAATTTTCTCTTTATCCTTGTATTTTGCCAGTTTCACTATGATATGTCGTGCAGAAGATCGATTCAAGTTACGTCTGAAGGGAGTTCTCTGTGCCTCTTGGATTTCAATGCCTTTTTCCTTCCCCAGTTCAGGGAAGTTCTCAGCTATAATTTGTTCAAGTACCCCTTCAGTACCCTTCCCTCTCTCTTCCTCCTCTGGGATACCAATTATGCGTATATTATTTTTTTTTAGTGTATCACTTAGTTCTCTAATTTTCCCCTCATACTCCTGGATTTTTTTATCTCTCTTTCTTTCAGCTTCCTCTTTCTCCATAACTTTATCTTCTAGTTCACCTATTCTCTCCTCTGCCTCTTCAAGCCGAGCCATCGTGGATTCCATTTTGTTTTGCAATTCGTTTAAAGCGTTTTTCAACTCCTCGTGACTGTTCCTTAGTCCCTCGATCTTTGTGGCAAGAGATTCTCTGCTGTCCTGTATACTGTTTTCAAGCCCAGCGATTAATTTTATGACTATTATTCTAAATTCACTTTCTGTTATATTATTTAAATCCTTTTTGATCAGTTCATTAGCTGTTGTTATTTCCTGGAGATTCTTCTGAGGGGAATTCTTCCGTTTGGTCATTTTGGAGAGTCCCTGGCGTGGTGAGGACCTGCAGTGCACTTCCCCTGTGCTGTGGTGTATAACTGGAGTTAGTGGGCGGGGCCGCAGTCCGACCCGATGTCTGCCCCCAGCCCACTGCTGGGGCCACAGTCAGACTGGTGTGTGCCTTCTCTTCCCCTCTCCTAGGGGCGGGATTCACTGTGGGGTGGCGTGTCCCATCTGGGCTACTTGCACACTGCCAGGCTTGTGTTGCTGGGGATCTGGCGTATTAGCTGGGGTGGGTAGGCAAGGTGCACGGGGGCTGGAGGGGCAGGCTTAGCTCGCTTCTCCTTAGGTGATCCACTTCAGGAGGAGCCCTGTGGCAGCGGGAGGGAGTCAGATCCGCTGCCGGAGGTTTGGCTCCGCAGAAGCACCGAGTTGGGTGTTTGCGCGGAGCGAGCAAGTTCCCTGGCAGGAACTGGTTCCCTTTGGGATTTTGGCTGGGGGATGGGCGGGGGAGATGGCGCTGGCGCCTTTGTTCCCCGCCAAGCTGAGCTCTGCCGTCCGGGGGCTCAGCAGCTCTCCCTCCCTTTGTCCTCCAGCCTTCCCGCTTTCCGAGCAGAGCTGTTAACTTATGACCTCCCAGACGCTAAGTCGCGCTTGCTGTCGGAACACAGTCCGTCCGGCCCCTCCGCTTTTGCCAGCCAGACTCGGGGGCTCTGCTTGGCCGGCGAGCCGCCCCTCCGCCCCGGCTCCCTCCCGCCAGTCCGTGGAGCGCGCACCGCCTCGCCGCCCTTCCTACCCTCTTCCGTGGGCCTCTAGTCTGCGCTTGACTCCGGAGACTCCCTTCTGCTAATCCTCTGGCGGTTTTCTGGGTTCTTTAGGCAGGTGTAGGTGGAATCTAAGTGATCGGCAGGACGTGCTGTGAGCCCCGCGTCCTCCTACGCCGCCATCTTCCGGCACTCCCCTGTTATTTAGACTTTAAATAGCACGTTAAACTTTTGATAAATAAATATCTTCCAAGTTGGAATTTTGATACTTAATAAGCAACTTGTAATTTTAGTGTAATTATGATCTAAGAACTCTTACCTGATAAGACAGCAAATGTGTACCATAAATTATTGATATATTTTTCTTTGATAGTCTTCAAGACAGATATTGATAGTTTTCCTTGAGTTTTCAGTGTTTAAATGAATGTTAAAACAATACATGGCTATATTTTCTAAAGGTCCAGAAAATATATTTTTACTTTCATAAAAATCTAATAAATATTCTTTTAAAAGGATAGATTTTATAGCTCTATATTTGGTACCTTTTTCCAACATTTCAATTAATACTTTTAAATATTGTCAGCAGCCTTAGTAATAAAATACTATAGTGATAACATAGGCCAATTATAACAAATTTTATAATTGGACTCTTGAATTATTATACTTTATTAAATTAACAAAATGAGCAAATGATGTCCATCTTTGAACGGCTTAAGTTTTTATTTTCTGCATCCTTTTTTTATAATGCACTTTTAGCTTTCCTTTTCATTTATTTGTACTTCCTTTAAGTTCTTTAAACCAAAAAAGTAAGTCTATCAACTTCAGTTGACTCAGTGTAACAAAATTTGAATGATAACAGGATGCTGGTATATAATCACCACAGGTTTACAATTAACTAGCAATTGAATAATGCTGATTATGACCACCATTGCTGTAGGATACAGTGGAGGGAAAACTGAGCATGAAGAGACTCTTTGTACCCCCTTTGCTAGCCCATATCAAAAAGAATTATTTTTTTGCTCCTCTCTTCCTTCCTCTTCATGGGCCCCCAGAGCCACTGTCTAGTTATTGAGCTATTCCAAGTTCTTCAATGGTTTAGATACAAATATTGAGAAATAAATGTATCTTCTACAGTATAAGGTTCTACTTTACTTAATCTTTCAATATTTCTCTGAGACTAAAATTAAACATTTGTGGACCCAGAGCCACTCCAAAGATATTCCAAAATTATAAATTTTCTTTTTTTAAATTTTTTTTATCTGTAACTTCAACAGGTCACTTAATTTTTTTTTTATAATGTTTCAATTCCCTTTTGATCTTTGTCAAAAGTGCCAAGAACCTTTGGTTGAGAAGTATTCGTCTCATGATGATGTTGTTCTTAGCCAGTTTATCAGCTTCCTACATCCTAGCTAGCTATATCCTGCCCTAGATTAAGGGCAGATAACATGGCCTTAATATGGTGGACAATGTATGTTCAGTCCTTAAAAGCCTCATTTACTTTATTTTTTAGATAATGTGACGGCCATATTGTCTCGGTAGAGACCAATGGCCTCAAAGAAACCAAGAAATGGAATATGAATGAATGCAGTGATGCAAATCCATCTCCTTTTCTGCAAACTCAATTACATTGAATGTCCTACTAATGAAGACCTAATCATCTCGCTTGTAAGTACTTATCAATTTGTTAAAAATTAACTGATGGAAAGAAAAAGTATATAATCACCATTTGACATTACTTGAAACTTTAAGAAGTTTTGATTGATGTGTCTAGTGTAGTTTTTAATGACAAGCATTTGGAGTTACACAAACTAGACTTCAAATCCTGTCTGTGGCACTTAGTGGGTGATTTTGGAAAGGTATTTAGCCTAAGTTTTAGGTTTCCTAGTTGTAAAATGGGAATAACATCTACTACACTAAAATAGATGTACAGAGAGATGCAGAGTGGGAGACAGAGAGCACTTCTGTGTTTCCCGTGTCACCTCTGATCCTGCTTTCTTTCTAGAGGACCAGCTGCATACTTTCCCTTTTGATTTTTAGAAAGGCTTTAAGGTGGCTCCCGGGTGGCTCAGTCAGTCAGTTAAACATCTGACTCTTGATTTCGGCTCTGGTCATGATCTCATGGTTTGTGGTTTGAGCCCACATCAGGCTCTGCACTACCCTGCTTCTCTCCCTCTCTCTCTGCCTCTCCCCCACTCGTTCTCTCTCTCTCTCTCTCGATAAATAAACTTAAAAAATGCCTTACCAAGAGCAACGTATTATAAATAGCTTATTATTGGGGCGCCTGGGTGGCTCAGTCGGTTAAGCGTCCGACTTCGGCTCAGGTCATGATCTCACGGTCCGTGAGTTCGAGCCCCACGTTGGGCTCTGTGCTGACAGCTCAGAGCCTGGAGCCTGCTTCAGATTCTGTGTCTCCCTCTCTCTCTGACCCTCCCCCGTTCATGCTCTGTCTCTCTCTGTCTCAAAAATAAAAAAAAAAAAACATTAAAAAAATGTTAAAAAAATAAAAAAAAAAATAAATAGCTTATTATAAACAGTCCTAAAGCACTAAACATATAAGCTCTGTTCTGAATCTTCTGAAAAACAAGGTCACGTAATGGTCACAATAAGTTTACAAGCTAGGTGATAGTATTGTTTTCATTTTACAGACGAAGAAATTGGAATATAGGGTGCTTAAATAACTTGTCTGAAGTCACATGGAAACTGTGCAGAGTTGGAACTCTTAACACTGGTGTGCACACCTTTCCATACTGGCACCCTGTCAGTACATATCACTTGTGCTTGAGCTTACTTGTATTTGATTTGTTCCGCTTGCAACCCAAATTCTCCTAACGCATGCTCACACACAGTGTTTAAATGCCTTCAGAAAGTAACAGGAGTAATCAATCATAGCAGCAACAATCCTTCTAGCACTGGTGATTATTATTACTTTATTTTTACTTTTTATTATTAACATTGAGTTATTTACTCTACAGCATGGTAATATGGGTCAACATGTAAGATACCCTGAATTGCTTATAAACAAGTTTTTATTATGTAAATTTAAAATGGAATTGAATGATAAACCAACCAGTACTGTATAACAACATAAAGGCTAAAAAGGAGACATAAAGTAATTCAAAAAGCCGAATTAAGATATAAGCATATGTGTTAAGTAACATAAGACTGAATGGTTTATGGAAAACTGTCAACATGTAGTCAGTATAAGAATTGAATTGACTAAGTTTTAAATTTAAAACTGTTTTCAACAAGTAATTTTGCCTAGTTTTTATTCCTTCTTTATGTTTTCCTCAAATTGATGCAGAAATTCTTATACTTAGGAAGAAATGTACTATAAATTATTGCCCTAAATGTGACAACACATTTGCAAGTTATTAATGTGCTTATTAGAAAAACATTCTGTATTTCCTTTGAAAATCTCATAGTGCTTTTTTCTTGTTAAGAAAATCTTCAACCTTTTGCCTCAAGCGTTGTTTTTTCTGGGTGATATAATCCCAAAGAGCACTGGTGATGAACAATTTTAATAGAGAGAATAAAAATACCTTTTATAAAGGATATACTCTGATAGAAATAATTTCCTTTCTAACAGACAGTATTTTTCTCAGCCTTCTTGGTTTTATCTTCAAGAGCAAGCCTGTAAATCTCACTTTGCCTTTCATCCTCTCCATTTATAGTTGTGTAGGGTGTTTGGTCAATCTAGTCAGAGTGCCCGATAGATTACCAGCTAAAAGCTGCCCAAAGATTAACACACACATGCACATACACACACCAAAACACTGTAAGTTAGAGATGTCTAGAAGATAAGAATTTTGAATCACTTTTTTCCTTTGTTTTATTCTCATTCTTTCGTAAATTGGATTATTAAATTTCTGGGGAAAATAATTTCTGGGGATATGAAGGTGGCTTATTTATAAGTATATCAAAATATAAAACAATTGTATGTATGATTACACACACACACACACACACAGACACACACTTTACAACATTATATAATCAGGCCAAAGTAAATACTCTTTATGAAGCTGAGGAAGAATGAATAGAGTATAATATATTTGTAGTTTGAAGTATATTTGCATTCATAGACAATATTAAGGACATTTCTTATAAAAAATCAATGAATATTTCCTCATTCAACTTTCACTCTTGTGTTTTCCCCTTGCCAGCTCAATTCAACTTTTACTATAATTCGTAGCTATTTTTATCATCTATCTATCTATCTATCTATCTATCTATCTATCATCTATCTATATCATCTATCTATTATTTTTCCTTTAATAGTATCCTTTGCATCTGATAAAATATTCAAGAGAACTCAAAGTCTTTCAAGAATTCTTATAAAATTAAAGTGGATTTAACAATTTGAAAAATTTTAGAGTAGCTTGAACAAATACCTAAATAAACATTCAAATAATTTCACATTGTTTACGGAGATACAATCTTCAACCATTATTTCAAAATTTATAAATTTGTTTATACTTCTCCTACATCTGGGACTTTTGTAAAAGCCAGAGTTTTAAAGTTATGGGAGTCAAGCCACTGAACAGCTGTATAAATGAAATAAGTGGCTGAGTGGATATCTTCAAACCGTCTCACTCTTTCAAGTATTATCAGTTAAAGTGGTCACAAGTAGAAGACACTAGCAGGATAAATAATAGTTACATTAAAGAAAATTTTCTGGTTGAACAGGGATCTGCATTTGGCCAGAGACGTTTATCTGATAAAATGGTAATAATATCAAATTTTATGATATTTGAGGGGTTGGGAGGGTGAACCAGACTTTGTGGCTTATGTAATTTAGTCACATAAACCTGATTCAAAATAAGTGCCCCAGAGTATCCATGTAATAAAATTATTCTCTACATCTCTTTCTCATTGTGAAATATAAAGATATCATGGATACTCAGAATTTACTGGTCTGGTTAAGTATATAGTAACCAAATTTTAATTTGCTTTTACATATGCTGCTTTGGACAAAGAGAAAGTGATAGGTCAAATTATATAACTACCTCTGTTGTATGCCTTGAAAGGATATTAATAATAGATCCTACGTTTAAGGCAGGGGAAAGACAAAGCCTAAGGTAGAAAAATTCTGTGAATGGACTCCCATCGAGCCATTATTTGAATAATCTCAAAGAGAACAGTTCCAACTCATGTGGAGACCAGCAGATAAAATATATAGAATTCTGGTTTTTCTGAACTATGACAGGGAGCTTCATAAGGATGGGGTTCAAAGTAAAGGTGATAAAGATAGTCTAAACATGAGTAAAATTTATACATGCAAGAACCTTCCTTAATCCAGTGGAAATAAGTAATGAGGGCTGATTACTTGTGTATTTATAGTTCTGAGTCACGCTGCAGTGGAATTATTGTGTACATTTGATGATACTCCTGTAATAGATGACTGATTCTGATATGCTGGAAAACACACTATACAAAGGGTATATTTCAAGTAACATCAAGTGAAAATAGAAATTCCAATCCCCAGGTAGTGATAATGAAAAAGTATTCAAGCAACAATTAAATAAGGATCCTCTTGTTTGAAGAACTATCTCAGGCCACATTTACTTACAGAGGCTGTGGTGGCAAATCAATAGACAGCAATGCCCCATTTATTCTACATTGCTGGGTAATGAGGTGTTCCAGCAAAGAGAATGTTCCCAGTGAAGTTTACCCCTTCAAAAAAAATTTTTTTTTTGAAAGCCACTTTCTAGCCTGTGGTCTACCAGCACTCAAGCCTCTAATACTCAGATTGTCATCTGCAAGTTTGAAAAGTCCATTTCTAACTCCAAAGTAAATGTTTTTTGAAATCTTTTGAAATATTTATATTTACCTTTTTTTCCTAAACAGAGCTATGACCTCTAGAGAATAAATAATTCACAAGTATTAAAGTCACAACTGTTTCAATTCCCGTGTTTAATCTAGATAGTACCCATACACAAAGAAAAAAGTCCCAGTATTTTCTCTTACTGAGAATTTTTTTTTCCCAAGAGGACACTGGAGAATCAGCTGCTTGACCCTAGACTATGTTTGGAACTATATCTAAGGACCATTTCTCTATGTGAACCTAGAAATGCAAAGCAGGAGAGTCCTTCTGGCTTTTAGTCTAACCTACTCGTTTTAAGATGAGGAAAGTGAACACCAGCATGATGAAAGTCTTACCCACCCATTAAGGGTCAGTGCTATTACCATATCCTACATTAAGGATTGGAAAACCATAGCTCATGGGTCAGAGTCAATCTTTCTTCTGGTTTTTTTTTTTTTTTTTTTTGTAAATAAAGTTTTATTGGAACACAGCCACATCCATTAGTTTATATATTATCAATGGCCGTTTTCATGCTACAACTATAGAGTTGATTAGTTGCAACTGAGACCAAATACAGATACATCTGGTCCACAAAGCCTAAAACACCTACTATCTGTCCCTTTTGGAGAACATTTGCTGACTCCTGCCTTAAATCAGCCAGTTCACTGTCCAATAATTTTCCCACTCTTTCCTAATACACGGTTTTTGTTTGCTGGATTTGCCTCACACATAGGTACAAATTAACACACACAGACTGAAGTCCTGATAAGGAGATTCATGTGCTAGTGCTCTGTCTAAACATCTGCTTCCATGGGGCAAAAATCTGAAGACCAGACTGCTTTAAGCCACACTACTCTTAGAGTACATTACTTTAAAAATGCACTGTGTCACATTGCTCCACTCCGAATTAATGAGGTAGGAAGGATACAGAAAGAATACATCTCCCTTTAATCTTCTTCCTACAGTGCATGTTTAGATCATTTAGTCTACTGGAGGAAGAAAATATATGGGTTAGTTGCTCATAAACCTTGCTACATTATTATTACAATAAGAAATTTGGTAATAATTTTTGATGTGTGTCATATATTTATGAGAGTAAATATAAATTGCACCTGCTTTAGAATTGAAAACTCATATGAATTCACTTATGACTAGGAATTAGAGGATGTCTAACTCAGTAAGTAAGTGTCCCCCCTCCTCATGGCACAGCCATCTATATAGAAGCCTGGGTAATGAGGAAACTCCTCATGAAATTCAAAACACTTCAGACAAGCTTTCTCATGCACAAAATACTGCTTTTAATTGGTTCTTAACTAAATTAATTAAGCTGGTATGACTCACTCTCCAGTCACAACTCAACTTGAAAAACACAAAGGAATATGGCTGGGATAACAAAAGCTAAGAGTCCTGAATTACTCCTGATTTTCATATTAACAAGGGAGTTCAGACTAGAGAGAAAAGGTTAATTTGTTTTTTAATAGGCTTTTGAAAGATGTGATCAGGTCTAGTGTGGTAATTTATGGTTAATCATATGTTTAGAGGCAAAAGGGATTAATCTTTTAATATTAGAGCCAGTTTTGTATAACATAAAACAAAGTTCTCTTCATAGTAACTTTAAAAGTCAGGTCAGACTTCCTTTTTGAGCAAAGGTGCCAAATTGATGTGAAAAGAGAAATTTTGTCTGAGCAACGACATGGTAAGAACAGGACAGAAGCACTCTGAACACAGCTTGTTCATAGTATCTCAGCACTTAAACATTTTGCTGTATCTCATAACTTATACATTATTTCCACTGACTTATATGTTGGTGATACAACTAAATGCTAACTGCATTCCGGACATTCACAAGCCAAGTGAGAGAGAAAACAATGTCCTTTCAGCCAGTCATTATCACCAAAATTGTAATTCCTCCAGCAGAAGTTTCCTAAACTCAATCTCAGTTACTTTACCACATTGGAATCTTTCAAAAAGCACCTGCAAAAGTGAGGTACCAGTGTGGAAAACCAGAATATGATAATTTAAATCCACAAATTGTGTGTCTTTTATGAGTTGATTTGTGTCCCCCCAAAATGATAAAGTCTTAACCTCCACTGCCTCAGAATGTGATATTATTTGGAAATAGGGTCTTTACAGTGGTAAACTTAAAATGAGGTCAATGGGGTGAGCCCTAATCTAATATTGCTGGTATTCTCATAGAAAGGGGAAATTTGGACACAAACATGCACACAGGAGAGATGATAGGGAGATATGCAGGAAGCAGACAGCCATGTGACTGGAGGAATGGCATCTATAAGCCAAGGAATGTCAAGAATTACTCCAAACATCAGAATCTAGAAGATGCAAGGAAGGATACTCCCCTAGGGTATTAGAGGGAAACACAGTCCTGCTGACACCTTCATGTCAGACCTCAAGCCTCCAGGACTGTGAAGCAATACACTTCTGTTGTTTTAAGTCACTCAGTTTTTGATGCTTTGTTACAGCAGCCCCAGGAAACTAATACAGGACATTAGGCACGATCTTTTTATTTCATGGCCTAGTGAAATACTTCAGGAAGAGAGTAGGAAAGACAGAATGTTATACTGTGTGAGATACCCACATTTCAGAATCTAAAAATCAGCCTTCTGCGGCTAGAGCAGCAGCCCAATTTCAGAGATGTGAGACCACCCGTTTGTGCCTCTCCTCCCATCGATCAATCTTGATGAAACCTAACACTTTTGGGGGCATTTTCGCCATGGAGACATGCATCTCTTATGAGTAGAGAGGGTACACGAAAGCTCAGATATAATGCTGTGCTTTTCACCTTGTTGAATGATAGCGTCTAACAGGGTCGGTACATACACCAAGGCTGTGTAAGAATCTGACCGTAAAAGCTCCAATTTAAAGACCTTCCAGATTTAAGTTGGGTCTTGGAGAAACAATATTCAGAGAAATTATCTATTGTTAATAGAGACTTTATAGATGTGAAATGGCCTTTAAACTTATCCCATCCAAACCCTTGCTAAACACCACAGGCTCTTAATGTAACGAAAATGTGACTTCCTTGGGCAACCTCTGCTTTGGCACTTCCCTCTTAGCACTGCTAGGACCACGGGAGTGCACCTGTAAACATAGCTTTTTCCCAGCATCAGAGGCTGGCTGATCTCCTTGGTCTCACCCTCCCGCACATGTGGGCCTGGCTTCATGCCCTGACCTCGTTTAGATTTCACATTCTTGGCTCCATAAATGTATTTTATTTTCTACTCACCTAATTGTGTTTGAGTCTTCAATCAAGATAAAACGAATTAAATAATAAATCACAACCAAAGCCTTTTCCTTTCGTTGCTGTGTCATCTTTACCATATCCCGATCATCCTGAGCATGTACCAGCTTCAAGTTCCTCCCACAACCAAAGGATGAAAAACAAATTGGTTCTCCTCAAGTGTCCAATCAACCTGTGATCTACTGCAAACTTAATTCCACCTCACTTCTTCTGAGAAAAGTTACTAAAGATCTGTTTTCTTAGTAAAAGCTCAGCTTTGTAGCTTTGTGTTGTGTCCTACTCCTGAAAATTTCCCATCTCCCCTCTTTAGCTCCGTATACCAACTAATTAAATGCCAATTCATACCATTGTGATAATAAGGGCAAGAGTACAGATTCTATCCCAGTGGGGCTAACTATTAGCTTTATCCACTTCCAAGGCCAGAGACTACACATATGCCAATGCATTTATACCTATGACTCAGCTGAGGGTGTGCTATATTTAGTATAATTCTGGTATGTAACTTAAATACTGTACAAAGGATGTCCTTCTGTGAAAGATTCATTACTCACTTAATGCAAGGAAGAAGCTTTGAAGAGAAGCACATGAAATAGAGAGGAAGGAGACACTAAGTATCTGAATCCTATCATTGTACCCTGGATGTCAACAGGATGATAAATAAGAATTTTATAACCTCTGCGTATCTATTTTTTTTCAGAATAGTTAGTTATATTTAGGTATATTTTAAAATGTATGCAAATATTCAAAAGACACTGTTGAGAAAATATTGAAATATACAGATACATAATTTTATAATTTTCAAAGTAGTTTAATAAGTTTATCAGTTCCTTACATTTAGTCTGAAAGCTGTCAGATGGAAAAATGGTGGCTCCAACAGAGTATTAACAGTTCCAAAGTCACAAAGAGCTAGAAACTGGTCAAACCAAATTCAAATACAGGATATCTGTTCACTCAACAAACATTAATTTAGTACCAACTTTATGCTAGACCTATGCTTGGGGCAAGACCAAGAATTTTCCTATTATATCAATATGGCTTTGAGCCATATTCTCTAAATAGATAAAATAGATAATCATTTTTTTGTTTCAATTTTTAGTTAAATTCTAGTTAGTTAGCATTATGGTAATATTGGTTTCTGGTGTAGAATTTAGTGATTTATCATTTACATACAATACCCAGAGCTCATCCCAACTAGTGCTCTCCTTGATGCCCATCACTCATTTATCCCATTCTTCACCTCCCTCCCTCCCTCAATCCTCAGTTTGTTCTCTATAATTAAGAAGCTCTTATGGTTTGCCCTCTCTTTTTTTCCCCATCCCCTATGCCCCATGCCCCTGGTCTGCTCCTTAAATTCCACATATGAGAAAAATCATATGGTATTTGTCTTACTCTGCTTGACTTGTTTAGCTTAGTATAATACACTCTAGTTCCATCCATGTTTTACAACTGGCAAGATTTCATTCTTTTTCATCAATCAGTGGACATGTGAGCTCTTTCCATAATTTGGCTATTTTGGTAATACTGCTGTAAACATCAGGGTGTATGCGCCCCTTTGAATTAAAGAAAAATAATGCTTATTTATTCTTGAGAGAGACAGACAGACAGACATAGTGTGTGTGTGTGTGTGTGTGTGTGTGTGTGGAGGAGGGACAGAGAGAGGGAGACACAAAGTCTGAATCATGTTCCAGGCCCTGAGCTGTCAGCACAGAGCCCAACATGGGACTCGAGCTCATGGACCATGACATTATGCCTGAGTCAAAGTCGGACGCTTAACTGACTGAGCCACCCAGGTGCCCCCCTTTTTGTTTTTCAATTAAATTTTTTTTGCATGTGCCTCTTGAATCAGTTTTTGTATCCTTTGAATAAATACCTAATAGAAAGAAAATATTTTATTTATTTATTTATTTATTTATTTATTTATTTATTTAGAGAGAGAAAGTGGGGGAGGGATAGTGAAAGAAGGAGAGAGAGAATCCCAGGCAGGATCTGTGCTCAGTCTCATGAACCGTGAGATCATGACCTGAGCTGATATCTAAAGTTGGATCCTTAATCCATTTAGCCATCCAGGCACCCCAAGAAAACCATTTTTAAAATTCATTGTTGAAATATTTCAAAACAGTGTCATAAATATTTGGTTTAAGCACTAGAGTTGTGTGAAGCCCAAAATATACAATCCTATAGCATTAAATGACCATTTCTGAACACTTCTAAACTATTAGCATATTATTTACTTGATGTGTAAAATTATAGTATCTTCTCTAGATTAACTTTATGTTATCAGTAAACATAAACGATGTCACTCTTAAAATGACTTTAACTTAGGGGGCACCTGGGTGGCTCAGTTTGTTAAGCACCCGGCTTAAATTCAACTCATGTCATGATTTCATGGTTGAGAGATTGAGCCTCCCGTTGGGCTCCATGCTGGGTGTGGAGCCTGTTTAAGATTCTCTCTCTCCTCTTCTTTGCTCTTTCTCTACTTTGGCATGCTCACGTTCTCTCTCTCTCTCTCTCTCTCTTTCTCTGAAAAAAAAAAACACACTTAGAAACTGTATCTGTACTTTTCTAGTAGCACTATAGAACCGTACTCAGAATTGTAACCCAGCTCATAATTAGAATTTATAACCCAAAATAAAGTATCCTGTTTTGTTTTGTGTAGCTAATATTAATAACTGACAGAAGAGATATCATATCAATAACTTTCTTGTCATCTTTGTTAAAAAGAATTGCTTATTTTCTATGATCCAAATAGAAGGCATGGATCCAGAATCTCTTAAAATAAAGCACTTTGCTGGTTAAAATCTACTGAACATACTGGGGAATTCAAAATGGCTTTGTAAGTTGCCTTAATGAGGGAATTGAAGAGAAAAAAATCAACTTGATAATTTACAATTGTGTTACAAACAAGCCAGCTTTCCTTCTTACTCAGTGCTCAATGCTCTTCTTTTCTATCTTTCACAAGTTATCCATCCCACAGACATTCAACCCCCCCCTTTGTTTAATTTATGTAAATTGGTATAGAACATGAAATAAGTTTCAGGCATGCCACGTTGTAACTTGATATTTGTATACATTACAAGAGGTCACTGTCATAAGTCTAGTTACCTTCTAGACCATAAAACGGAACTCCTTTGCCCATTTTTCTCACACCCCGATTCTCTTCCCCTCTGGTAACTACCAATCCTTTTTCTGTATCTATGAGTTTGTTTTTGATTTTTTTTTGTTTATTCATTTTTTTGTTAGATTCTACACGTAAGTGAAATAATACATTATTTGTCTTTCTTCACCTGACTTATTTCACTTAGCATGATACCCTTAAGGTCCATCCATCTGGTCATAAATGGCAAGATCTCATTTTTCTTTTTTTATAGCAAAGTGGTACTTCCTTTCGTGTGTATATATTGTTATGTAACACCCTTCTTTATCTTCTGAACTTATTGTTCAACCTTGTCTTAGCTTTTGGTGATTCTTGAACCTTTGTGATCTTCAAAGTAGCCTGATCTATTCTTATTAGGTCCCAAGTTTTGAGAGTGTGCCAAGTACTCTCAGTGTTCCAAAGGGAAGGTGCTCAGACTGTTCTGTTTCAGGCTAATTGTAAGCAGAGTCCTAGACAACAGTTTTAAGGTCTGCAATTGTAAACCCTGCTAACTTCCAGACCAGGAGATCTGGAAGTGTCCCCTGGGTGACAGTTGTGAAAATTATGGCTTTTGTTGTATGTATAAGCCCCTTTCTGGGAGGTATCAGCAAGCTGAGGAGAAGCTAAGGGAAGGCAGTAATATGGTCTAGGGGTTGCCTCTCTAGCCTCTTGATGTGTGATGAACGTGTGGCATGTCCCTCAATCTGAAACTCCAGAATAAGAAAATAGACCTTTTTTCACATGAAGACTGGGGGTATGTTTCTGTCTGATGTTTGTACAGTGCCCTACGGAGTGGTAACCTGCAAAGGACAGTCTCTGTGATTGTTGTAGACCCTTGAAGCCTAGAAACACAATCCTGTCTGGCCACCATAGCCCTGTGTGGCTGCAGCTGCCTGCTGGCTGGAAGGCAGGGGTGGGCTCGGCTGAAGCTGTGGTGCTTGGGGTTGGTTTCCTACAAGAGCTGATTGTCTAGAGGGGTGGTGCAAAAAATGGCATCTTCCAGCATTGACACCAACAAGGCAGATGGAAAATGCAAAAATGGTGTGCATCACTTCCTCCAGCTCTGGAGAGAATCCCAATAGATTTCTACGTCTCTGGCAGATACATTAAGATTAACAAGTAAGTGTCCTTTGCATATGCTTTAGGCACCTTTCAAGCTGTTGCTTTTGCACTGGGTCCCAGGGTAAGTGGGTCTTTGTGTGGGTCCTTTAGGAACAAATTTTCCGTTCTTTATGCCTTATGGTTACCCTGGAAGTAAGACCCATAGGTTTTTAAGGCCAGACACTTTGAAGGTTCGTTTCTCTGGTGCATTTCCCAAAGGTTGGGGTGCCTGATGTGGGGTACAAATGCTTTGCTTCTCAGGGACCAGCTCCATAGTATGAGATCCCTCCCAACTGTGGGTTGCAGAGCCTAGGGTGAGATTTCTTGCAAGACCATGTCTCTGCTCTTCCTACCTGTCTCAATGTGATCCTTTCATCCTTTGTTGTGAAGGTGCTGTTCAGCTAGCTTTCAGATTCTTTTCAGTGGGCATCGTTCCTTATGTGGCTGTAGATTTGTGTTCATCAGAGGTGAGTCCAGGATATTTCTTTGCCATCATCTTCACTAAATCTCTCCAAAAGATTTAATAATCTGTCATTTGAAAGAATCCATGGATATTCATTTTTATTAATTTATACATTCATCCCCCATCTCCAGTTTACTCACTAAGCTGTTGGCTTTTAAATTCTGTAGTATACCAGCTCCATAAATCCAGAGTTTGTGAGAGCTTTCAGTACCATTTGCAGTCTAGGGATATGGTTTTGAAATTTGCCATTTCCTGGGCCTCCAGATAGTAACATGATGGGTAAAGCCAGCTGATTGCTCAGGCCAGGCCTTACTGGGAAGTTACCCTCACAGATTCACCATGACCCAGCTTTGCTATTTCAGATGCTCACTTTTGTTGGTATATCCAAGTGTGACCAGTCTCTGATTATCAGTTATCATACTTAAAAGAGGTTGATTTATAAGCCAGAATGCTAATAATTTACAACTAAGTAGGAGAACTTGGCATCTGCTTACTATAGTCCCTTCCATGTAAAAAGGTTTATTCAGATAAATGAAAATCGAGAGGTTACCTATTACTCTGTTATAAAAAAGAAATATAATATTTTAAATGGATTTCTTTATCCTAACTGAAAACTGTTTTTATTTTAAAGGGAAGGGATCCAATCCATCCACCTTCCTCTGAAGATACCAAAAAAAAACCCCACAAAAACCAAAAAACTAACAAAGCTCTAACTCTACACTTCAATACCTCAACCTTTTGTTGCATTTAACATTACGTCCCTCCATTTTCTTTCAAAAATGCATGGAACATTTATTTATT
Source organism: Panthera onca (assembly GCF_046562875.1). Lineage (NCBI taxonomy): Eukaryota > Metazoa > Chordata > Mammalia > Carnivora > Felidae > Panthera > Panthera onca. The sequence goes on along the minus strand of NC_138347.1, from coordinate 39,334,749 downwards.
CTTGTCATCTTAGATTTTTTAAGTTATGATAAGAAAACTCGATAATCTTATTAAGAAGTTTTGTCAAAATTATAGCATGAATTACTTTTTTGGTTTCTCAAACACCTGATTCTAAATAGTGTTTCACTTGCTTATTCACAATTTTATGTTCATTTATTCAAAAATAGCATACTGAGTCTTACTTGTTTCAATGAAAGAGAATATATCTGTCTTCTCTCTGAACTTTCATTCAATTACTTCCTTTGGTAATTTCCTTGAATAATTTTAGAAGTACTTTTGTATTTCAAGTTTGGGCTAAAATTTTATAGTCTATTCTCGTTGATTGCAATATTCTAAGGAATACCTAAGTTGATGGTAGGTAGGTCTTTTTCTGAAGTTTTGCTTCATGGAGGATGTGTCTGGAAATCTGAGCTCTCAGTTGCCTGTCATTAACAGCAGGAAAAATATAAAAAGAATGTTTCAATAAGCCCTCAGAGACTATTCTAATATGGAATGTGGATTTGTCTACTAGCTCTATTCCTAGAGTTAAGCCAAAGGGGTCAATAATATGGGGTTAATCAGATTTGAAGCATGAGCTAAATATTCTAAAATATGTCAGCATACATCACCATAAAAATCACAGAGAATGTAAGTTTTTCTCAAGGTTACAGAACCTGATTATTCTCCTAATCTTCTTACCCTTTTAGTTCTTATAATTGTGATTAGTTTTCAGTATTATATTTATGTTTTTTTTTTTTTTTTTTTTTTTATTTATTTTTGGGACAGAGAGAGACAGAGCATGAAGGGAGGAGGGGCAGAGAGAGAGGGAGACACAGAATCGGAAACAGGCTCCAGGCTCCGAGCCATCAGCCCAGAGCCTGACGCGGGGCTCGAACTCACGGACCGCGAGATCGTGACCTGGCTGAAGTCGGACGCTTAACCGACTGCGCCACCCAGGCGCCCCTATTTATGTTTTAATATAATTTATTTTTAAGGAAAATGGAACATATCAAGCTTTATCTCTAAAAGTCATATTGATTCTTCATAAACATAGATAGATCCCCAAAAAGGGCATATTCAGCCTTTTTCCACCACTGTTTCAAGCAAGATTGTTAAAAAGTCAAGTAGGAATTCTCTATCTTGACCTTTATAGGGTTGCAAGCAGTTTTTCTCTCTCTCTTCTGAAGTGTTAGAGTATGATTGCTTACTCTTCTCAGACTGAGAGTTGAGTCACTGTATTTTCCAAGCCAGAAGAAAGAATCAGACACGCTTTGAAGAGAGAATTAAAGTTGGCTCAAATATCAGATAAGCACCTATAAAGTATAGTCTATCACTCTACACAATATGAGATCTAGATTTATGATAGTCCACCAACTTTATAGATCTGACATGGTAGATGGCTTCAAACTATGGATTTCTAAGGAGGTTATTATTAATAATGAGATTATGAGGGCTATAACAACATATAATTAATCTGATAATATTGAGATTATACTTTCTAAAAACAACTAATATATAAAACAATTTTATTACACAGTGGGTGCAAGAAATAATATATAGGTATGTTTTGTCTTTTTATTTTTTTTTTAAATTTTTTTTTTAACGTTTATTTATTTTTGAGACAGAGAGAGACAGAGCATGAACGGGGGAGGGTCAGAGAGAGGGAGACACAGAATCCGAAACAGGTTCCAGGCTCTGAGCTGTCAGCACAGAGACCAACGTGGGGCTTAAACTCACGGACCGCGAGATCATGACCTGAGCGAAGTCGGCCGCTCAACTGACTGAGCCACCCAGGCGCCCCTGTTTTGTCTTTTTAAATGAAACCTAGTACACAAGTGCGTCCACTTATTAATGAAGATAAATAAAGTAATAATCAACACTACCAAAACATTCCTGGCTAACCTGTAATAATAACCTTAGATGCATTAAAATATGATTCAATTTAGAAAATTTTATTCATGTATTTATTTTTTAGAAATATATCTATTCATAAATTTAATTTACAAATAAATATGAATGGAATGTCTGTGACATTCCTGGTCTATTTCTCCTTTGCAACTATATAAACCTCTGATTCTTATAAAACAATTAATAATTTATTTTGTTTGTTTTATGTCTTTTGGGGGCATACATTGTTACTTATAAGTATCAAGAAGCTTACAAATAATAAATATTGAAAAAAGAGAAATAATCATTTAGACTTGCAAAATTCTTATGAAATATTTTTGCCCAATTTCTACTAATCTGAAAGTTCATATGTCTGGTAGAGAAAACCACATACTGAACCTAACTCAGAAAATGTACCAGAAGTATGATTGAATTTCATTTGTTCTCATCAAGTATGCCCTAGAAAAATTAGCAGAAGACTTGAAGGAATTCTCTCTTTTAAGCAATCTCTGACTTGTGTTAGCAATTGGTGCCAGAACACCCCTCTGTGTGTTCCCCCAAGAATAAATGATGACAGACTACTTGGATGTTTGAAGAAAGAACTTGATCTCAGCATTAAGAAAGATAAGTTCAGAGAGTAAATTTTATTTTGTTTAGCATTGCCTCCAGATGGATAACAGAGAAGATGGCAACTTCCATCTCCTGGTCTTTGAAACTTCTTTCTAATTGGTTTTGAAGGCAAGTCCAAGCCTTCAAAACCATAGTATTCATGCATTTATTCTGAACATTCATGGGATGTCTATTATGTGCTCAATAGTGGCCTAAGCACCAAGGGTAAAATAACAGGTAAGAACAGCCATGCTTAAAATATAATAGTCCAAGCTTCTTAAAAACATCACACCTATGAATCAATTTTAGTATTTTTAGGAAATTACTTAACTGCTGGTCTTTCTAATTTCAAATTTTAGAAAGGCCCTGATTCAGGATTTGTAAAGTCTGAAACCTTTGAATAAAAAATAAATACTAAATGTTCCATATCTTTAGATAAAATTACACACACACACACACACACACACACACACACCACATACACACTGTATTTTTTAAACAGTGCTGGGGGAAAACAGCATTATGGAACTTTAAGATGGATTTTTTGAGTGTCTATAAAATGTAAGAAAATGTAACCCTGTGTCTAATTGCGACATTATTTTATAAAATCAAAGAATTCTACGTTCAAATATTGCCATTTAATTTACTAGATCATGAGTTTATTCCATTTAGTATAGAATCCAGGCAGAGGTTGTATGAAGGGGTAAACAGTAGTTTAACAGTTACTCTTTCAGAAAATAATTATTCTCTTATCCAATGGACTCAACAAAAAGGCAGAATTATTATTTTTTTAAGGAGGTACCTTATAAAAGTATGTGAAAGTGAAGCTGATGTAATTTGTGAGCATAAACACATTAAAGAGCTATGGGGCCAGTATAATGGGGTTACATAGGAAGCATGAACCCATGTTTGTGTTCAACGAAGGAAGCTTTCACTCCAGACTCAGTATGAAAAAAACTACTCTTTGTGTAGGAAGCTGGCAGGAGAGAATACCTCCCTTTACAGTAGCAAAAGAAGACTATAGAGGCAATGAGTAAGAGAGGCATAAAGAGCAGAGCAGAAGGAAGAGGAGATAGAAATACAAGCTCTTCTTCAGTAGAAGTAACTGGTGGGACATGTTTTGCTGGGCATATTAGAGGGAGGCAAAATGTTAGCATAGAGTTAATACTGGTCGGTGCCTAATATGAATGTTGAACAATTGAATAAACACAGGCTGAGGATTTTCTGTAAATAATGTAGGAAAATTGGTGCAGATTATCCTGGGAGAAGAAAGGCAAAGAGATGCTACAAAAGCATAGCAACAGAACTTGGGTAACTGAGGACTCAGAAAAAAAGTTCCAGACCCACCAAGCATATGAATGGCTTCCTCTAGTTTCTTAAAGGAGAGAGTTAAAATTAACTTCAGTATTTTCACATTTGTTATTTATTTTCTGAATACAAAGAGATTTATGTTGCTTAAGATCTATTAAGCTGTATAGCATTCTGACTATAGGGAAGTTCAAACATTTTCAAAAATACTTTTATTTTATTCACAAACACCTCTCTTAAATAATTCTGGATTCATTTTTGCGGTCATCCTATGTTGTAGAAAACAAAACAATATCAGGTAAATACATGTATATGCATTATGTGTATGTAGGTAGTAATAAACAAAGCTTGGAAGCAAGATTGAATGACTATCTACAAGAAAAGGTGAAATAAATGAGGGTATATCCATTGTACAACGATTACATGCCCATTAGAAGATACAATTGAAGTAACAGTAGTCTGTAAGAGTTAATTAGAGGGGTGTCTGACTGTCCAGCTTAGGCTCCGTCATGATCTCACAGCTTGTGATTTCAAGCCCCGCGTCAGGCTCTGCGCCGACAGCTCAGAGCCTGGAGCCTGCTTCGGATTCTGTTACTCCCTCTTTCTGCCCCCTCCTTCACTCATGTTCTGTCTCCCTCTCTCTCTCTCTAAAAAGATAAATATTTAAAAAATTAAAAAGAAGACTTAACAAGAAAGTAGTCACAGATGATAAAGCAAGGTACAGGAGAGTGAAATATATGGATTTGTGTGCATATGGACCCGATGCACAATGGACCCGAAAACCTTTTTATGTGTATGTCTGCACACATTTATGAAATATCCCTGTTACGTAAGATTACATAAGCATAAAAATAATAGAGAAGGGTCCATACTATAGGGGTAACAAGTTCCTGAGAGAGGCAGGGGTGCAGAATGGTGCTGTTTTGAAAATAGGAGAAAAAAAGAGCAAAAAAAGCAAAGCCAGAAAAAGAAGAAAAGTTGTTCTTTAAAAAAACCCATGGATATTACAACATTGTTTATGTATTTATGCATCATTATATGTATGTGTCTATGTACATGAAGAACTTTAATTATAGTTTCAAAATTTTTAAAAATGATGATTCTGTTTCAGAGTGGTAAATATATTAAGTGGCACCCTATACAGATTTGTGGGGTTTTTTGTTTGTTTGTTTGTTTTTGTTTTTTTTAGTTGTGGAAGTTTGAGCCTCATTCCAAAAAGAATGATTATTTAATTACTTCTGTTTACTTATGATGCTGAGAGTCAAATCCAAAATGTTTAATTTGGGATCATTTCCTAAAATAAATTTTCTGGATAATATATGATACTCACAGAAAAACAATAATATTTTCAGAAAAATATTCGTGTATAAATTCTCCTAACATTTTCTATATCTAGTTGTGATAGTTTTGAAGCATAACTTTAAAACTATGCCCAAATATTAAATACATGAGATGTTATCAGTATTACTATTTAACATCTGGCTGCATTTGCTAACTTAAATTTTTTTTTATCTTATTTATTTTGAGAGAGAGAGAGAGAGAGAGAGAGAGCAAGCATACACACAGGCAGGGGAGGAACAGAGAGAGGGAAAGAGAGAGAATCCCAAGCAGGCTCTGTACTGTGATTGCAAAGCCTGATGAGGGACTTGAACTCACCAACTGGGAGATCATAACCTGACCTGTCACCAAGAGTTGGAGGCTTAATTGACTGAGCCCTGCATTTGGTACTTTTAAAATAAATTTGTTATGCAAAATTAGTAAGAAAGTAATAAAAGTAATTATTTACTTTTCTGGTTAAAGTTTTGGTTAAGTAAAGTGAAGATTTACTATTTCATGCACAATTCAGGGAAATGTCTTTTTCATGTTGAATTGTTAAATAGGAATGAAGTTATATTTTCTTTTGGAAGTCCTTTGATATTTTGCTTTAATAGGATAAAGTAGATGACATATTTGCAATTACCACATTACTTTATATAAAGATATTTTAAAATCTTGAAAAATTTAATTCCTGAAAAATTAAATATTCTCCAGTGATATCTTGAATTATTTGCACACTTTGTTTTTCACTTTGTGAAAGATATATTTTGGTTGAGCCCTAGAGATTCAAAATTTTAAATGTCCAAATTAATTAGTTCGAGTGTGAGTTACTGTAAGAGTAAATATTGTAGCTTTCTTTACACCTAATATATTCTAGGTCCTAAAAAAAATAGGACCAACAACAAAATGTAAACTTGAAATATAAGCAAATATAGTGGCCAGAATCCTGAAAAGGAAAATAAGAAAGCTGAATTGTCAATGGTATATTACATTTCAAATGACCTGGATACAGTTTTTGTAAATAGTCCCATTCCCTGGTTCTTAAAGAACTTACTACTAGCTAATATTTACCGAGTGCTTTGTTGAAGAACTTACTACTAGCTAATGTTTACTGAGTGCTTTGTACTCAAGTCACTTAAAACAGTTCTGTGAAATAGAAACTATTATTATAATCATTTTATAGATGAGGAAAACAAAGCCCTAAAAGATTAAGTACATTGTTAGTAAACTCAATTGGTATAGAGGTTTAGTTGTGCTAGATGAAACCTTCTAGAGATGTGTTCTACAACATAGTGGCTATAATTAATGATACAATATTATGCATTTCAAAATTTGTTTAGAGGGTAGATTTCATGTTGTGTTTCTGCCACAAAAACAAAGTAAGCAAACAAAAACAAAGGGACGTAAGGAGGGATTTCTTTAGTGCTCTTTTTATTTTACCCAACAATCATTCTATAATTCTATCATCCTATTCTGTAACATTCTATTGTCAAATATCCTCTAGGGAAAAAATTCCTTAGATTGAGATCCTTTGCACTGAATAGTGATTCTCACGTGGTAACTAATACATACATTTTCATAGACTTGATTATTTAAAAATTGTATTATACCTGTTATTTTCACTCTTGAGCAAGAGTAAAGGATCCAGATAAGAAATATGTTAATGGAACTGCTATCTCCTTGTTTTCCATAGCACTTTTGTATCCTCATAGCTCATCATACCCATTCTCAAATTCTGGGATCAAGATACCCTAAGCTACTTGTTCTCTGAATGCAAATCCTTGTTATATGTTATCTCTTTTGTCGAGAAGGTTCCTTTTCCCATCTTTATCTAGCTAATACCTATTGCTCCTTAAGACTCTTCTCTCAGAACTGACATCCTAATAATCCAAGGTTTCAGTGTAGTTTCTCATATGTTCCTATATATCTTACCTATACCTCTAGTATAGCATGTATCACAAAGTGCATTTGTGTCAATTGTTGTTGTTTTCTTTTTCCTGTCAAACTGTTAAGCTTATTAAGATTAAAGAATATCACTATTTATACTCCCGCTGCCTAAGACATAGTAGATCTCTACTTGTTGAATAGATGAAGATTAGAATAGAATAATTGACAATCAATGAAGGCCAATTATTGAGTGATTTACTCCCTCAAGAAAAGTTTTTGAAATATAATTTAGGTTGGCAACTATCCCACGACTTTTTAGGGTATACATTCTTGTTGACTATATGACAACTGAGAGCTCCGAAAACAAACGAACAAACAAACAAAAGTTAACACACCTATAAATAGTACATAGCATAAGAGAAGTTTTGAGTGTCAAGTCCTAACTTTGGCACTTGTAATTCCTGTGTGACCTCTACCTGTATCATCTAAAATCTTTTAATATGATTTTCTTCATATATCTCCACCTATGGGAATACCTTAGGAATTCGGTAAGATAATGTGCACAAATAGCTATATGCAGTCCCTAGTCTATGGGCAGGAAGACCACATTATTTTTTTGTGCAAGTCATGATACATTTGAAAGTGAAAGAGGCTGGGACAAAAAGAAGAAACCTGTACTGTCTAGCACCCACCCAAAGCACAAGGTATCAATAAAAAGTAGGTAAGATTCTTTGTGGCCTACTCCTAGAGAAGTAGCAATGTGCAATGTACAGCTTTGTGGTTATAACATGTAACGATACCATTAAAAACAAGCATATTTTCTGGCTCCTTATCCCGTGTCCTTCCCATGTCATAATTTTTAACTTTTACAGCACTAAATTTACCCAAAATAAAAATGAGTTCTCAATTCCACTTTCTGTCATTTTGAAGATTGTTATATTTTCTGATAATGTGATCTGGCCTTCTTGAACATTTAAACAGATATACAGGGTGGCTCCACAGGTGTGTAGAACACTGTATACCCCTGGAGATTTCATTAAGAATAACATACCTCTGTTTGAATAATGTGCGTTATGTTGAAAAGGACGCTATATAGCATGCCTATAAAAGCTCAGATTTTCATGGGCAGATGGCACTTTGATTGAAACATAATATATATTAAACGTGAAGATAATTGCTTGATTATATACTGCATTAAGTGGACACCTTGGTTTGCACTGTACTATTTAAGCAGTAAATACTCTCTGGAAAATTTATACCTATGATTAAAAATGACATGAAACAGAAGCTAAGAGGTCAGCCAGGATTATCACAACCTATATTTAAAATAGAAACTTCTCCATAGCAGAAGAACGTGACCAATTTTTAAAATATTATTCTTCAAAAGTACACTATGATACTTCTTTTAATGTTTGTAACTTTATGTAACCATTGCAACACCCTTTTATCTATGTGTAAGACATGTATCTGTGGATCCATCTATGTAAGTGTTTAGGCATTTCTGACTAAGGGGAGCTAGACTCTAACTCTCATGGACCCAGTGTGGATAATAAACTTTTTTATCTGCATTTGATGTAAATTCACCTTCACAAGTCAAGGCTATAGACACAGAGTTAGTGTACATGATGTACAATCATGGAGCTTTCACTGAGAATGTTTCTCTTCAGTCCAATATGTGTGTGTTTGTGTGAATATATTTATGAATGTTTCTATGAATGCATTTGTTATCTTTGGCTAAATTATTTTATGACTTAGATTTTAAAAGAAAATTTAAAAATATCTCTAAGCACATTTAGAGGAAAACTCTTCTAAAGGATATAAACTCTTGATTGGTTCTCCTTACAAATTAAGACTGCCTTCACAACTCTGTTACCTGGAGGCTATGGATAATAGTTGAGGGAAGGTTATTGGTATTTAAGAACATTTGAAGGTATTAGATGGTACCCTTGTAGTTGTGTTCTGATCCTGTGCATTTAAAGATGGTGACACCCATCACAACTCAGGATATCTCCTGTTCCCTTGGGTACTGACCATCAAAATCTCCTTTTATTGGCCTGGCCAAGGTGTGAATAGACAGTGATACTTGTCCCTCCCTCCCTACAATGTGTCAGACAAGGTTTAAGTAGAGTTACTCCAAATATGGATATTTTCTTGTAAGAGGATGAGTTGAAAAAGGGAGAAAGAGGAATAAAAATGAGAAACTATACACAATCTGGCAGTATTTAATCTATTCAAAGCTAACTACCTGGTGAACAATTTAATTTTTAGTGCAAAAGGCACATGCTAATGTTTCAATTTCAGTGTGAGACTAACTCAGCAACTCAACCTAGATCCCACTTCTTTCTTTAGATACCCATGCCCCAAATCTCTTTTATTCACCACAAGTGAAACTGATAGGTAAAAGGTGGCTGCAATGAATGAATGAATTTCTTGCATATCATAAGTAAAATTAACATATACCTTATTATTTGAATAGAAAGTAGATCAAAGTTGACATGTAACTCTAAAATATAATATAATATAATTAGTTTATAAACCTCTTTTCTTATGAAGGAAAAGCTCAGTTTCTACATATAGTAAAATCTCAATAGTTGGTAAATGGATACCATGTTGTTAAAATCACCTGTGACAGAATAACAACAAGGAAAGGATGGTACTAGAGGGACAGCAATAAAAGTAATTAAACTAAATAATATAATGAAATATCACATTAATGATGAAATGAATAAAAATAAATATAATTTATTATTTTCATTTTTAATAAATGATATTGAAGCTTCATTGTTTTCCTGTCACCTACAAATAATAAATTTAATTCATACAATGGTTTCCCCCTTAGCCATGAGGGATATGTTCCAGATCCTCCATGGGGTGCCTGAAATTGTGCATAGTACCAAATGTAAATATATATTACCATGTGTATATATACATGTATATGGTAAATTTTAATTAACATTATGCATGTATTTTTTCAAGTAAAGGAAAATAAAAGAATCTCTCCTAAAATTTATTGTAAAATAAAATCACTTAGGATATCTGTTATTTTGGTTGCAATCTATTGATGTTTTCTCTGGGTACACTTCTCAGGGTTGAGGAGTAAAAACCAAAAAGAACAGAATTGGAGAAAATAATCCCCAAACTATTATATTCCATAATATATTTCAAGTGTCAATATAAGTTCTTTCCTCTGGTCCTTGTAACTAGTCTATAATATAGACTATATATATATATACATATATACATATATATATATGTATATATATATATACATATATATATATGTATATATATATATATATATATAGTATATTTATATATATGCTATTACTATTTTTCCCATTTACCAATAAGAAAGCCAAGGTCCAGATAGATTAAATGATTACCCAATGTTACAGAGTGAAGAAGTGGCTGAGATTAGAAGCATGGATGGTCAAAGTTGACATAGAACTCTAAAAATATATTATAACTCTCACTCTGCTTCCAGAGTCTGTTTTTTAACCACACTGCTACTTTGATTGTAACTAGAGTATCCTATAATTGTTTGTACTATCCTTCTAAGTTAATACCACTCTTCTGCATCCATTTTTTGTTCCAGTGGAAACTATCAATAAGAAGACTTCTTTTCTACAATGCATGTATGGGCAGGCCTAAGTAAAGCTCTCCATAGGTAACTATCTCTAAAACTGAAATCCTTGAAAGATGTGGAATGTCTATCCTCTTTATTGAAGAAAGTATAATCTGTGACTTTATGCAAGGCTCTTTGAAGCAAACAAGATCATTGACACCATGCACTCAATCAATGATAGGAGTTAAATAATATTCTTCCATGCTATATTCAAAAATGTGCTGTAAAGCTGAGCTGCTTAAAAGATTTTTAAAATATTTTGATATTTATATTTAATATTAATATTTATATTTAAATATGTAGTTAAAATATCTTTTTAAAAGTAGATGGGGAGAGTCAATTATCTTAAGTATCCTTCTTCTCTTTCTTTTTGACAATTGAAATAAATTAAACTCAAACAAGTAAGTCTAAAACAAATTTCATCCTATTTAAGAGACTCTAGTCACACTTAGTTAAAACCATTTTGAAGTGAACTGATAGTTGGCTTTTTAATTTTTTTTTAATGTTTTTATTTATTTTTGAGACAGAGAGAGACAGAACATGAACAGGGCAGGGGCAGAGAGAGAGGGAGACACAGAATCTGAAGCAGGCTCCAGGCTCAGAGCTGTTAGCACAGAGCTCGATGTGGGGCTCGAACCCACAGACTGTGAGATCATGACCTGAGCTAAAGTCGGATGCCTAACTGACTGAGCCACCCAGGTGCCCCAGTTGACTTTTTTTCTAATGAAGTATTTTTTAATTGAAATATGGTTACACAATATTACAGTAGTTTCAGGTGTACAACATGTGACTCAACAAATCTGTATGTTATGCTATGCTCACAAGTATAGCTGCAATCTGTGACCATACAATACTATTACAGTACCATCGACTATATTCCCTATGATGTAACTTTTCTCCTCATAACTTATTCATTTCATAACTGGAAGCTTGTACCTTCCACCCTCCTTCTTCCATTTTTCCCAACCTCCCAACTTCCTCACCTCTGGCATCCATGAGTTTGTTCTCTGTATTTGCAGGCGTGTTTCTACTTTTCTTGGTTGGTTGTTTTGTTTTTTAGATTCCACATATGAGTGAAATCATGATATTTATCTTTCTCTGTCTGATTCACTTCACTTAGCATAATAACATCTAGGTCCATCCATGTAGCTGCAAATGGCAAGATTTTATTATTTTTTATGGCTGAGTAATAAGACCACATCTTCTTTATTCATCTATGGCTGAATACTTAGGTTGCTTCCATATATTGGCTATTGTAAATAATGCTGCAATAAACATAGGGGTGCATATAACTTTTCAAATTAGTGTTTTTGTTTTGAGTAAGATAGTTGGCCATTGAATGAGGAAAAAAAAATCTGGAAAATACAGAATTTTTAAAACAACCCAATTCATCACCAAAATCAAAACATATAACAAAAGATTATCTCGATATGTGAGAGCTTTACTAATGGAAATCAATCTCTTCAGCTCTTCAATAAAGAGATAGTGGTAGAGATGGAGAAATAGAAAAAGGAATGTGTATCATTTTTTACAACATTTTTTACAACTGTTCATCAAAACAGGATTTAATGAAGGATCTTTGCTCTGTTTTGATTTTACCTATCAGTGTAGCGTATATAATTTATTGTGCCATAAAGTTGAAGACAAAAACTATGGTTTAATATTTGGAAATAGTCTTTGTTTTTAAATGTTAGAGACTAAGAGCACAAGTCGGGGAGAGACAGAGGGAGAGAGAGAATCTTACGCAGACTCCATGCTCAGCACAGAGCCCAACGCGGGGTTCCACCCCCCAATTCTGGGATCATGACCTGAACTGAAATCGAGTCAGATGCTCAACCAACTTAGCCACCCAGGTGCACCTGGAAAATAGTCTTTTTTGTACAAATAAAAATATCTTTACAATATTCTGTAATCAGCTCAACTCTCTATGAATTAAAATATTCTGATTTGTCTCACACCATCAGTCCTCACATATTGCTAAAATTAGGCAAAAGAATTTCAGTCTATTAAAATCCTTTAAAAACTTTTAGTGAATGTCTCCACATAAACAAGTACTTCATATTCTAACACCCTATTGAATATCTAAATTACATGTGCAAGAAAAAGATGTAAAAGCACTTGCCTTGTCTACAAAACATTCGTGAAGTCTTTTAAGCTTATGAGTTAACTAACTTCAAATTTTATTTCAAAAACTTTTAAAGTCATAGAGCCAAAATAGGTATTTTGCCTGTACTACACTGTTATTCAGGCAGCACTAAAAGAGTTTCTATCTTGACATGATATTCAAAGTTTATTTTTGAAATAGAATAAATGTCTCTTAAAATATGGCTTATTCTTTTATATAATCATATATCATGAAAACCAAATCCTGTAGGCCAGAACAAAATAGATTAATAAAAAAAATTGGTTATGGCATGGTGAGCTAAAATAACATCTTAAGACAAATATTAGTGTTGTTCATCATTATTAGAGAAAGATCATCTTCATAAATTATTTCTCATAAATGTCTGATGCTTTCTCATTTTAAAGGGAAGTCTGAGAAAAAGATGTTTCCTTCTCATTTTACAAGCGAAATTAATTTATATACTATCTTTCTCTCTAAATTTAACACTGCTATGTTGTAATCTGAAAGTTTCCTTCCCCGTGTCTCAGAATTCATGCATATTAATTTGTTTTTTTCCTGTGCTCATGAATAGTATAAATAATATTCCCCTTTATCTTCCAATATTTAAGAAAATCCTACACTCAAGCCAATATATTAAATATTATGTAAACTTAAAAAAATTACATACTAATGATTTTCTAAAGCCATGCTTCTAATGTTTTCCAAAAGTAGTGATTTAAAAACAAAAACAAGCAAAGCAGACACTTAAAACACCTGTTTTTGAAATGGAAGTCTCATTATCCATGTAGATATAATCCACGTAAGATCACTGATTCATGTGAGCAAAAATGCCTTCATTTAGCCATCACCTCCTATGTTGCGTTAGAGCTATGAGGCTCTTTAGTTTACAATCCTCTGGGTTCCCTACGTATCTACAGTGCCTTTTAAGAGTTTCAAGGAGAGAATTCTGCTAAGTCAGTGTTCACTGAACCAATAGAAAAGGTAGTGATTTAAATAGGTAATATGTATTTCCATTGAAAAGATTCTTAGGCATGCCCCAGCTAATGCAAAATGCTGATGAGTTTCCAATCATGTGGAATTAATTTCTGGAACGAGGCCAGGGAGTGACATCAGGTTTCATGAGGAAATGAGCTAAAAAAATGAAAGACCACACTTGAAAACTTTTCCTCAATTTAGCACTGCAATGGCTTTTGATGATCACTTAGAGCTCTGCTCATGCAAGGAAAGTAATACATCCAGAAACTAAGTTATTAATACCATGAATGAGATAAATCATTCAAAGATAAACAATGTATAATGTCATTGTGCCTTCCCGTGTTGTTTGTTTTCTTCACCATGGAAAAAAACCAATGGTAATTTAATTATTAGCTTATTGATAATTTTAAGATATTGAAAAATCCCATTTAAAAAAGGATTTTTTCTAGTATATAAATATTCTGTATCTTCCTTAAAATTACCATTCATTTTTGGTAAGGGATAATGATGCTCATATATGTCCCCAAAGGAACATAGAAGTGGATACTTCAGAAATTAGAGTTATAATGTTTCATCATTTCAGAAATTTAATATAATATAGTTTCTGGATTTTATATATAACCATTTATTGTTAGAAGACATTACTCAAAGAATATTAGTTTTCTTATGATGTCTTAATTTGTCGGTACTTATTTTTTTGCTGCTATATGTAATGGAAAATAAATTAATTTCCTTATAAATAAAAGGGGAACTTTATAATTCAAAGGGATTTTGAGTCTTGGGGATATTTATAAACCAGAAAAAATAAATTTTCAAAATGATATAGATATTTATATTTAATTTGACTTTTAGATATAGCCCCTTCTCATACAATTTTCCTGAAATTTAAATATGCTAAAGATTTGTAACTAAACAACAATAAGATTTTAGTTGGTATCATATAATATGTAGCCTTTTCAGATTGGCTTCTTTCACTTAGTGACATGCATTTAAGTTTTCACAAAAAGTTGTGGCTCGATAGCTCTTTCTTTCTCTCTCTCTTTCTCTCTTTCTTTCTTTCTTTTTTTTTTTTTTTTTTTTTTTTTTTTAATCCAAGTTAGTTAACACATAGTGTAGTCTTGGCTTCAGGAGTAGAACCCAGTGATTCATCTCTTACATATGACATCCAGTGCTCGTCCCCAAAAGTGCTCTCCTTAATGCTTGTCATCTATTCAACACCCCCCATCAGCAACTCCCCTGCAACACTCAGTTTGTTCTCTGTATTTAAGAGTCTCTTATGCTTTGCCTCCCTCTCTCTTTTTATCTTATTTTTCCTTCTTTTCCCTTATGTTCATCTGTTGAGTTTCTAAAATTCCACATGAGTTAAATCATATGATATCTGTCTTTCTCTAACTTATTTCACTTAGAATAATACCCTCCAGTTCCATCCACATTGTTAGAAATGGCAAGGTTTCATTCTTTTTCATTGCCAAGTAATATTCCTAGGCCACGGCAACTTCTTACTTTACATGTCTCTGAAGGCAAGGGAAATAAAAACAAAAATGAATTATGGGGACATCATCAAGATAAAAACCTTCTGCACAAAAAAGGAAACAATCAACAAAACTAAAAGGAAACCGATGGAATGGGAAAAGATATTTGAAAATGATGTATGGTATAAAAGGTTAGTATCCAATATCTGTAAAGAATTTATCAAACTTAACACCCAAAAACAAATAATACAGTGAAGAAATGGGCAGAAGACATGAGTAGACACTTTTCCAAAGAAGACATCCAGATGGCAAATAGACACATGAAAAGATGCTCAATATCACTCATCATCAGGGAAATACAAATCAAAACCACAATGAGATAACACCTCACATCTGTCTTAATAGCTAACATTAACAACTCAGGAAACAGTAGATGTTGGCGAGGATGTGGACAAAGGGAAGCTGTCTTGCACTGTTGGTGGGAATGCAAACTGGTGCAGCCACTCTGGAAAATAGCTCATTTCTTTTTAACACTGAAGAATATTCCATTGTCTATATATGTGACAGTTTATTCATTCACTTACTAATGGACACCTTGGATGCTGCCATGTTTTAGCAATTATTAATAAAGCAGTTTTAGACATTCATGTGCAGGTTTTTGTGACTCATAAATTTTCAGCTCCTCTGGGTAAATACGAAGGAGCACAATTGCTGAATCATACAGTAAAAGTATGTTTCACTTTGGAGGAAACCGTCAAACTGTCTTACAAAGCACAATACCACTTTTCATTCCTACCAACAACGAGTGAGAATTCCTGTTATCACATCCGCACCAGCATTTGGTGTTTTCCGTGTCCTGATTTTGGCTACTTTAATAAGTGTGTAACAGTATTTTATTGTTGTTTTAATTTGCATTTTCCTGATGACGTATGACGTGGAATATCTTTTAATTTGATTACTTGCCATCTGTACATCTTCTTTGTTTAAGTGTCTCTTAAGGTCTCTAGCCCATTTTTAAATTGCATTATTTGTTTACTTATTGTTGAGTCTTAAGGGTTTTTAATATACATTGGACAATAGTCCTTTATCAGCTGTATCTTTAGCAAGTATTTTCTTTCAGTTTGTGACTTTGTCTTCTTATTCTCGACCTTGTCTTTCACAGAGCAGAGGCTTTTAATTAAATGAAGTCTAGCTTATCAATGATTTCTTTTATGAATTATGCTTTTGGTATTGTATCTAAAAAGTCATCATCACACTCAAAGTCATCTAAGTTTTCTCCTATGTTGTCTCCCAGGAGTGTCATAGCTTTACATTTTACATTCACGTCTATGATCTGTTTTGAGTAACATTTATTTTCATACACATGTAAAGCAAACTTCATATAGTCAGTGACGACTCTTTAAAGTAATTAAAAGAAACCAAAAAATTATTAACATTTACTTTTAAATAACAATGATATTAATAGCCACTAATATTGTATAAATATGTGTTGTATACATTTCCAAAAAGAGGACTCTGACAAGATTTACATCTATCACAGAGACAGAAATACTAGTAAAGGAGTGTTACTTAACAGAAAAATAAATTTTCACCACTCATGTCTACAAATCAGGAAACCTTTTCAATCTACACATTCAATAACACATGTGAAGTTGTAATTTTACATTTTGTGTTGTAGCAATTAACTTTAGCTTCCTTTTAGGTATAAAATTGAGTAACTACAAAGCAAGAAATTAGGAGATTTGGGCACTTGTTTACTCAAAAGACGGTGTTCAACAATTATTTAAGGATAAAATCAATTCAGGAAAGTGCATTCCACACTATATATCATCTTCTAGAGGCTCTAGTTTTAAGTCCATCCACTCATCGTGAAGCTATTATCTCTCTTCCTAAAATTTCTGCATCTGAGGTCATTCATAATATCTATAAACAATCAGAGTAATAAATAAAGACAATGCAGCGCAACAATTTAGATCTAAAAACCTATTTTGTACAGAAAAAAACTATAATCTCTATCAAATGATTAGTTTCCGAACCACCTCATACTATCTGAGAAGGAAATCTTTAGAATTGTTGGCTATAACTATTTTGAAAACTCTATAACTTCTTTGAAAATTTTCCCAGCAGGACACAGACTTATCTTTACTATCTTTGAAAAATGAAAAGGCTAAAAGGTAAACGTTCTATTTCTTATGTACATTGAATTATTAAATGTCAAAATGATAGCAATTCAGATCTCAAAGATAATTCCATTTCCTCTTTCCCCGTCATCACACACATGTCCGTTATTTTATTTATACACCGAATTATATAATACTTATTCTTATGAGGGAGAACATTTTTATAAGGCAGCAGTAGCTACAGTATTTTTGGGACGAGGCACACAGACTGGTCACAGTGACTTCTGGGAAGGAGATGGTGTGTCTGGAGCCTCATTTTTAATTAAAAGAAACGATAGATCTCTTTAATAATCCCACAACAGTATCTTTTATAATTAATTATAAATTTCTGCAGCTTTGTCCCAGTAGCCCACATTTCACATAATTTTTGTGAAATGTTATAAGCATAACCAATAAGGTGTTCTAAGTACTGGTATTATTTATTTTTTAATTTATAAGAAAATGTTATAAATATATTTTGTATTTGAATGTATACAAAATATGCACATTAAAGATTTGGGGATGATGAAGAATCTGTTTTTCCTATACTTTTTATTTTTATGAACTGCATGTGGAAAATTGCTCACTTATTGTCTGTAGACTTTCAGGAAAATATTAACAACCTAAGAAATATTCAGAAAAATAATCAGAATAAAATATTTTGTGAATATGTTTTAAGAGAAATTATGAAGTAAAAACCACCAATACTTTCTAAGATGCAGAAAAAGGACCAATGGGTAGAAGTTAAAAGGAGACTTTTTTTTGATGTAATATATAGATAAACTTTCTCAAAGTTATATCTTCTTGCTAATATCTTGACAAAGTTATAAATTACCCATTACTAAAAATGTGCACATTTCTAACTATTTATTAGAAATGGCATAGGATTGATTCATTAGCTAAAGGTTCCGTTAGGTGACCTCTAGGAGTCCTCAAAATGCTAAGATTGGATCTATTAAATTTCACATATTCTAAAGATATATTTTGGAGTTCCATGAATGTATCTAAAACTGAAACACAAGATTCAGACAAATATTAATGGGCTACTAAATCGTGCCCTATGGTGTCTTTAAGCCACATATTTTTAGGCTTACATTTAATTAAAAATTAACAGCCAGTTTTGGCTATTAAACCTGCTCTTCCATCAGAAAAAACATAGAAAAAAGTATGATTATTCCCTTCTCTTTTTAAATGTTCAACATCAGTTAAGCTTTTCATACCAGTTGTTGGGAACCTGTTGTTCCCAAAATTGGAATTCTAGAGACCCATTTCATTTGCATAATACTTTTTCACTTTGAGAATAGTTTATGGTAATACTTTTACATTTAGATAAGCTCAAAGGTCATTCCAGTTTAAATAGATTTATAATCTATACGTAGAAGCATAGTTTTTTTTCATATCTTCTTGTTAAGATGATGTTCAAAAAAGCAATTCTTTGTTGTGAATGGAGGAATTGGCAATTTTTATTATTTTTTTTTTTGCAAGTTTGACTTGTATTCACATCAATAAGGTTACATTGTGGCTAATGTAATTTGATCACCTGAATGGTTGCCAATATCTTATATGCAAGAGATTATGAAAATTTCTGTAATAGTATTTTTAAGAGATTAGAGAAAGAAGGAAGAACCCTGAATCTATAACTTTCCAAAAAGATTGTATTGAAAATGTAATTCGATTGTAAATTACATGTATTAATCTTCTGGGAGTTTAGCTGTTGACGGATTGAGAAATAGCCAGAATAAAAAGAATAAAAAATTAATATAATTCAAAAAGAAAATTATTAGTTCCACACAGATAGGCAGAATTCAAAATCTGAGTTTGAGTACAGAAATATCTTTTGTGGAGGTATGTTGAAGGATGCCAGGTGTAGCAAAAATTTGGTCCTATAAACCTTAAAAGGAATCACTGAGATGGTTCTAGTTGAATGAGCTCTGATTTGACATTCAAGAGGCAATCTACCAAGTAATGACTATGTGAATTTTGCTGGGACAATAACTTCACATGCTTGTACTCTTTTCTTTCTTTCTTCAACATCAAAGAATTTGATCGCTCTTACTGACAAGTAGAACAAAAGCTTAAGATTTGCCAAGTTATTAATTTTTTAGTATAATTTTTTTAAAAATCTTGATTTTTGTGGCCAATCAGATTTAAAAGAGGAAAAAAACTATAAATAAGAAAAAAATGATATATTATGAAAGTAATTTAAAATAATTCTCTTAGTATGCTCTACATATGATCTAAAATATAGTTGCATATTAACATTGAAATAAGAAAGTCTCTTTTTTAAATCAGACTTGAAATTGATTTGTAAACAAATTGGAAATGAAAGAAAAATCACAGCCAGCAGTATTAAATTTTTTAAGTCAGAAAAGCCATTCGAATTTATTAAAAGTTTCAGTATTAAATTAGGAATATAGGAAATATTTCTTTATTTCAGGAAATGCATAATTTAGCTGGAAAAATAAACTGTATGGGCCCAAATTAAACATTATTCAGTTGGAGACCATCCAGACATCTGAATTTCAGAAAAAGAAAACAGATATTCCATGATATCATTTAGCTTAGAAAAGGGGCATAATTGCTGCAAAATATAGTAGTTCTTTGCATTTAAATAAATGTTTTTGGTCATCACTCTATCTTTAGTATATTTAGAACTATCTTGACTCTTCAGGTTAATTTGTAATAGAGAAGAGAATTACATTTTTATAAATTAAGGACTCGCGGTATTACTGCGTACCTAATTCTTTTTGTTTTGAGAGCATTACAAATAGCACTAACTTAGTGAACAGCTATTCTCATCAGTGTTTTGGAATTTGGGTCATTCAAAGATTTTACATATATATCACCAACAGTTTTACCAGTAGAGGGAGCCATTATCTACATAGTCTAAATTTGAAAACAAAGTAGTGTATGCTCATGAAAGTAACTCTACCAGATTCCTAACATCAATTTACCAGTCCCTTTTTAAATTTAAATAAATAGATAAATAAATAAATAAGAACTACCTGAATGAGTTTAACATTTTTTAAGTTGTAAAATGAATTAAAAATCAAGTTTATTGTAATTCCTTTTGATGCAGTAAAGAAATGAAGACCTTTTATAATTTACGTTCCATTTTTCATCTTGCCTCAAATTTATGAAATTTCAATAGTGTAAAAAAATGTATAAACAGCTACTATACCAGTATTTGCTCCTTTTCCTATTATTGTTATATCTATTTAGTTTCATTGTTTGGGGGAAAAAAAAGCTCAGACTACATAACATTAGGGGGCAGATTTATTGACCTAGCCCCCATAAACATTATACAGTCAGATGAAAAGCTATGTCCTATCTCCTAAAGACCTATGGCTTTTCTTATTGGTAACAATGAGAGTACATTGAAAATTCTCTTTTGATAGAGTATAACATGTTTAATAAATTGTTTCTTTACAAAATGGAAATAAAAATGGGAAATTTCTGTTTGCCTAGATATTTACACATTAATAACAATGTGATTTTTAAAGTTTGTATATGTATTTAAAAGATATTTGAAAATAATTACACATGGAGACACCTAAAATGAGTCACATAATTTTACATAGTGCAACTTGATGCAAATTTAAAATAACTTTATAACTAAAAGTCTCCACACTCGTACTCCAAAAGTGCAACCTGCTTCTCATAGTGCTATATTAATTAACACCTGAATTAATCAGAGAAAAACGTCTTGTGAC
The DNA here is from genome assembly GCF_046562875.1 of Panthera onca. Lineage (NCBI taxonomy): Eukaryota > Metazoa > Chordata > Mammalia > Carnivora > Felidae > Panthera > Panthera onca. Next base: position 39,313,693 of record NC_138347.1, on the reverse strand, counting down.
TATTTACATGTTGAAGGTACTTCATTAGACATTGTAAATGATTCCCCACTTTTTCACAGGTCCTCCTCCCCTTACTATTTAACACAGTTCTTACTTTATCATAGCTGTGATAGCTACCCGAGCATGTTTGTATCAAGCTTTACGGTCTAGATGAGCAGTTCAGCAAATACATAATAATACGGACTTCGGTCAGGCACTGTGCTAGTAGAGACAGTCTCTCGGTATAGCAGTTGCCGAACAAGCGTCCACAGCTTCATCGTTAATGTGGTTTGTGCAGCAAGAAACCAGCAGTTAGGGTTTCCTAGTAACGGAAGAGTCTATACTGCTGCTGTGTTCCACTATCCACTAGCACTAGCCTCCCTTGGGAGCTTGTTATAGCTCCAGACTCTCAGGCCCTGTCCTGGAGCTACTGAGCCAGAATCTGCATTTTAATAGGATCGGCAGTTTCTTCAGATACATGTTAAATTTTGAGAAGTACAGGTACCTACCACCTCTTTGCAGAGAGGTCTTCAGGACACAGGGGACCCTGAGACGTCTAGTGTCTCTACTATTAATAAATATTTGTGACTTTGAAACTGGATGGTTTTGGAAACCTGTAAGAAAGTTTTCTAGTTCTTAGATATCCCGACAGTGCCTAGAAATTCTGTAAGTCATGACTTGAAGGTGTGACAGAGTGTTTGTGCAGTTTTACATGATGTGTTTAATTCTAAAATTCTAAAATCATTGAACAGTAATTTTCTAGTTATCTGTTTCAACAGAAAAAAAAAAAACAAAACCAAAACACTTATTAGAAATACATGAGGGGTGCCTGGGCGGCTCGGTCAGTTGGGTGTCCGACTTCGGCTCAGATCATGATCTCGCGGTTTGTGAGTTCAAGCCCTGCATCAGGCTCTGTGCTGACAGCTCAGAGCCTGGAACCTGAGTCAGATTCAGTGTCTCCCACTGTCTCTTCCCCTACCCCACTCATACTCTCTGTCTCTCTGTCTCAAAAAAAAAAGTTAAAAAAAAAGAAATACGTCTGAGTACCACCCACATATTTTTCATGCTTGTTTTTCTCTTATGTCCATAAAACATCTTGATTTAAATAACACCTGTAACATTAGCAGCTTTTATAATTGTGATATAATATGAAGTGAAAATATATCGGTAAGGTTAAGAAACTTCACGTCACTGTTGAAAAAACCCAGTGCATAAGTGTTGACATAACACAGCACTGAGTTAAATGTCACTAGCTGCTCCTTATGAACGGAGGAGGAGTTCCAGCCTGTAGAATACTGTGATTACTTGTTATCCCCAAACCTGCCTGCATATCTCCCCTGACAGGGTAATCATCCTCGTGTTCAGCAATTTTTGGTGCTCTGTTTATACTTGGCCAAATTATATCTTCAATGTCGCAAGCAATCTCACCTTTATTATGATATAAAATGAACAGACAGAAGAGTAAAATCATGATGCAGAACTAGCAAAGAAAATGGAAGCTTATGCCTCTGGATACAGCTGACTTTGTGTCACTTGCAATGTGAGTGATAATCGTAACCAGCACACTTCCCTCCTTAAGGAATCATGTCTCATCGTGGTACAGAAGTAGGACGGTGAGTGGGGACAAGTAGGAGAAAGGTAGAGATTCCATTACCTAAAGTGTCCTCAGGTGAAATACTCCTCACTGTGTTGTGCGTGCGTGTGTGCATGTGTGTCCTGTGCCTGTGTGTGTATGCATGCACAAAACTAATGTTCCCTCTCTCACTGTATTTTGTCCATTATTGCAATTCACAATCTCCAGGGAAACTGTGTCATTGAAGAAATGGAAAAATCATTCACTTTAACTGTAAATGTGGAAACCAAGGTTGCAGGAGGCTAGAAAACTTGACTACAGTTAGTTTGCAGCAGGACTGATAGTCAAATTGAAGGTTCATCAGGGCCCAGCTTTTTCCCACACTTGCCTCAAAGACTGCATTTAAAAACTTAAACGATTTTACGGGGCGCCTGGGTGGCGCAGTCGGTTAAGCCTCCGACTTCAGCCAGGTCACGATCTCACGGTCCGTGAGTTCGAGCCCCGCGTCAGGCTCTGGGCTGATGGCTCGGAGCCTGGAGCCTGTTTCCGATTCTGTGTCTCCCTCTCTCTGCCCCTCCTCCGTTCATGCTCTGTCTCTCTCTGTCCCAAAAATAAATAAAAAATGTTGAAAAAAAATTAAAAAAATAAATAAAAACTTACACGGTTTTTATTTTGTCTTTGAGGCATCCCTGTTAATGTAACTTTGCAGTTGGGAAGATAGGGAAAGTGTACCATCCATTTAGCAGTCTGGGCATTTAGACTAATTTCATTGAATGAGTAGTTATTAAGTGTCTGCCATATTCACCGTTTTAAGTGGTAAGATACATCGAGGGGAAAGATGACCCCCCGCCCCATTCTCACTGAGCTGATATATACATGAAGGCTAAGAGTTGTCACCAGGCTGCACAAACCGACCAATTCTCTCCAGTAGGAGATTACAGCAGCCTGTCATAAGCCTCAGTGGGAGAAGGCATCTCTCTCTCCCTCATCTTTCACACCTATACCTAGAGGGCTGTACACACCCCTAGGAAGTGCACATTCTCTGAGCACATAAACAGGTCTACCTGACTTAAATGTGGTTCCCTGAAAAATAACAGACCAAAGTCCCTTGCCGACTTGAGAATCTGCTCAAATTTGAAAGGAACAAGGGGTAGAACTATTGAAATTCTGAGCATAGTATTGTGCTGTTGAAATTGCATCACAAAACAGACTGTTTTATCAAACATGACCATCCCTTTAGACCCTTTATTTGGCCAAGAATTGTGCTTTGCAAAAATTTTAAAAAGTGACCTCAGCAATTTAAGATGTGCATATTATTTTTAAAAACTTGTTATAAAACTTCAAATTAAAAAAAAAACCTGTTTGGATCTCTAATCTTGTCTCTTCCCTCTATTCATAAAATGATCAGTAGTAACCACCAGCTCCCCACTCAAATATACACACATATATATCCTACTGTTTTTGCAAGAGCATAAAATTATCATTCTTACAGAGAAAATCATAAACATCTTATTATATCATTTTCTTCCTTCACCAAAATCAAATAGAAAGAGAACGAGAGGAAGATTGGCATTATTAGGGATTTTTATCTCTAAAAAGTGCTTCAGCACAGGCTAAAGAAATTCTAGTATCTCCTTCTAGAATTTTGTTGTTTTAAATCATCGGATGCGTAAATGAAGAATCAAGCACAGATCATTTTTACACACAGCATAAAAGATGAGTGTTTAGCCATACAGGAAAGGAAAGAGAAGAATTAATAAACAGAGACAGACAGAAACAGGATTGTGGATGTCATCTACATTTTTGTACCACGCACCTCAAAACTCATATTTCAAAAATCAGAGGCGCCCATGTACCTAGTGATAATATGGAATTTTATTTTAGATGGCACCATTATCTCTGTGCAAGTCCGGCTTCTCATTCCTCACTTGAAATACAGCTTTAGCCTCCAGACTGGCCACCCTTCTACCAGTTTCTCAGTAGTCAAATCCATCTGATAAATTTCCACGGAAAGGTCTCTCTGAAAACAGTATGTGTCACGTAACTTCCTGGTTTGAAAGTAGCTCTTCCCTGTTGCTTGTCTATGGGATAAAATCCCACTTTGGCCTAGGCTTTAAGAGGATCTGCAGCCTTGCTTCAACTTGTTTCAAGCTTTGTGTCTCCTTTGTATTCCCCAAGCCTCTCCACCTGCTTGCCACAAGGTACAACCCAGGATCCCACTACTCTAAATTTTCAACATTTCTCAAACAGGCAAGGCATCGTTTAATAGCTCAAAGCTTAATTTTGTTTTCTCTACCTGGAATGCATTTCTTTCCCTTTCTCACATAGCAAACTTCTAGTTTTCTTTGCAAACCTGACATGAAAGTGAACTTGTGAGAACGGATCCTTGGTGACACTGCTTTTCCCTCTTCAGGTCATGACTTAACTTCATGTTGCCTATCCCACATCTGTTCCTATAATTGCAACAGTCACTACATCATCATGTATTATATATGTGATATATGTGTATATATATTATATATATATATTATATATATATATAATATATATACATGTATTATATATAATAATAATAATAATAATAATATATATAATATATAATCATGTATTATAATAATTTACCAGTTGTATCCTCTATTTCTTACACTGGATCAGAAAGTCCATGTCTTATCTACTTTTCTATTTCCAATTTCCATTACCAAACACAGTATCAGGCATATGGTTATTTCTCAAGAATTAATTGCTCAGGGGAGAATGAATGAATGACCCTAATCAGATTGGGAAAGCACACTCAAAATTAAACAGTTCACTCTTTGCAATTCATTAGCACAATATTTTGTAGCTCAAATTATTCTTCAAATTTTATTTGAAGGCACCACAATTAATGTTTATTGGTTGTTTCTCATGTCTGGTGTTTATTTCTTCTTTTGTCTGAGGAACAGTGCTATTAAAATGCCTTATTTCCTTTTAGATCCATACTAGAGTAGCAGTGGGGACTTTTTCTGCTATTTTAAAATAAATAAGTGCCACATCAGTTCTTAGATTTCTATATGCCTCCCTGTAATATTTCACAAAATTATAATTAATAAAACTCCGTTAATGCCATAACTATCTTGTTACATCTCCCCAAATTCTTGTACTCTAGCACATGGTTTGAATTACCATCTTGTATCATGTTGAAATTTCAAGTCAAATTATTTGAGATTATAAAGTTTTAACCTGTTTCCTTTGCATGCTGGTATAATTAATAAATAATGTGGTTTCCGAAGGGCTATTGATCTAGTCATGTAATACTGAGAAATATTAAACTTGTGATTCATTTATCATTAATATGGATTTTAGAAAACCAGAGTACCTATATTTTTTCATCAACAGACACAATGATTCACCTGTGTGACATAAATCTGGGTTAAATTTTTGAACAAAATTACTGTAGAACCCATAGAAAATTACAGCTCCAAGTAATAGCTATAGTGCCTGTCTAAACACCACACTCTTCAGAAGTGTTTGGACAGATGTGATCTCACTTTCACTGCTTTGGTACAAAGTTGAGTAGAAATGTTAAAAGAAGATATCCTTTTCTTGTCCTCAATATTGAGATGGAAGGAGTGTTCAGTATTTCCCCATTAGATATGATATGAGCTACCAGTTATGATACAGCTGCATAGTTTTTGATCTGGAAATTCTCTTCTTTGTTTTCTGATAGCTTTCATCATGAATCAGTGTTGAATTTTGTTAAATGATGCTTTCTGTATCTATTGATGTCAGTAAATGATTTTAAAAAATAGGTAACAGATTATATTCTTTGTTTTTGTGTGTAAACCATTTTATAGTCCTAGAATAAGACCTACCTGGTCATGATATATTATCCTATTTAAGTATTGTTGGATGGATTTTACTAATATTTTGTTATGTTTATGAGGAATATCAGTCTGCATTTTTCTTTGCTCCTAATAGGCTTGGCTTTTGTTTCAGGGTTATGCATTCACTCTTCTTATAATTTCCCCAAAGCCTGGCATAATGCCATATTGTATCTTCCTTAAATGCCTTATATAATTCATCAGTGAAGCTACCCATGTCTGGAATTTTCTTTGTATTTTTCGTGACTAAAAAATTTCAACAACAGATATAAAACAACTTAGGTTTTCTGTTTTTTGATTCAGATTTGGTAAATTGTGGTTTTTAAGGAACATATGCATTTCGCCTGTCAATTTCATTGGCATAATGATGTTATAATATTTTAAATATTAATATTATCTGTAATGATGTTCCCTCTTATCATGATATTGGTACTGTGTGTATTTCTCTCTCTCTCTTTCTTTTTTTTTACTTTTCATGACCAATGTTCCTAGGAATTTAACAATTTTATTAACCATATCAAAGAACTAGTTTTGACAATATTTTAGCTACTGCTTATCTATTTTATATTTCATCGATTCCACTATTATTTTTACTATTTTCTTTTATTAATTTCATTTATAATTTTGCTTTTTGTAAAATATATTTCTAAAGTGGAAACAGAGATTTTTGTATCTTTCCCTTTTTCTTTTTAAAATTTTTATTTCTATTTATTTTTGAGAGAGAGAGAGTGCAGGGGAGGGGTAGAGAGAGAGGGAGAGAGGGATCCCAAGCAGGCTCTGTGCTGTCAGTGCAGAGTCCCATATGGGGCTCGATCTCATGAACTGATATGACCTGGAGCCAAAATCAAGAGTCCAACGCTTAACCAACTGAGCCATCCAGGTGCCCCTCCCCTCTAATAAAAGCTTTTAAAAACATATATTTCCCTCCAAACATCGCCTAACTGGGATTCCTTAAATTTTGAAGTGCTGCATTTCCATTATTACTCATTTAGAAATATCATTTAAATATTCATTGAGTTTTCTACAAACCTGTGATTTATTTACAAGTAGAGTGTTTAATTTCCGATATTTGAAGATTTACCAGATTATCGTTTTGTCACTGATTTTTAATTTAATAGAATCATGGTCAGAGAACATAATCTATATGATTTTGATTCTTTTAAACTTATGAAAATTGATTTATTGCCTATTCTTGGTGTACATTCCATGTGCAATTGAGAAAAATCTATTTCCTGCTGTAATATTTTATAAATATTGATTAGGGTGGCTTAAACTTCTCTAGTCTTACTTTTTTCCAATGTCACTGGACTTCAGTGGAAGTCTAAGTTGTCTCAGGACTCTTGGTCCTGATCTGGACATTTTCCCAAGAGAAAAAACCAGCAAGCCTGTCATCCATGGTCAGTGTGTGGAGGGGTGAGTGCCATCACTTTTCCTGTTTCTTTAATAAGGGAACATGGCCTTTGGATATCAGTAAAAGATACCCATCTCTAGAAATTAGAACAGAGGTGTGGGAAAAATGGGAGGAAAGAAATCTACACAGTGTTTCCTAGTCTAATTGCTTCATGTCAAATATGCTCTTCTGTTTTAAAAGCCTATATATCATGAGTGCTAAATTTAATCAGCCTCACAAAAGATAGGAAGGAAATCGGAAGTTACTTCAACTTTAAGAGCTATGAGGTTTGATTAGTAATTCAGAACCAGCTGGGGAAAATTATAGAATAGTACCTATAAGAAATATTGTGTATAAATAACATTTGTCTATTTTTCTCACCCCTCAACACACACACACAGACACACCCACACCCCGCCCCCACACTCTTATGCTTCATACCTTCTTAACCTCCACATTATGTTTTTTTTTTTTTTTCTGTTGGATATAGTTCTAATAACATGTACACATGTTTTGCTTGATTTTGCATCTGTTTAGTTACGGTATTAATTTCTATGATTTTACTACCTACCCCACTCCTATAATTAGGCAGATGAAAATGAACTCAGAGAAAAAAGCTGGGAAAATTCTCTAAAATTTCTGAATAAAGAATAACATATTTATAAAGACATCTTTTGTCCCTTTTAAAATTACCTTTGCATAAAAAGACTTAAAAATAATATTCATTAAAATCTTTGATTCAATGGTTCCATGAAGACACATTCTATATTTTTTTCTTTAATGAAAATGCAATAATAAAAAAACATGAAGAAAACACTTAGATTTCCCATCAACCTATTTTTCCATTCTTTGCTGCTTTAAGGATCAACAAATAAAAAAGTATAGAAATATTTCAATATGTAACTAAAATCACAGAAGTTTTTCCATTACTTTACAAAATAGACCTATTGCTTCCCAAATAGTCTATTTGCCAAATTCTCTCTTTTATAAAGTAGTGCAGTGACCTTGAAACTGAATGACAACTGTGTAACCAGTAGTGTTGTTGTTGTTGTTGTTGTTGTTGTTTTGCTGCTGCAATATCTACTCATTAAGGTGCTTTAGAAACTGGGGTGTGGATACCTTCATTAATTGCATATTTTTGTGTAAAAAGAGTTTTGGAAAGATTGTTTCTGTTTCTTAAGACAGAACAGCCATTAAAGTGAGGTTTTCTAAGTGGGATAATTTTAGTAGAGAACACTCTGTGTTTTTTTTTTCTGTTGGATATAGTTCTAATAACATGTACACATGTTTTTGCTTTATTGTTTTTTATCTGTTTAGTTATGGTATTGATTTCTATGATTTTACTGCCTACTCTACTCATATAATTAGATGAAAATCAACTCAGGGAAACAAGCTGGGAAAATTCTATACAAAGCTGTCATTTAAATGCGTTAGTGCTAATACAATTGAGGTATATCCTTTTTTTTCTTCTGGAGTCAGTCTTATAGAATATCTGGAGTGGTAAAGTTTCTCTGTTTTTTTTTTTTTTTTTCTTTTTCCAGCTTTGTTGATATAAAATTGAGGTATAACATTGTGTCATTGTGTAATTTTAAAGTGTACAATGTACAATTTGATAAACATATATATTGGAAAGGATGCTAATACATCCTTTACTCACATCGTTACCATATTACTGTTGTTTTTGCTGTTCCAATAAAACCTCTACTCTCATGGCAACTTTCTAGTATATAAATGCAGTATTCTTTACTGTAGTCCCATGCTGTGCGTTAGATCCCCGGACCTTACTCATCTTATAGCTGGAAGTTTGTACCCTTTAACCAATATGTCCCCATTTCCCCCACACCTCAGTCCCTGGCAACCACCATCCTATTGAGTCATAAAATTGTAAAAGTAGTTAGAATTAGGTGCAAGCTTGCTGCTGTCTCCTCAGAGTTACTGGTACATACCACGAGTAGTCTGGTCTTGGGAGAGTTCAGACTGAGAGACAGAAGTAGCCAAACTTTTAGAGTTAGCCTTGAGTAGTTGTGAAACATTTAGTATATGCTTGTTTGAAACTACCTTCATTAATGGGGATCCAATCAAAACTGCTTCCAACAATCATGTCATGAACTTATTTAAACGTTCTCAGGAAATAATAGACTAGATTACAGGCTGAGTTTTGGCTTATTGAATTTAGCTGGCTAATCTGTATCCTGCCCACTTGAAATGATTTGTGTTACTTATTGTTCTATGTGGTATATTATATAATTATTATCATATTAAAGAAAAGCAGGTTGCACAAATGTGGTAATAACTGTTCTCACACGTAAATATGTATATCTAGAGAAGACTTTGTATCCATAAAAACACAAAAATAATTCTTTTTACCAAGATAATCTTGAAAGTTATTAATTCCCTGAGAAAATTGTCCATAGTGTATATTTAGCATATACGTATTAATTTGCAGTGTTATTTTTTCTAGTGTGTGTATTTTTTGAACAAGTGAAACCCAATGAAATAAGCATAGTAATCATGTCCATTTCGCATATGATGAAACTGAAGACTAATTTGTTCATTGTAAAAATAAAAAAATAATATTTATTAGATATTTATATAAATTTATGTTATTTAGCACCTAGACTCACTATGCATACATACACATATACATATGTATAAGAACAAAATAGACTAATAGACTGATGTAATGTCCAATATAACTTATGTGAATCCAAATAGGGAATTATGTATTATCCCATTGCTATTTCAGGTGACTAGACTATATACAGTTTGGTTCAGTTTATAACCACAAAGAAGCAATCCTTAAAACCTATAATGGAATACACCCCTTGATCTACCAGATAATGGAGAGATGTCTAACAAAAGTGTTACTATGGTATAAAAGTCAGGGATAGCAAGGTTTGCTAAAGACATTCCCAAGATATTTTCTTTCTTCTGCAATGAAGAGTTCATTTTTGTTTAAATCAGCATTTATTCCTGTGGAAAGTGAAGCGCAAAGATGCATGAAGATAATGCAAATTTGACCAAAAAGGAATTTTTGTCATCAATGTTAGCACGAGTAGGAAAGCAGATGAGAAGTAGACACCATACAATTGTCAAGCCTAGATGCAGAAGCAATAAGAAGGGAATCCTACTCAAAAGCAATCATTTGTTTGCCATTTAGGTCCAAATACATTAATATTAGAGTCAAATGAGTGTGATCTATGCTCATATCCTTGAATTTTCCCTGGATGGAATGACAACTCAGATTCATAGCAATAACCTCCTGGCTGATTTTGGCCTAGAGAGTTTCTAGTTCATTACCTTCTTCAGTATTTAAAGCCCAGGGAAAATCCATTTCAATTCTATTAAAGAAATTCTTACTATCTGCCTCTTTCTCTTTCTCTTCCAGTTTTTTAAAGATTTTTTTTTCTTCTGCCTTATCTGAACATATTTTAAAAGACAACATCCTTTTTTGCTTTCCACTCTGGTGCTTTTAAATAGGTTGCATTTATATTACGATCTTTTGCAATAAATTACTACAAGATTTCTGAAACATATATTGTGCCATTTACAATGAAACATCAACATTCAAAACATTTTGGTTAGCTATTTACATCCACATTTAATTGAAATATTAAGGTAATTTAGAAAGTTTTCTCAGAATGTCGAAACTGATTACCTTACATGTATACTTTCCTCTTTTAAGTTCTAGAAAATCAACATCAGAGCATTGGCACAGTAATGCCAGTCCCAGTAGTTTCTACATATCCTGCATCCTTGTCAGTTATTAAATCAGTGTGCTTCGTTTCCCCACTGTAGCCTTATGCTACTGCAGAAGTGATGTGAGCAATTGAAGCAACTGCTTGAATTTTGCCTGAGTTTCTCAAATAATCCAAGCAGAAATAGAAAGTTTGCTTGAAGCACTATTGTTATCCTTCTCTTCACAAGCTGAGTCATCCCCAAGCCTGTCAATCAAATGTCCTCTCTGTTAGAAGGTTCCACTCTTTAACCACCACTTCTCAAAATGTCTAGACCTCATATAGTTTCTTATTTTATTCTTAGAATCACTTTTTAAATACATGGGCCTCACTTTAGATGTGTGTGTGTGTGTGTGTGTGTGTGTGTGTGTGTGTGTCTAGTGTAACTCTAACAACATATTTTTGTAAATAAAACATTTTATTACATGTTTCTACATAAAAATTTCCCACCCTTCATACCAGCATGATTAAATATTCTCCACTGTATAGTAATAATGAAAATAAACATATGTAGCTAAAGGCATTGCAAATTGGTAAGTAAACATTAGGACATACACATCTAAATATTAACACCTACCAAGGAGTCATTTTTTAAGGGTTGTGTGTTTACTTAGAAGTAACTAGTTCTTTGTGAAAAACGCATTTTAAATTTTTCTTGGAGAATTAGCCTGAATGTTTGTGTGGGATTTGTTGAATTTTTATAATTCTTTACTTGTAAAGAATACATTCATGTTGTCACTGTCCTAAACCTCAACATTCTTCCTTATCAAAAATACAACTTTGAGCCTGATACCCCATAGGGCCCTGTGTTCTCCATCCTGATTACAAACACTGCTCTCCTTCCAAAATAACCACTATGCTGATTTTTATCTTCAGCAATGTTCTTGATTTTCTTTATGATTTTTTATCATTCAAGTGTGCATCCTAAGACATTATGTTTTAGTCTAGCCCATTTTTAAGATGATATGTATTTGAAGTCTTTTTCTAAGCTACATGGTCCTTTTCTACCCCTTTATTTTTCTTAACATTTTAAATGTTAATCTTTAGGCCATTTGACCTGTACGGTTTCCCACAATCTGGATGTTGTGGATTGTGTGCTTATTGTGTACTACAAAATGTTACTTTGTGCTCTGTACTTCTTGCAAACTGTCCCCTAGACCTAGAGACTTGATCAGACTTAAGTTTGATCCCTTTGGAAAGACCAGGGGTGGTGGCATGTGTGTATTGTTTTTGTTTTTCAGGAGGCACATCTAGGCATAGGTCAGCACATCAATTGTTGACCTATCCCTAGATCCTTTATTTGATTGAAGGCTCCAAAATGCTGATAATCTATCATTTTATTTTCATTTACTAACTGGAATGATTTTATAAAGAAACGCTTTTCCTCACCCATGATTTGACTGTATATTAGTAGGAAAGGCAGGATAAATAATTGAGTCATTACTTCTGTTTACCTAAAGGCCTTGTGAATGCCTTTAACAGCCTCTTGGTGATTAAAACCCCAAGGGAAAGAAGCTGGGCTAACCCTCTTAGAAGACGAGAAACCACATGGAGAGAGGGTCCAGGTGAAATCTAAACCAACTACCAGATAGGTGCAGGAAGCCATCCTGAAACACAACCAGCCCATCCTCAATCGTTAGCTGACATCCATTATGTTAATGATGCTCAAAAGACCCGCTGAGCCAAATCGCTAATCCAAAGAATTAGAAGCAAATAAAATGGTTGTTTTAAACCATGGAGTTTTCAGGTGGTGTTTTAGGTGGTGCAATAGATACCTAACACAATATATTTAAAGATAAAATGTCTTGTGGGTTCATACTGATATGTTCCCTTTTTTTAAGTTTATTTATTTATTGAGAGAGAGTTTGCGCGAGCAAGTGTGTGTGTGTGTGTGTGTGTGTGTGTGTGCGCGCGCGCGCGCGCGCGCGCGCACAAGAGTGGGGAGGGGCAGAGAGAGAGGAAAGAATCTCAAGCAGGCTCACATGTCACATGGGACTCCATCCCCCTGACCACAAGATCATGATCTGAACCCAAATCAAGAGTCAGGCATCTAACTGACTGAGCCAGCCAGGTTCCCCCATACTGATATTTTCAATTCAAATTAGAATATAAACTTTTTACTGAAACTCTTTTCTTATTATATTTGGATTGTCTTTCTTCCACTCTAAGAAACCTGGTTCTGAATGACACAGGGGATAATTACTTATTTGTTTTATTCCACATTAGCCGTACAACAGTCTCAGAAAAACAAAAATAATACCATTTCTATCAATCATGATTACTAAAAATCATTAAAATGCTTTTCAACATGTTTTCCCTACTCTCTTTGCATATTTTAATGTTTTATTATATTTACATCATCAAATTGTAGTTATTAAATACTATACTCTCTCCTACTTAATCCTCACTTAACCTCAGTGTTACATCTATTTCATACACAACCGAAGTCCTTACAATTGTGTTTCTCCAGTCATTTTTCAGACAGTCCCTTCAATTCTCTGAAGCTCCTCTATGAGTTTTATCCTATGTATTAGGATAAAAACAAGGGAACTGTAATCCCTGTGTTTTTGTTTATTGATAACATTATGACTTTCATAATTGAAGGTCAGTTTTACTGCATGTAAGTAGCTTATCACAGTTTCTTTCTTTGAGAATCTTATATATTTACCCTATTTTCTTCTGAAATAAAGTCTTGCTGTGGAAAGTCTGATAATCTAATTTCCTTTTCCACAAGTCACATTTTCTCCCCAAAAGATTATATATCCAAAAGATGTGTTTTCCTTTTTTCTAAATTCCAGAAAATGTTGCTAGATTATGCGACGATGTCCCATGTATGTTGTGTGTGTATGTGTACTGGTGTTTATCAAACAATCCCAAAACTTAATGGCCAAAACAACAACCATGTTATTAAGCTTACAAATTTTATTGGAAAAGAATCTGGAAAGGATACAGAGGGGATAGCTTTTCTCTACTCCATTATGTGTTTGGGGACACATGTGTTTAGATTACTAAATAATTTAAAATAACCTTTTCACTTACATCTGGTGGCTGGACTTGGATGACCGAGGGCCAGGATTGGCTGGGACTGTTGGAAGAACAGTTACATGTTGTCTCTAAAGATGGGGTTCTCCATGTTACTGATATCATACAGAGACACAGATGGCCCTACTATTCTCAGGGAATAAAGGGGAAGCTGCAAGATTTTTAATGAATTTTCTCATACTCAATGCTCAAAGCAGTCACAAGCCTGCCCAAATTGAAGAAGGGAGACAGTTACCCAACTTGATGAGCACTGTCTCAATCTGTTGGGGCTGCTGTAACAAATCACCACATTCTGGGTGGCTTTTAAACAATAGAAATTTATTTCTTACAGTTCTGGGGCCCAGGAAGTCTGAGATCAAGGCTGGGCAGATTCACTGTCTGGTGAGAGCCTGCTTCCTAGTTCATAGACCACCATCTTGTAGCTGTGTCCTCATATGGCAGAAGGGACAAGGGAGATCTCTGGGGCCTCTTTGTAAGGCACTAAATTGTACTCATGAGGGTTCTGCCCTGATGACCTAATCACCTTTCTAAGGTCCCCACTTCCAAATATCATCCCAATGAGGATTAAGTTTCAACATAGGAATTTTGTAAGGACACAATCATTTAGTCTACAGCAGAAGAAATGTCAAAAAACTTACAGCCATGTTTTAAAAGCACCTAAACATCACATATGTTTTCCTATCATTTAAACACTCATTTATAAAACTGCCTATAAGTTTTATCACATATGACATTAGGCTTAAGGTTGATTTATCAATTTAGAGAGATCTAAGTGTGGATAAGGTTCCTGAGATTCAGTTTTTCTTGATTTTATTTGCTTATCTGCAATATTTTTCACTTTCTCTCAAATCCTTTTTATCTTTTCACTATTTTTTATTTTTACTTTATTCTTTTAAGCTTACATTTCTAATAGGGCTTTATTTGTTGTGTTTATTTCCTTTTTTGTACATTCTAGTTTAGTTTTCATATATAAAATATGTTTTATTTTATTTCTAATTTTTTTCTTGAGTCTACTACCTCATTTCTAAAGTTTTCTCATTTAAAAATGCTGTTCTTTCATACATTATATAATTTTTCTTGATATTTTTCAGCTCATTTTGAAATAGTACAAGACAGCTTTAATATGTACTTGTAAGTCTGACTTTCTGGTTCTGTTTCATTTTCTGTAGAGAAGTTATTCACTTCCTTGTTTCTCTTTTCCTTATACTAGCCTTGAGTTGGATTTAATACTGATTTTTGTTGTTATTGTTCATGTATATGTTATTTTAGTTTACCTAAATTCTAAGCGTGCTTGAATCAGATAGATTTCCTACCTTCACCAAAGTTTTGGGTGGTGTTAAAAAGATGATGGCTTATTTAATGACATTTCCTGGCTTTTCCCCCAAGCCCTAGTTTTTTCAACGAGATATTTTCATTACTCTGTCTCTGTTGTTCCTATCCTGTGCAATGTATTTCTACTCAAAACAGTTTCTGCTTAGCGCCGACCCCCTTCCTAGAAAAGAGTCCTGATTGGTCAGCTTCAAGACTTCACAGGATATACAATGCTCAGTTAGCTTCAGAACTTTCCATGGACTACATGCATGTATTCATTATTGGAATGAGCAAAACCCTTTCCAGTTTTGGTCACCAACTTCCAATTTGTCTTCCATAATTTCCACTGCATACTTGTTGCCTTGTTGAGGTTCTATGTTCTCACTTCCATCAGTCAACCATTGATTTCCTGTTTTCTTTGGCATGGTTGGAAATAGCACATATATTGCCAGGTTAGTGCAACCTACCTACAATTTGTGGTTCTTGGGCATATCTTTGTATCTAGTTTTGTTATAAATTTTGATCACGTTCGTTTAATATTGTATAGTCACTGTGTTTATATTTGGAAATTAAGGAAGATCGAAAGCTAGGCTACCTTCCCTGCTGCCATTTTCCAAAAAATCCTGAATACCATTTCAAAAGGAGTTTTCTACATACCATTTCAGAAATAGCAACACACTGTCCCCTTTTGAAAGGAGTCACTAAATGTATGTCTGGTATGTTACTATCAGACTTAGTTTTTTTATAGTCACAGATCATGTTACATATATTTCTAATGAAAAAATGATGAAAAGAGTGTGGAGCCCAATGTCATTTTAAATTGTAGCTTTGAGAAAAACCAACTACTTTCCTATATACAATCTTATTTCTATTTTTAAAAGAGTCAGTAAGATGACTCTTAATTTGCAATGTCTCCTTTTAATACCAGCTTTATACTGAATGTAGTGCAAAAAACACACATATCTGTAGACTTAACAAATATATAACAGCTTCTTATGCACAGGAAATAATGTACTTTGAGAGGGACTAAGGCCATTAGAGTATAAAATTGAAAGAGTTTTCATGTTATCTTAAAGAATAATGTGAATCCTCTTCTCACTGCATAATTCTCTAGCAAAACTAGGAAATTGCTTTGTAACCATGATATGTCTTTTGATCCAAAAGGCTCCACACATGGCATTTCCTCTGTATCTCCAGATTAACTTTGTGGAATTTTTTTCCACTTTGTGGAAATTTGTAAAGATAAATTTTCTGTACTCCCTAGATTATTCTGGGGAAGGTAGTGTAATTATATAATTCATTATCAATTCGTTAATAAACCATATCCTTATAACAAAGATACTTTCCTCTTTGTATGTTAGGGTAATGGCTGATGGTCACATTCCTTTGTATTTCTAGAAGTTACTAAAAATCCAACATGAGTATTGATTTTGTCTGATAACCTTGAGTAAAAATAAACACTAGTTAGTATTTTATAGGAATGCAACTTAATGTGTCTTTAGAGAAAACCTGATTTTTCATAGTGAAGCATAATTTATCATAGATTTTACAGATATAATACATATATAACTGAAATATGTTGATACATAGAAGATAGAAAGATGGGTAGATAGATAGATAATAGTAGATATATATCACTGAAAACAAAGCAATCAAAAGAGAAATTCTACATGGTCTCCCACCAATCTATGAACCCATATATATTCTGCCTTCCTTCCTTATACAAAATGTGTGTGCCCATCTAAGATGACCATTCCACTTGTAATGGGTCACATCCATTCTTCACTCAAGAAAATCAATTCTGAAGTTGTTTCTTTCCCAGTATCACCAATTGTCCCTTCTATTTTCTCAGTCCCATAAGCACACAAATATGCTGTAGTAATTCCAATTAAAAATTGTTCATTTACTTCCCACTTAAGCTATTATCTCCATTTCATTTCTCAGCTCTACCTACAGCAAAACTCCTCAACAAAATTGTCTATATTCATGGGTCCAATCCCTGATTTCCCATTTTCTCATGAATTCATTTAGTTGGTCCTCATTATCCCACTGAAACTATTCTCCAATTATATCTGTATTGTCATGTTTAATGGTCATTTTCTCAGGACATATTCTAATTCATCTACCACCAATATATAAATAGTTGCTTGCTCTTTTCTTTTTAAAATACTTTGCTCACTTAGCCTTTGAGATTATCTGCCTCTTGAGTCTTCTAATTCACAGTCCACTTTGCTGCAAAGCTCTTATCCTTCTAATCTCTAAACGTTGGAATAACCCAGGAGTCAATTCATAGACGTTTATACTCTTTATTTGAATTTGCCTTTTTTAGGTCATCTAAGCTATTTTCGGGCTTAACATACTTTCTCTATGCCAAAGACCCCAAGTTTATATCTCCAGCACAGTACTGCTTGTTGACTCACATACACAACTGCCTATTCAACAATTGAGAATTCAGAAACCTAAAATCAGCATATTCAAATTTCAAATTCTTCACATAACTCATTTATAAAACCTATCCATCCCTGGGTCTTTCTTGATTTTGTACATGTGTCTGTGTTCTAACATGGGCTCAAGCCAAAATCCTGGTCACTCTTCTTGACTTCTCTCTCTGACACATTCCACATCCACTCTACCTGTAAATCTAGAATCTGAGTACATATCTTCATCACCCCTTATACCATCCTAGTCTAAGCAATCATCCTATTTTGCATATGTTACTGAAATAGCTTCCTAATAATAGATAGAAGATAAAAACTAAGAATGGAAGCAGGAAAATTATTAGGGCAGATGGAATAAGCACAATTTATTTATTTAATCATTCATTTATTAATTCTCATTTATTTAGCATATGTGTTGAATAAATAATAAAGAAAGAAATTTAATGTGGGACATAGAGGGGAGTAAAAGAAAAAAATATGGGAATGAAAGAAGAAAAAATACGTACTCAATTTCCCTGAGTAACTGAAGAGCATTAGAAGATAATGGGAAAAGAATGGGAGGGTGTATTACAGTGAGATTACATTAACAAAATTATAAGAATTTAATAATCACCTAGTTTTTTTCCAATCATACGATTTTTAGTATAATATTTTGTTCTGAGCCTATATTTTTAAATTGTGGAAGGTATAATTCTATGATGGCCCATGATTCTCATGCTCTGAAGTTTATCTACCTTCTCCTCTTTAATCAGACACTAATCTAGGTGCTGCTGTGAAAGGATTTTGCAGCTATAATTAACATCCCAGATCAGGTGACTCAAAATAAGAAGATCATTTGGTGGTGGTCCTAACCAAATCTGGTAAGCCCTTAGAATGGACATGGCTCTTTCTGGCATTGGAGATTTGAATCATAAGGGAACTTAGGAGCCCAGCAGCATGATATATAAACTGGCTTCAATGTTAGAGTGTAACAAAAGGCAGGAACCTGGAAATTTCTGATTCTATGTTTTCTTACTTTTGGTAAAACCAATGATCTAGACAGATACAAGTTTGTTGTTGTTGTTCTTGTTCTTTTCTTTTGTTGTTTTCTTTTTTAATCTCTTCCTTGGATAAATGAAATAGAAATTTACTTTCTGTGTTTGGACTAGACTAAGCATATTTGTTTTTCTTAGAAATTGAAAGTTTCCTCCTCATCCCTACTGCTTAAAACTTGTCCAGTAGAATATGTAACATCAGTTTGCAGGATTCCTGCTCTGTCTGACTCTAAGGCCTCTTCTTTTCTCACACTCCTGGATATCTTCTTTTGGGGATAGCTATATATGTTAATGGAGGACAGTCCTTTTTTATCCATCTCATCATGTTGCCGGGACCAGAAATCAACAACCAATTTGGTCAAGGGAAATATAGTAAAACAAGAAAATGCTAGGAATATCTGAACCATTGCATGAATGATCTTAGGAAAATCATTGACCTCTCTGAGTGTCAGTTGTCTCATCGGGGAAATTTAAATTTTATTTTCCATTTATTTTTTTCTTGTCCCTCTTTTAATTTTTTTGACAAATTAGAAGGGTTGTGAGAGGATTAAATGAGGGTGTTTTATTTGCACTCTGCTTGAGGATAAAGCCAATTAAAAGTTCACTTATAAACTCAGAAGATGGCCATGTGACAAAGACGGAGGGCAGGAGTGTTCTGTCTTAGAAATCACTGGGAATGAGAATGAGGCTTACTGATTAGCTATGGTACAATTGTTTTACTGAGAACTCTCAGGTGGAAAACTATAACTTTAAACATTTGCTTACTAAAGTCAGCACTTTTTACTATTTCAAAATCATGTACAATCAACAGGCCCTCTCCCATATTACGTTAACGTATTGCTTATTATGATGTGGTGGAGCCTGCACTACTGGCCCAGAAGCACCAATTTTTAAATATCCTGGAATTTTGTAAGCCAGTTATTATAGCATTGGTTGCGTGAAATCGACCACATACCACAGAAATTGGCAAACACTACAAATAAGGAAATTAATTAAGAAGTGATTTACCAGCCAGCACTGCATACAACAAAGATGATAGTCATATAATTTCCTATTTGATTATTTTAAATTTGAGCTTTACTCTCATAAAGTTTTCTCATTTTAACAAATTTAACTATGCCTACAATTGCAAAAAAGAGATTTATACATCAAACCAGAACTACTTTACGAGAGCCTAAAAACCTAGGAAATGCTGAAATTCTTTGAATTACTTGAGTTCTCATCTCTAAACTAACAGTACTGTCTGGCTGGATTTTTGACTTCCTCTATGTATAAAAGGGTCTCATTGTAAGAATATAGTGTCCCTAAACCAGCTGTTACAGTCTCAGGCTGGGTTTGATGGTCTAAAAAAAATTGTTGAGTATGCATACGAAAATGAATCCTATTATTAGCTAAACCAAAATTCAGATATGTGGCAAATACAATTTCCTGAAACATTTTTTCAGAGGAAACTACTTATGCCATTATGAAACACTCTTCCCCAATCATTTATTCTTGTTTATTCTCTATCAACATTTTGGTTTTCAGGTTGAAATGTAGTTAAAATATCCAGTGCATCCTGCTATCTGGTTTCCGTCACACTACAGCTATGTTTGACTAATGACTGCTTGTATAACTTCTTGTTTTACAATATCCTTCCTAATCCTAAATCACTCTCAAAGCCAGTAATGGGTTCTGATGTCATATCACTCAGCATAAAGCTCCTCATGTATTTTTGATACCACTCAGACTATGGTAAGATAACTCTCAACATAAAATTGTTCCTGTGCACTTTCTAAGGCAAGAACTTTTGTAACAGCATTTTCATAAATCTTTTTTTTAATCTATACTGACTTTTGATGAATAACAAAGTCCCTAACCCTTGATAGCATCACCATTCTATAAATGTTGCCTAATACAGTCTTGCTCAAATCACTCCTCAGTTCTTAAGGTATTCAGCCTTCATGAATTTTCAAATCCTTTAATTTAAGTATATGTTTACATTTAATCAGAACAGCTAACTCTGTATTTCCCTTGTACTTAAACTGATGTTGTCCAGTGGACCAAGATACATTTATGCCATGCCTTACCACTAAGTTTAAAAACTCCTGAAGGGACCATATATTTTTAATGTTTTTTTTTTTTTAATTTACCCAAAGTGTCTAATGATGACCAGCATAGATATATGATATATGTTGAAAGATCCATGTTTGTCAAATATGTGTAATAAGTGTATAAATCTGGAATATATCATAGTTAACTAGAAGAATCTTCAATTTATAGTTATAAAAATGTAACATTGTAATATGGCTTCATATATTTAAATGAACATCATGCTTCAAATGGAGTCATTGATTTTATGATGATAAGACATTTTAAATATTTCCAATAAATACGGCATCACCAAGCCCACCAGGTTGGTCAAATTGTTCAAAATCTCATGTTATCCTGGTCTTGTAATTACAGCATTGGTGATAAGAATTATTCTGGCATATAAATTTTCAAGAAATTGGGCCAGGACTCATCAACAGAAAATATAAGGAATCCAGAAAGTTTAGACATTGGGATTGAGTTCCAGATTTACAGGAAGGTAGAATTAAGATCTGATACTGGGTGTGGGATTTTAGGAAAAAGTTTCTAATTGTTGGAAAGAAAGGGTTATATAACAAACAGGACTATTAGTCTAGAAAATTATACTCAAAAAGAGAATTAAACCAGAGTTTATTTAGCAAAGGTTATTTTTCCAGGTTTAGGTACTGAGCAGGATATAAAATCAACTTAACAGCTGACATAAGACTGACTTGCCTCCTAGATTGCTTGTAGAGTCTAGGCTGAGGATGAGTCTACAGACTGGTTTTTAATTATATCATCTGGAGGGGCACTTGGGTGGCTCAGTTGTTTAAGAATCTGACTCTTGATTTCAGCTCAGGTCATAATCTACAGTTCATGGAAGGGAGCCCCGCATGGGGCCCCTTGCTAGCAACATGGGGCCTGCTTGGGATTCTTTCCCTCTTTCCTCTCTTTCTCTGAGAAGAAAGAAATAAATTTTTTAAAAAGCTATGTCATCTGGAAAAGAAGAGACACAAAGTCCACAAAGAACACTGGAGTCTTTTCATGTGATTGGCAAATGTGATGATCCTACAGAAAAAGTTATTTGTAGGGCAAACTAGGGGTTCCTTACAAGTGTCCTTTTCTACCTGCCCCTTACCATCTCCAAATCCCACAGTGTTCTCCAGAAGAGATGACCTTTCTGAATAAAATAATATCAGAAGGCTAGCCAAAAATGCATTTTAGCCATAAAAGCATTTGAAGTTTTTAGCGTGCCAATGTATGTAACTATTAAAATAGTGTTCCTGATCAAAACATTTGCTTTTGGATGTGCACAAGTTCAGTAAACTTGCTTTAGGCTTCTTGGGAAACTGCAAATTTTACAGGTAACTCTAAATATTAAGCAGCACACTAGAAAGTTATTGGCATTAATCTACTGAAGTGTAAATGGTTCTGCTAGTGAAACATTCATAAGAAACAGTGTTGATAAAGCCTCAACTGACCTACCTGTGTATATTTTCTTAAACATACACTTTATTTGTTCAACTAAAATTTAAGTGTGAAATTATAAAGAGAAGAAAAATAGGACTTACTCAGTAATTATAAAAGGCAAGTACTTATAATCATTAGATTTTGTTGTATACGAGTACTGTTCTGAGAAAAGCAACCTAAAAATGCCTCACTTTTATTCATCCACTGCAGGAAGGATACGTGCTCAAAGCTAGGTAAGTTACATTCGAGAGTTGATTAGAATAGTAGCATTCAAGTGTTATAAAACTACATGTTTTATTTCAAAAAAGCTTATCCTTAAAAACAATCACACGATTCACCAATTAAAAGAACATGTCAACGTATTTTTTATTTTATATTTCGTTCTGTTTTTTTTTTTTTATTCTCCAGAACAGGAAAAATATGTTTAATATTATTTATATATAAAATCTATTCATTTTAATAAAATTTAATATTTATACATATATGCTTCCACTAATTTTAGTCAATTTAAATTTCAAAACAGATATAAAATTTGACCAGGTAAAGTATAAAATCAGGCTAATTATCTAAATACCCATGCATTCCTAACCCATTCTCTTTCAACTGTCTTTTTATTTCCTGAAATGTGGTCTGTTATTTCCACTGCATTATTCTGTGTAGATTTTTTTTTATCAAAGACTTTACCTGTATTAAACCACCAAACCTATGATTATATTTCTATTATTTTACTCAAGTATTTAAAAAAGAGAAACTTTTGAAAAATGTTGACTTTTTCAACATTCAAAATAACTTCAGGTTTTTTAAAGTGAAAATAGTGACAATAACATAAACAAAAAGGACAACTACAAATGTTCATCCTACAATCTTACAGACACCTTTATTTAAAAAAAATAACAGGGTGCCTGGGTGGCTCAGTCGGTTGAGTGTCCGACTTCAGCTCAGGTCATGATCTCACGGTTCATGAGTTCGTCAGCAAGTTCTGTGCTGACAGCTCAGAGCCTGGAGCCTGCTTCCAATTCTGTGTCTCCTTCTCTCTCTGCCCCTCCGCCACTTGTGCTTGTCTCTCTCTGTCTCTCAAAAATAAATAAATGTACAAAAAAAATTTTTTTAAAATAATGAACACATGCCATAATGTCAGGAAAATTGAGTGCAAGGCATCGAAGTCCATGAGGTTTAAAATAATTACTTGGGGAGCTTGGGTGGCTCTGTTGGTTGAGCATCCAGCTTTGGCTCCGGTCATGATCTCACAGTTCATTAGTTCTAGCCTTCTAGCCCTGCATCAGGCTCTGTGCTGACAGCTCAGAGGCTGGAGCCTACTTCAGATTCTGTGTCTCCCTCTCTCTCTGTTCCTCCCCCTCTCACACTCTGTCTGTCTCTCTCAAAAATAAATAAACATTAAAAAATTTAAGTAATAACCACTAACATAATTATGTTTAAATGGTGAAGAAAATAAAGACAAATTGTATTGAATCAACATATGTAAAATATATATTTAAAACTATGCATTAGAGTTATTAAACACATAATTATCAATAATAACAGCTAATGGGTATCCATTATTAATTTGCTGAATATAAAGTACTCAAAAATAACAAAGAAGTGAGTAATAGAGATTTGTACGTATAATCAGAAATTGAAGTATTTTGACATGGAAGATATTAATTAATGTGCAGTCACTGCCACACCTTAATATAAGCTGAATCATTGGAATCAAGGATTTATCAACAAGACCTTTTCCTAATTCTGAGCCTGGATACACCTTTATCCTTTTGAAATCAGGTCAATGCTTAGGGGACCTTATTAAAGATAATAAAATTGAAAAATAATTAGTATGCCTGTGTTCACTTTATAAACCAAAATGTGTAGAAGTGGCCCTTAGCTAGAGGCTCCAATATTTTAAATGCAAAGAAGAAGTATTTCTAGGTGGAGGGGAAGCCTTTTGTAATAAGTATGGATTGAAGAAACAAAACTGATAGCTGTTGAAAAGAAATTGGAGGAACTCAATGAAATGAGTTCTAAGCAGAAATGAGCTGAGCTGCTCATAAATTGTGATTACTCTTGACATGAATTTCCCTCTTGCCCTGGCTTAACATGGTTGAAAATATGTGATAACTTAAAAATATATCGAAGATTTCCTACGCTATTTTACCACATGCTCCTGAGTCCTATTTTTCCTGCAGTCTCCTAAATATTCCACTGTATCAATAACCACTGCCAACATGAAAATGACAATTAACAGGTGAGAACATTACCATTGATGTTGGCCAGGAATTAGTACTATTATTACCACTGGAAAGTGTTGAAGAGCCAGTACTCATACCCAATCAATGTCAGTGGGTAGCCCGGATTAACAAAAATGAACTCCTCACTTTCTAAGTTCCTTTCATGTTGCACATATTTCAAAACATCTGTTTCTTTTCTCTCAGTCCTTTCCTTCTCTCTCATTTTATTTTCATTATGTGTGTAAAATTCTTTGTTATCTTTGCTCTCAGATCATCGCCTTTTGCAATAAGGAAGTTATACAGCTTAACTCTGCACATCCTCAGTCTGTGAGACTGAGAAAAATTTAATATCAAACATGTTCTATTGGACAACAACTGCAATTTCAGACTTTATTGAATAGTTTGGGCTGTTGACCTGTTACACTTTCAAGCAAAGTGCTATGATTACATTTTTATTTAATTATTTAAGTAAGTGACATTAAGAGCGAGAGTAAATATCATCTGCCAATTATTATTTTGTAAGCTAAGGAAGGCAGAGAGGAAAGTGCTAGTATTGTCATGGAAATTAGCAAAATATAATAAGAAAAACATGTCAAACTCTGTGAAGCCAAAACTTAAAAACACCATCATTAAAGGAAATAATCAAACTATTTTTAGGGATAAAGCAAAAAAAAAAAAATCTATTGGTAGAAAAAAAAAAGAAAACTTAAGGCATAAAAAGTAAGATGAACACAAACTGGTAATATAACTGTAAGCTATATTAAAAAAGTCTGCTTTACAATGAAAAAAAGGAAACATGTATAGGTTGCCAAGAATGAAGTATTTGAAAAGTGATTTCAGATATTTGAATATTAAATACTTTAATAACATCACTATATGAGGATACAATTAACCTCTCCTGACATCAGTGGCAAAGCTTTATAAGGGATCTGAGGCATGAAAATAGAAATTGCAATTTAAAGCTGACTCTAAATAAATTGAGTAGTTTGTATTAATGACATTTTAAAAATAATGTTACTTGTCTATACATTTCCACTCATTTTGAAAAATATTGCAAGTGTGTGAACTACTTATGTAAATTACCATCTAAAATATGATCTGGAAGAATAATAAAGTGATCTTTCCGTTTGTTTGTTTGTTTTTCGCTTTGATTCAGGCTAATGGTCCCAAGTCATTAAAATCTATTTAGCTATTTAAAACCATCTCTGTGCCTTGTTTTACATATTTAACATTCCATTTTTATACATCACAATAATTTATTATAATTATATTTCTACACAGTGTGCACTTTGGATATTTCCCTTGGTCTATGTAGAAACCTATGGAGTTGAAATAAGTAGAATAGACTATTACGTTGGACCAAAGAATTCAAGAGCAGATATTTTGAATAATTTATTAATTTTCTACATGAAAACTATAAGAATAAACATAAAGAGCAATAGCCAAAAAAACATAGAGAAACAAAAAGCAAGAATCTAAAGTGTTCAATTCTCTCTCCCATTGTACATTTGTTCAATTGTGTAAAATCTAAATTTGATTTATAAGACTTAAACTGTGATCAATTAAGGAAAAATTTTCAACCGAAATATTTAATACTTATTCAGATAGTATCTAAAAACTGGTCTGTTGGCTTGCTTGATAATAATCCTCTCTTTTATTACTTCTTTCCAAACTACAATAGCTAACACAAACCTCTGCCTTGATCTCTATTTCTATCTCTATATCTCCTTTCTTGCTACAAGTGCACTGCAGCGATTATATGTCCTACCTAATTTAGTGTTCATTTAGTGAAACTAAGGATTCAGGATTTTAAATAATCTGCCTAAATATAATGCAACTCACTCTTAGATGAGTCACATCTAGAACTCAGGGCTCTAGATGCCTATTTGGTGCCAGGTTGCCTCTTAATTTCTAGTTATACATCAATTTCTGAGTAATTTTTAGATTATGGATGAATGAGCTGTGAACTATGAAAGCTTTCTAAACATGAATAAAGTTTAGAGTGATAATAAAATAAAACGTGCAACAAAGTACATTTAGCACACACTTAATGGTAGGTGCAATTCATAACTTGCCATAAGGTAATTGGACATAAATAGTAAGTATGGATCATAAAAAAGCACGATTAGTCTTTCAAATGGTCAATTGCATTGTTTTATCTCCTTAATTATTTTTTTTTTCACATCTTAGGTCATTAGTTAACCATGATTCTAGGTTACCATTAACTCTGTTCAGCCAAGTTATGCATGGAAAGATGTTAAGAGGTGCAAACACACACACACCTTCACAGGAATATTTTGAAGGCATTCTATAAGTAACCAAATAAAGCAATCTATTCAAAAACACCTTAGGGGTAGGAAAGGCCTCTGAAAATCCAGTACCATGGACTAAGTCCTATGGGGGAGTTAGAGCAGTTTCCAGCAGTGAACTATTTTCATCAAAAAGTAGTACAAGAAGTTTCTAACTTGAAAGCAAAAGTTGCTTGTTGCTTCAAGTAACAGAGCTTTACCAACTGGGACTGCTGAGCTCAAGGTTAATGTACAAGTACAATGATAAACAAGACAGCAACAAGGAATTGAACTTGAAAAATACTGGGGCACAAAGAGGAGGCAAAGGGAAGGGAGGTTGAACCAGTGTGAATCACACTTGCCTGGATCTCCAGGTCTTCAGAGGGGTTGGAGATCAGTGCCGAAATGCATGCTTTGCTCGTCTCATGCTTTGATCCCCCTTAAAGTTAGAACTTCAGAAAAGCAACAAATGGCAAGTCATAGGAAGACCACTGTCTGAAACTTGCTTCCCATTACTCTTGCTATTTTCTACATGAGGCAAGAAGCTGTTAGTTTATTAGAAGTGTTAAATAACAAAAATTCAACTGAGTAAACTTTAAAGCTCTAACTGCCTTTATTAATGGATTCATGAATAGCGCAGTATCCCATCAAGCAAGTAGAGAAAAGCTCCAAAGGGCAACAGAGAAGAAAAGGAATTTAAAGGTAGAGAGGGAGCAGAAAAAAGGAAAGTATCAGCAAAGGATCTATTGTTTTAGGCAAGGTCACCCTCCTAAGGGACGAGAAGGAGTCTATCAATACATTTCCTAGTGCTGACCAGGAATTTCCCATATTGAGTGGCTAAAGGTTACAGTTCTGAGGGGTTGAAACTGCAATTAGGTTAGAATGAATTAAATCTTGGTTTGCTGACTTGAGGCCTTAACCTAAGTGGCTCCATTTAGGTCCTGTGGTCTTCTTTTTATCAGAAGAAACACCACTTCTTGCACTTTGTTTGCTGCAACTTAAGTAATTTGCCTGACTATTTAGCAAGTGTCTCTGGTTTAAGGAAGAGTTGATCTTAAATGAACAGAGAGCAACAAAACAAACGGTAATAATACAATTGAAGTATAACTATTATGGTGTTTAGTGAGAGGAAAAGATTATTTGGGGAGTTTTTGACTGTCTGGTAATCAGAAATGTCTAAAGAAGAGAGGTAAAATACTGAAGATTAAAGATGGGCACTTTAGCAAAAATCATTTTAATTTATCAGACTCTCTATGGCAATGCTTTTGTGTTTGAACCTATTAATGAGTCATAAAATCAATTTAATGGATCACATCCAGCATTTAAATAGTAGCTAGAATAGAATAAAAATATGATAGAAACTATCAAAGTGCATGATATATAGTA
Source organism: Panthera onca (assembly GCF_046562875.1). Taxonomy (NCBI): domain Eukaryota; kingdom Metazoa; phylum Chordata; class Mammalia; order Carnivora; family Felidae; genus Panthera; species Panthera onca. The sequence continues at coordinate 39,285,914 of NC_138347.1, read as the reverse complement.
AGGGCAAGTATCATTTGACCAAACTCATGTGTATGTGTGTGAGTAGTTCTGGCTCTCTGTGCAAAACAAATGCATTTGCCATTTGAGTCAAAGAAAAAAAAATCTATCACCCTCAAATAAACAAAAACAAAAACAAACTTTGAAAATCACCACCCCTCCCCCAAGGTGCAAATTGAAAAGGACTAATGTCCTTGAATGTACAAATAATCCTTTAGTTGGTAATGTACAAACAATCCTTTAGGTGGTAAAGTCACAATAACTCACCAAATATTCACTTCTCAAAACCACTTTATTCCTCCTACATAAGAGTTCTCCCTTCCTATCTCAACACCTAATTTTATTTTTTCTCACATACAGAAACAGCACACAACCAGTCACACTCTCACAAAGAATATCCCACAGAATATTATACTGACAAATGCTAATTAGCTCAAAATTGTTAATAGTTTGCTTTCTTTTTCCTTATAATTACTTCAAATTGGTACATTTTTCCCAGTTTTTCAGAAGTAATCTCTAAAGATGATGACAAACTGCCTTCCACTCATTTTTCCTATTTTAATTTAGTATAGCTACATAAAACAAATGCACACTTACACACCTGCCAACCACAGAAACAAGAGGAGGTCTTTGGAAAGTCATTATTATTAACAGGCTTCAAGACCATCCCCCTACTTATTTTCTATTCATAGATAAGTGGGCAAAATAGCAGCCTTCCATCTGGTTGATCCCACTGGGTTTCAAATATACCATCTGGCCCATTCTCCATAATTGTATGCATCTCTTCCAACTACCTAAAATGAGTACACAAGAAATCCGGAACCTACCCGATTCCATGAGAAGTTTTTACTGAAGAGTTCTTCATTCAGGTCATGTTTTTATGCAATCTTTTCTGACTCAGGAGTATTTTAGGATGTACTCACCTCTGAGTCAGTTTATTTGATGGGATGAGAGCCGCCACTGTTGAACAAACCACATGGAAGAGTAGGCTGGCTCCCATCTTCATGTGATAAAGGAATGACCAATACCACTGCCTTGGAGGTTGGAAACTCCTATGCGCGTTTTAGGAGAAAGAAATGGTACACTTACATACAGCTATGTGTCAGTATTTTTCCATGTAAGATTATGCTACAACAGTAATCAAAACTAAATTTTTTTAAAGTTTTTTTTTTAGTATGAAATTTCCAGGGTGCACTGAACAACGGCTTTACAAAGTATAAGCTATTCAGTTATGTTATTGTTATTGGGTGTTTTTATTCTTTTACTGTCACAGCTTAATGAATAAAAGCAATAGTGAAACTTAATAGGCCTTTTGCTAGAAGAGTTTTCTATCCGAATTACTTATGGAGCAACAAATATGCTGTGTGAAGGAAGTGTACAATGTTAAAAGTCACAGAGCATAGCTCAGAGAGGCTTAAGTGATTCTGTATGACTCAAGATTGATGCGTGTAATAATATGGTTTAAGGTGCAGGTGGAGGTACCAAAGAGGGCAATGCATTTGTTTAATGGAGTGTCTTTTTCTTATATTACTGATGAAAGAGTGCTGTTATCTGCTGGTATACATTTAAACTTTATGTTCTTTTTGTTTCCTTAGTCACAGAATTATAGTTTCTTAGAAAATCACTAAACCTTACTATCAATATTTTCATCCAGGCTTTTTCTAGGCATTTAAGTGCATGAATCTTTTTGAGTAACCAGTACCGTAACAGTAGACTAAAGGCATATATCAGACTCCTCAACAATTCCATGTCATGAGTTAAGGATTTATTTATCATTTGTTTTAAGGTGGCACAATATACATAACATGCAATTTACCATTTTAAGCAGTTTTAAATGTACAGTTCAGTGGCAGTAAGTACATAAACACTGTTGTGCAACCATCTACCACTTTCCATTTCCACAACATTTTTAAACCTCTCAAACTAAAACGCAATACTCATTAAACATGACTCCCCATTCCCTTCTCCTTCTAGGTCCTGACTACCACCATTCTACTTTCTGTCTCTATAAGTCTGATTGTTCTAGATACCTTGTAGAAGTGAAACAGTATAATATTTATCTTTTAGTGACTGGCTTATTTCATATAGTATGTTGTCTTCAAGTTCCATTTGTGTTGTAGTATGCATCAGATATTTCTTTCTTTTTAAAATCAAATAGTATTCCATTGTAAGTTTATACCACATTTTATTTATCCAATGAACACTTGGATTGCTTTGGCTCTTGTGAACATCTTGATGTACAAGGGTCTGTTCAAGTCATTGTTTTCATTTCTTTTGGTTATATATCCAGAAGTGGAACTGCTGAATCATATGATATTTATATTTCCAACTGACTTGAACATCAGTGAGACTGACCCCAGCATGTATATCCATTTGCTTATTTGTTCAATTCTACTATACATATATGGTGGTTTCAGAACTGTTGACCAGTACCTTTATGGGAAATAAATTTATCAGCTAGAATGCAGTGCTTAGATACAGTTTCTTTTGCTTTTATAGACTCAGCTGATTTGCAAAAATATTTAGGTCAGCATCTTATCCTACATCTCCTTCAGGGAGCTTGCACACATCTGTAAATAGAGATGGATACTTTTATTACATTCTGTATTCCATCCTGGGATCCCCAGCCTTCTAAGGGTTTTGTTTTAATTTGTAAATTTACTTTAAGGTTTCCTATTTGTGTTGTAAAGATTTACAAGTTTTGACAAATGCATAGTTATATATCCAACATTACAGTATTGTACAATATGGGTCTACTGTTCTAAAACAACCCTTGGAATTCATCTACTCAGTCCTCTCCTCTCTTCCTGAACTACTGGCAACCAATGATTCTGTTCACTATTTCTATGGTTTTGCCTTTTTCACAAAGTCATATAAGTGGTACATACTGGGTGTAGCTTTTTCAGATTCGTAGACTAGTTCCCCGCCCCCCTCCCACCCCACTGAGCAAAATGTATTTAAGATTAATCTATGTATTTGTGTGGTTTGATAGTAGTTTCCTTCCTTTTAGTCATTAAATAGTATTTTAATCTAAGCAGGCTTTATGTAAACATAAGTTTCCAAATCATTTGGATAAATATCTGTGACCACAATAGTAGGATCCTATGGTAAGATTATATTTAGCTTGTAAGAAACTACCAAACTGTCTTCCAAAATGGCTGCACAATTTACCTCCTCAGAGAAATAACTGAAAATTTCTGTTGAGTTTTGGTTTACAATCAATAATTTGAAAGTTAAAGAGGAATAACTGGATAAAGTAATAAAACCGTATCCTGCAGTTAAACATATATTAATCACCCTCAGTGATTTCCTGTGTGACAAATGTTAGTAATGCTAAAGTAGCAAAGGTGAGCTTTTTAAAAATGTTAATTAGGTAATATAGAGTACAATATTGGTTTCAGAAGTAGAATTCAGTGATTCATCACTTACACGTGATACCCGATGCTCATCACAAGTGCTCTCCTTAAAAAAGGTGAGGTTTTCACCTGTGTGACTGTCCTCTCTGCACGTTAATTCTTCATTTGTGAAAGGAATTAAAAAGTATATGGAAGTCAATGAAAATGGTAACACAACAACCCAAAACCTCTGGGACCCAGCAAAGGCGGTCATAAGAGGAAAGTATATAGCAATCCAGGCCTTCCGAAAGAAGGAAGAAAGATCTCAGATACACAACCTAACCTTATGCCTTAAGGAGCTGGAAAAAGAACAGCAAATAAAACCCCAAAACAGCAGGAGACAGGAAATAATAAAGATTAGAGCAAAAATTAATGCTATCGAAACCAAAAAACAAAACAGTAGAACAGATCAATGAAACCAGAAGCTGGTTCTTTGAAAGAATTAACAAAATTGATAAACCACTAGCCAGTTTGATCAAGAAGAAAAAGGAAGGAACCCAAATAAAATCAAGAATGAAAGAGGAGAGATCAAAACCAATACAACAGAAATAAAAACAATAATAAGAGAAGGTTATGAACAATTATATGCCAATAAAATGGGCAATCTGGAAGAAATGGACAAATTCCTAGAAACATATACACTACCAAAACTGAAAGAGGAAGAAATAGAAAATTTGAACAAGACCATAACCAGTAAGGAAATAAAATTAGTAATCAAAAATCTGCCAAAAAACAAGAGTCCAGGGCCAGATGGCTTTCCAGGGGAATTCTACCCAACATTTAAGGAAGAGTTAACACCTATTCTCTTGAAACTGTTCCAAAAAATAGAAATGGAAGGAAATCTTCCAAACTCTTTCCATGAAGCCAGCATTACCCTGATTCCAAAACCAGACAAACACCCCACTAAAAATGAGAACTATAGACCAATTTCCCTGATGAACATGGATGCAAAAATCCTCAACAAGATATTAGCCAACCGGATCCAACAATACATTAAAAAAAGTATTCACCACGACCAAATGGGATTTATACCTGGGATGCAGGGCTGGTTCAATCTCTGCAAAACAATTAACGTGATTCATCACATCAATAAAAGAAAGGACAAGAACCATATGATCCTCTCAATAGATGCAGAGAAAGCATTTGACAAAATCCAGCATCCTTTCTTGATAAAAACGCTCAAGAAAGTAGGGATAAAAGGATCATACCTCGAGATCATAAAAGCCATATATGAATGACCCAATGCTAATATCATCCTCAATGAGGAAAAACTGAGAGCTTTCCCCCTAAGGTCAGGAACAAAAAGGGGATGTCCACTTTCGCTACTGTTATTCAACACAGTATTGGAAGTCTTAGCCTCTTCAATCAGACAGCACAAAGAAATAAAAGGCTCCAAATCGGCCAGGAGGAGGTCAAACTTTCACTCTTCACAGATGACATGATACTGTATATGGAAAACCCTAAAGATTCCACCAAAAAACTGCTAGAACTGATTCATGAATTCACCAAAGTTGCAGGATATAAAATCAATGCACAGAAGTCGGTTGCATTCCTATACACCAACAATGAAGCAACAGAAAGATAAATCAAGGAATCGATCCCATTTACAGTTGCACCAAAAGCCATTAAATACCTAGGAATAAATCTAACCAAAGAGGTGAAAAATCTATACACTGAAAACTATAGAAAGCTTATGAAAGAAATTGAAGAAGACACAAAGAAATGGAAAAAGATTCCATGCTCCTGGATAGGAAGAACAAATATTGTTAAAATGTCGATACTACTCAAGGCAATCTACAGATTCAACTTGATCCCTATCAAAGTAACACCAGGATTCTTCACAGAGCTAGAATAAATAATCCTAAAATTTGTATGGAACCAGAAAAGACCCCGAATAGCCAAAGCAATCTTGAAGAAGAAAACCAAAGCAAGAGGCATCACAATCCCAGACTTCAAACTATACTACAAAGCTGTAATCATCAAGACAGTATGGTACTGGCACAAGAACAGGCACTCAGATCAATGGAACAGAATAGAGAACCCAGAAATGGACCCACAAACGCATGGCCAACTAATCTTTGACAAGGCAGGAACGAATATCCAATGGAAAAGACAGTCTCTTCAGCAAGTGGTGCTGTGAAAACTGGACAGCGACATGCAGAAGAATGAACCTGGACCACTTTCTTACACCATACACAAAAATAAACTCAAAATGGATGAAAACCTCAATGTAAGACAGCAATCCATCAAAATCCTCGAGGAGAAAGCAGGCAAAAACCTCTTTGACCTTGGCCGCAGCAACTTCTTACTCAACATGTCTCTAGAGGCAAGGGAAACTAAAGCAAAAATGAACTACTGGGGCCTCATCAAAATAAAAAGCTTCCGAACAGCAAAGGAAACAATCAGCAAAACTAAAAGGCAACTGACAGAATGGGAGAAGATATTTGCAAATGACATATCAGATAAAGGGTTAGTATACAAAATCTATAAAGAACTTATCAAACTCAACACCCAAAAACCAAATAATCCAGTGAAGAAATGGGCAAAAGACATGAAGAGACACTTCTCCAAGGAAGACATCCAGATGGCCAACTGACACATGAAAAAATGCTCCACATCACTTATCATCAGGGAAATATAAACCAAAACGACAATGATATACCACCTCACACCTTTCAGAATGGCTAACATTAACAACTCAGGCAACAACAGATGTTGCCGAGGATGCGAAGAAAGAGGATCTCTTTTGCATTGTTGGTGGGAATGCAAGCTGGTGCAGCCACTGTGGAAAATAGTATGGAGGTTCCTCAAAAAAATAAAAATAAAACTACCCTATGACCCAGCAATTGCACTACTAGGCATTTATCCAAGGGATACAGGTGTGCTGTTTCCAAGGGACACATTCACCCCCATGTTTATAGCAGCACTATCAACAATAGCCAAAGTATGGAAAGAGCCCACATGTCCATCGATGGATGAAAGGATAAAGAAGAAGTGGTATATATATATATATATATATATATATATATATATATATATACACACACACACACACACACACACACACACACACACACACACACAATGGAGTATTATGAAGCAATCCAAAAGAATGAAATCTTGCTTTTTGCAACTATATGGATGGAACTGGAGGGTATTATGCTAAGTGAAACTAGTCAGAGAAAGACAAAAATCATATGACTTCACTCATATGAGGACTTTAAGAGACAAAACAGATGAACATAAGGGAAGGGAAACAAAAATAATATAAAAACAGGGAGGGGGATGAAATGAAAGAGACTCATGGACAACAAACTGAGGGTTGCTGGAGGGGTTGTGAGAGGGGGGATGGGCTAAATGGGTAAGGGACATTAAGTAATCTATTTCTGAAATCATTGTTTCACTGTATACTAACTAATTTGGATGTAAATTTTAAAAAATAAAATTTAAAAAAATTCTTCATTTGTTAAAGGAGAAGGTAGCATCCCTCTTCCAAGCATTTTGGAAGGTTAAATGAAATAATGTTAGCTGCATAAAAGCATTGCTATCCACTAAAATCTATGGCTAATCTCTTTTGACTTTTACCACTGCTCTGTACTTCACTGACTTCCTAGTACCTTTCACAATGTACTTTTCTCAAATAACTTTCATACTGTTTTAGTTATAAACCTAAATCTACGCTGTTAATTCTTGAAAAATTCTCCATCCTTTCACTTAGCAGAGTAATTATATATACACACACACATATACTTTAGATATATGTAGTGAAAAGATAGGGTGACTTATATATTAAATATATTTTATTATTTATATATGTGTGTATTCTATGTATGTATATACACATGTGTGTATATGTTTTTATATATTTATATTTATATACAAATCTGTAGGTATTAAATCCCATCAGTCTAGGCTGGGTCTGGTAGAAACACTTGGGGTTCTCCTTTTCATGAATATTATTCATTCAAAACCAGAAAGAATTTGGCCATTTGTGTACCCAGACACGGAGTGACACTTATCCCTTCTCTTCACTATTTTACTAGACCTCCAATAGTATATTTACTATTTCTATACAATCACACACATAGAGTCCTCTCATGATTTCCTTAAAATTATTCTTGGTGTTTCTTAACATTCTGGAACTGGAACAAAATAATTAAGAATAATTCTGTTTCTTCTTTTCCTTTTCCCTTCCCCCAGGAGTTGAGACACCAGGATGCAGGTAAATGTGGAACGTAGATCTCCTCTCCTCCAACTTTCCCATCCCTCCTTCCAGCCTCTGAGAACCATGCCTCTAGAGAAACTTCTTTTCCCTTCTCCCTGTACACCTGTGCCTGGCAAAACTATCTCCAGTATTAAAAATCTTTAACAAATACCTTAAGCTGACTTATGATTCATACATTTGTAAAAAGTTACTCTTTTGTATTTTATCCAATGAAGTTTACTGAGCACTTAAGATATGCCAAAGTGGAAGGCATAATTTGCCACAAAACACTTTCAATGTTATCATCATCATCATTTAATCATCCCTCCACAAATATTTATTAAATCACAACTATTGTAGTAATTGGAATACAATGGTAAGAGAAGCTGATCTGGTCCCACACTTACAATCTATTAGAATAATAATAAAACTTTACACAGTAGAATTTCTAGTCTGATGAAATAATAAAAATTCATACAGTAGATTACAATTTAAAATTACATTAAGTTACACCATGTATTTTGTTTTTATGACAACATTTTCAACTTTAAATTACTAGATATTTAGCTTTCTATTGTCTTCCTAACTCTTAAAAAATATCCCTGGTTTTGTTCATCTAGCTGTTTGTATAATGAAATCTATTGTTATAACCTGGCATTACTCTAGAAGTACCACTTTCAAAGAGGGAATGTATAAAAACGTCATTTTTGCTTACGCATGCTGCATTTTCAATGGCACATTTAGTCATAAATATCCAGTGGGGAGACCGCCATAGTAGACTCAGGAATGAGAAGTAGGCTGGAGATATGGGATTCATGAGATATATTGTTGGTAAGTGAGGCCATGGATGAAAACACCTAGATAGACAGGTAAATAAAATGAGAACAGGAGAGAGAACCCTGAAGATTACATCCATGGAACATGAAGAATTGGTCAAAGGAGAAGCTTGTCTAGGAGAGTTAAAAGACCAGTCACAAAAGAGAAACTGGGAGATTGTACATAGGAAGAGTATTCCCAGGAAGAGAGAGTAGACCATTTTGATTAAAATGCAGGACAAAAACTTTCAAAGCAGATTCTGCAATTAGTGTATTAATGGTGACCCTCCACAAGTAGGTTTAGAGAGCTGAAATCGACTTTTGTGTTTCAAGAATGAATGTGATGAAAAAGTATAGACAGCCAGGGTGGATGAAGACTGTGATTAAGAGTGTCAAAAGTATGCTTCTTTTGTTTTGTTTTTGTTTATGTATCCACACCTAAAAATCAGATCTCTTGTGTTCTTTTGTCTTCTCTAGTCTCCTCCCCTTGTCTTGTTTCCCTTCCCCCCTACCTTCCTTGGTCTTTCTCAATGTATCTGTTGATTCTGTCTTTGGCATCCTAAGACTTCTAACCTATCTTTTTCAGACACTGGAATGAGAATCTGTCTGAGACGTAAAAAAATTTGATATTATATAATCCCTTACAAAAAGTTAAATGCAAAATCTAACTTAGATGTCTGAATCTATGATACTGGCTTCAACATGTGGAGGGTGTTGATGTGTGTTTGCTTTGCATTGCTGATCCTCTGATAGTGAGCGGAAACTGCAGCTTGGTAAATGTCACTGCTCTCTGGGGTCTTGAATGCCAGGATGCAGCTGGTCTGTGGAGCTGTCTCTAAAGTGATTGAATGAAGACAAATCTGGCTCTCCATGGGGCATTCTCTAATGACATCAACCAAATTGAAAATTCTTCACCAAAGGATTTATAGAGCAAACTCCCTGGTACTGAATTCTGATATATTAGACCAACTTAGGGAGAATTTTACTTTTATTTTTTCTCTGGGGAAAACAACATAATAAATTATTCCAAAACTATTTCCTCTCTATCTACAATACTGTTTGGAATGTGTTCTGGAACATGGGTAAAGTGACTGTTTCACCCTTCTTTGCATATTTGATGGAGCTGCCTGAATCTTTCCCAGCTTAATGAATTCTCCACATTATGAAATTCACACAGCAATGTACACAGAAGATATACTCATTAAATATTAGGTATTTTGGTGAAAGGTGGAGTTTATCTCTTACTTGAGACTGAAAATGACCTGTGATTACTTTTCAATATCTCTGCATCCAGGATGTGTTGATAACCTCAATTTTTACATCAGAAACATCCTCTGTGGTTTCTGAATCAAAATATACTGACAGTAGAATGTTAAAAAAAAAGACAGCAAAGAATGAGTTCTGAGGGCCAATGGTAGATATCAAATAGGCATATGCTAATTTCTGGAACAACAGTAGCCATGTTTCCAGAAGCACCCTATAAGTCCATAGCAGCCTCGCTCTCTAGCGTGTAAGTGTTAGGAACTTGTCGTGTTTATTTTGGCTAAGGTTTTGACTGCAACCTAGCATACCATTTTTTTCTGACCTTTTTCTGGTTCTCTAGGCTTATACTATTCTGTAATCCATTTATACTGTTATACTGTTTTTAAAAATGTATTTTCTGTTACATAATAATCAGAGTCAGAGTCTGTTGCCTACAGCTAAGAACACTGATAGATACAATTGCCATATACATCAAAACTCAGAAGCAGCCACCAAGGATTTTTATCAAATTTAACTCTGACTATTCATTATTAATGCCTCAGAAAACTCAAGTATGGGATTGCTTTATGAAAATACTCTGTTTACTCTTCAAATATGGTGATGATGTGATGTACTAAGGTTTGGTTACTCTTGAGTAAGAATGAATGTGATGAAAAAGTATAGACAGCCAGGGTGGATGAAGACTGTGATTAAGAGTGTCAAGAGAATGCTTCTTTTGTTTTTGTTTATGTATCCATGTTATGTTTTGTTTTGTTTATGAATTTGGTGAATGAGGCCATGGAAGGTCAGATTCGGATTGTTGACTATGGAGATTGCATTTCCCAGTTTGTTACATAAATGCCCAAGCTCCACAGGCCACTTTCTGACTTGTTTCTAGCCATGTGCCCTTAAAAACACAGCTGATATTTAAAAACTTACTCATCAATATCCAAAATAATGTGTTTTTTCTCTAAAGTCTCTAAGGATATTTTTTTTGAATGGTGAGCTCCAAATGCTACCAATTTATTTACTTTTGTAACCCTATGAATGTGATCCTTTTTAATGGTTTATGGTTTCACCTCAATCTCTTTGCCCCCAAAGTAGAAATCCTCTAGCTAATTAGGCACTCATTTGAAAATATATACCACTTTCTTTTTATTAAGCCACAAATATGATCTTCTCCATAAATCTTTAGAGGAAGGGTGATTTCAGAGTTTGTTTCAAAATAAATCTTTGTGTTGGGATTATCATACAGAACATATGTCTTAATATACCAACATATACTCAGAAGAATTTCACTTGAATCCTGTAATTTAAAATTCTGTGTTGATATTTAATAATATCTCTTAATAAACAAAATGTATATACCTCTATGTGGAGGAGAGAGATTTTCTCCACCTTGTATACGCAAATAATTATTTTCTTGAACTAAAAGTAATCTTAGTAGAGAAATGACCCTGGCACCCATTCGATACCACTTTTTTAATTTAAACAAAAATTTTCAAATTCTTTTTGAGAGTGAGCACGTGAATGAGTGTGGGTCAGAGAGAGAGAGATAGAGAGAGAGAATCCCACAAGGTGCAGAGATGAGGGGGGGTGGGTAGGGAGAGGGAGAGAGTGCAGAGCCTGGAGCTGGGCTTGAGCTCACCTGAAGCAGGGCTCAAGCTCACCAATTGTGAGATCATGACCTGAGTCGAAGTTGGATGCTTTACCGACCGAGACACCCAGCACCACCCCCCCCACTTTTGGTAGGTGAACAAATTCTTCGGAAAGCTGATTTATTAAACAACCTATGAATACATTTGAAAAAGTTACTTCCTAGTGTCCAACTGAATTTGCAGTGGATATAGTATTTTACCAATATTATTTAATTGACAAGATAGATATTGAAAAAAAAAAACAGTACTATTTAGATAAAATTAATACAGTTATGCCATATAGCAAGAATTTTGACCCACAATATGGCATGATATTGGAAAATCTCATCCTTATTTATAGATTTTTTTTTCCCATTTGAGGTCTTATCAACTTTTTTAATAAGTATTTTTTAAAGTTTATTTATTGAGAGAGAGAGAGAGAGAGAGAGAGAGAGAATAAGTGGAGGAGTGGCAGAGAGAGAAAGAGAGGGAGAGAGAGAGGATCCCAGGCAGACTCTGCCCTATCAGTGCAGAGCCTGATGCGGGGCTTGGACTCACAAACCCTGAGATCTTGACCTGAGCCAAAGTCAGATACTTAACAGAATGAGTCCCCCCACCCCCCACAGGTGCTCTGAGTCTTTCTGCTTTTATAAGGGTAAGTAAAGTCTACTCTGAGCTTAGCGTAATATTCAAATATATGCCTTTGTTCTATTCCAATATAACACAGATCTGCTTTTAGGCACATTTCAAAGAGCATTAACTCAATTCACCACTTTTTATTATGTATCAAAACTTGACTGAGTTGAGACCCTTTCTTCAAGTAAGGCTTTTAATAAACAATCACATGTAATAAATGTGAGTATGGAATGATGATGCTTGGAGTGCAGATGGAGAGCCCTCATCTCAGCCACTGAGACCCTGAAATACCCTAGATCTAGAGAAGGGTGTTTGGAAAACATCACTCTGAGTAATTTATTCTGGTATGATTTATTAAGGGACTCCACCAAAGAATGTATACCAGAGCCATGCTATTTCAAATCCCCACCACCTAGGATTTACCTTGTTTCATTACATGTATTGTATAGCATGGGCCATTGGATTGTTTTATGAACATATAATCCTATAAAACTCATTGTTGCATTTATTATAATTATGACGTTAAGATTTTGTCAAAATACCATTCAACTTCTCTTTACTCACAGGAAAACTATTTCATATGTTATGGATAGGAATAATTGTACCCATGTGAAATTGATTTGTTTTCACCTTTGGAAAACTGGTACACATGTAATCATTTCCTTATATTCACTGGTTGCTAATAAGCTCAAGGAGAAATTTGGGGCTAAAATCTAGCAAGTGTACCATGACTTCTGGCCGTATTTTGTATGCTAATCATTGACTTTGTATGTTCTGGTTATGTCTTTGTTTTTTGCATTTGTTTTTAAACTTTGATTTTATCTTTAATATGTTACATTTGTATTTTTAAATGCTGCCTAAAATCCATTTTTTTTAGCAAGACAGGATATACGTTTATTAGAATAATTTTTAAATGTACTACCTCTTTTTCCTCACCTATATGAATTCTTAAGTGTGTACATTTAATCTGGAAACTTCTGAAGCTTTTCTATTTTCTCCTCAATACTTATCCTCAATAAGTCTACTCATTCCCAAACTATTTTCACACATACACTGGAGGTAAGATACTAATAATTTTCCAAATATTTGATTTGCTTGTGAACAGTTAATTGTGAACAGTCCTTTTTCCTCAAAAACGATTTAGGTAGAAACATTCGTCTTCTACTTTTAATTCAAATACTTCCGAGGTTCCCAGTCTGGTGCAAACATGCGAAACTCAACATGCTTCCAAAATCTTAACAGCTAAGCAGAGTAAATAGATAATAAACGAAGACACTACTGCTTTGGCACTTCATTAGCAGAAAACTAAATAGCAGATCCTTTTAAAAATGTTTTCAGAAGCTAGGAGGATACAGCAATGAGAGCTATTATGTGCATACAGATATCAGATATGTAAATTAGGTTGAACTTTGTTTGTGTCTATCAACCTGTCTTCCCTGAGGTTAACCAGGACTTTTGTAAAGCTTTGCCATAGTAATTGGTATATCTAAAATAATAACTAGTGTCCTAAGTATGATCTCTTAGAAGTAACAGCCTCAATATCAGGGATAACAGAAATTTAACTTTATCACTTCCAACCGTATTTCAGGGCAATAGAATAGTTTCTGTGCCATCAATTGATAAACCAAATTAGCATGTAGTACAGGTGCCCTTAAAGCGTTAAATGATTTTATTAGAAAATATTCTTCTTACAGCATCAGGCTCAACATAACTATCCAGTTTAAAATAAATATTTCCCAATGTTAAAAAATTATCTGCTTAATAGTCAGAGAGCCTAGCAGATCCCCAGGGATAATTAGACAGAATCACACTATGGAAACTGGGAGGCACATCAAGCATATAATATCTAATACATTTTAAGCAGTGGCTCTCCACTTTTGCCCTGTAATTATTTCTCACACAATATGATCCATCCCAGGGCAGAATTTTTGAATATAAACATAACTTTCAGTGGGAACCACTAATGAAGGAGCAATGCTTAGTGCTATCCAGAACAAGGACATGCATAAATCATAATCTCAAAATGCGAAAACAGAACGAACTGCTCTATTATTCAAGAGTTACAGTCCTCAATACATTAGTATCCCCCAAACTAATGACATCAAGTAGACTTTTCTTCTAGCTAAAACTTTCTAACCCACAAAAGCAATATGAATACATTTATTATTTCCAAATTTCCTTGAGATATTTTCTAATTAAGTGTATAATTTTGGACAACATATTAATAACATTTCTATCCAACAAAACCAGCATTTTATTCAAACCGAATCTTCTCCCAAAATGATTTATACATTGCATCATTTTTATAAATCAGTCTAATGTTTTATATATAATAATTGTGTTCATCTCTAGTTTACTTATAATTCTGCCACAGGACAAAATCTGTAAGCAGATTTCACAGACTTCAGATCCAACATAATATTTATAAACCAACCAGATAACTATTGATGAAAAAGAAAATTAGTATTTTTTTCTATTTTTCCTAAAGCAAAGACCAAGACAAGAAATTAAGCAATTGCATTCTAGTTTTTTCTAGGTTCACTACTGAGGATGCAGGGAATTCTCTGTGTTCCTGTGTGTGTGTGTGTGTGTGTGTGTGTGTGTGTGTATTGTAGGGGGAGATTTCTGACTTGACCTTTCATCTCCTTTAAATCTATGATTTTGTCCTAGTTCTCACATATGTGCACATCCTGCTAATGCCATATTATAAACCACTAGGGTTTGGCAGATACTATCTGGGCAAATGCTACTCAGGATCCCTTCATCCTTCAGGACTGTACTTTATTTCTGACCTCCAATTGTTTTCTGTACTTTCCCTCCAGCTCATCCATTTAAAACAAAAGCATGTCTTATCTTCATGTTTTATTTAATACTTTTGGTGTCTGAGCTGGGAGGACTTGTTCTCTACATCTTGCTAACATAATTCCAAAAACTTCCTTTCAATTATGTTTTCTGAACTGCAGTGATTTTTAATGTGTTTTAGCCCTTTTCCTCTACAGAAGCCTTGATAAGGTGAAATATAGGTTATATCTATTTGCCCTCACTAGTCTGACATGTCTAGAGCTGCAATTACTCTATTTCTCAAAGACGAGGTTGAGCTAAATAATATGGAAAATTTTTAAAACTGACTATTATTTCATTGCTGGGTCCAGCTCTTCTAATCGGAATGGAGAATAAACTGTAAGACTATTTAATTAGAGCCTTTGTTTGAATTGTAGAGATCTAGCCCAGTTTTTGTTGGTAGATATCCAACAACCAGATCTCCTGCTAGTAGCTTTGTGAAGGGAAACAAGGCAACAGAAAACAAACTCAAAATAATGAGCTTTTCTGTGAAGTTCTTCCCATAAGAATGGCCCCACTTTGACCATAAAAAAAAGGATGTGTGGTATGTAGTTCAATTTGGGCCTTCATAGGACAATAAAATAAATAATCCCTGTACTTATATTATTGCAATCTAATCAACTAGTCAAAATGAGTAAAGGAAATATCATTTTGGAAATATTGGATATATGAAAACACTTCAAAAATATTTTGCAAGTTCGTTAAAAATTTGCAAAACACAATAGTGTATTTATTGAGGAATAGAAATATGAAAACAAATTATCATTCTTCATTCCTTTCTGAAACTAATCTTATCACAAAAAACATGTGTCTTCATCTATTTTGCTAAGCCTCTCTATTTGATTTAACAATGAAAGAAGACTAAATTATCCACTTTCACTTTATTGAATGATGAAACATTTGCACAACTGTTGTTGGATCTGGTTGCTATGAGGAAGAATTGTTTTCCTAAATGCACTTGGCCTTTCTTACCCCTATTACGTTCCTTTTCCCTGGATGTAGGTTGAATGGTTCTATCTATAAATTTACAAAGAATAACCTGAGCAAAAATGACATGGCTGCTTTCTCCTTTTCTTGGGAGGGTTTCTAGACATCACAAGTTTGAGTTCACTGTTCTGCTTTATTCCTTCATCTCTTCAATTTTATCTTGGCACTGTTCGTTACTTTTCTGTAACCTGGTGAGTTAAAATCTAGGATTTATTTAACAAGCCAAATGATATCTCAAAAGAAGTTCTGATTTTCAGTCTAACCTCTCTTGGAAATAAAGATTATATTTTGGCTTCCATCTTTAACTTTTGCTTTATTTCTTAAATTTCTTAGAGGGGTTGCTCCTCATAGGAAGTTGCCTCAGAGACACCAACAGAACTATATATATTTTTCTTTTTTTTTTTTTTTTTTCTTTTGACACATACTACAACTACTAATTTATTCTCCATCTTTATACTTTTGATATTTCAAAAAATAGTGTATCAACTAAAATAAGACAGTTCATAACTTTGAGATTAGCATTTTTCACTTAACATTATTCCTTGAAGTTCATTCAAGTAGTTGCATATCAATAGTTTCTTGCTTTTATGGTTGAGAAGTAGCCTATGGTGTGGATTACTGCAGTCTGTTTAACCATGTGCCCAGTGAGTCATTTCCAGGTTTGGCCTCTATGAACAGAGCCCCGATGTGTTTGTTTTTTGTTTTTTGTTTTTTTTAATCTCCTTTGAGATTTTCTATTTGACCCAAGGATTACTTAGAAAGAAGTATGCTGCTTAAATTCCGTGTGTTTGAAGATGTCCTTGTTGTTTTTCTTTGATACACTTCTACTTTGTTTCTTTTTTTTTTTTTTTCTTTTTTTATTACAAATTTTTTTTTTATTTTATTTTATTTTTTAATATATGAAATTTACTGTCAAATTGGTTTCCATACAACACCCAGTGCTCATCCCAAAAGGTGCCCTCCTCAATACCCATCACCCACCCTGCCCTCCCTCCCACCCCCCATCAACCCTCAGTTTGTTCTCAGAACTATATATATTTTTGTACAGTTTCTTATTAAATTATAGATGCTTGATTGCTCTTTCTATATTATGTCCTTAGACATACTTAATACCAAATCCATCTCTACCAGAGTCATAAGTGATGTTAGATGTTAGTGCAAGAACAATTAACAGACTTGGTTAAGAGAAAACCCCTGAAAAATGCTAACACCTAGTATTCTTTGCAAGCCATACAAAGTGACCACCAGGTTTGTTTTAACTGATAGTTTGTTTTGATACATTCAAAATTTTAAATATGCCTAAATGTATTCAGTTTTCCTCATGACTATCATTTCACATCATTTCTTGTAATGGCCTTGACTTTGTTTATGTTGAGATCGTAAACCATCGGCTCAGAAATGATCTTAGGGAGTATCTGATCCATTTGCCTTGTTTTCCAGTAGATACCAAGGACTGCAGACATTGAATCATTTCTTCAAGGTAACACACCTAACCAGAGAGAGACAAAATTCATTTCACTTTTAATAAGAAAATAAAATTATTCAGATGTTTAAGTACTTCTACAAAGAAGGCAGTTACTATTATTCAAATAATATGATAATGGTTTACATTTATTGAATACTTACTCTATGCTAAACACAGCTCTTAGCATTTTACATACATTATTTCATGTCATAACAATCCTACAGGGTGTACATTTATTATAATCATTTTCTGGATGATAAAAGTTAAAACTTAGGAAGTTTAAGTAACTTACCCCATCAGTGTGGTGCATAAATGGAGCAGCTGGGATTTGAAAACAGGCTTGACTAATGTAAAGTTTATACTTTCATCCACTTGAAACTAATCTGTCTCTCAGACTGTAAATGATTACTGATTTTCATCTTAGATCTACACTTATTTTTTTTAAAAAATTCAACCTTTCCATATCATCTTATTCTCATGGGTAAGCAATAATTTAAAATTATATTACAAAGAAAAGAAATGCTAAAAGTGAACAGTGTGCAAATGCAGATACTCAACAGTTTTCTTTTACTTGTAAGATATAAGTATGTGCCCAGATCTCACACAGAGAAGGGGGAATTTAATATCAGTAATCAAATTAAGATCTTAATGATCACAGCTTTTTCATAGTGACTTCTCTGTATTTTTGCAAAATGTTTGACAAACAGTACCTATTTTTGGAGAGCCATAAAAATAGATATACATGTATTTATGTATGACACAAAGTACACACAAAAAAATAAAATACTAATAATTACCACATAATATATTTTTTGCTATCTAGGAATTTTATAAATGCAAATTTGTATCATAAAATTCACTTTATAAATTTAAGTACTAAGAGATAATATTTTTGATTCACAGCATCTCCATTTTATAGGTAAGAAATTTAGGGTAAATAAATAGTCAATTGTCCAAGTTTACCCAGGTAGAAAGTCAATTCAATCTAAGTAGACTGACCTCAGAGTGCATGCTTCCAACTATTATTTTTTACTGCCTCAGTAAAGTGTTTTGGGTCTTGCTATACTTAGATAAAACAATTGAGTTCTTTGAATAGGTTAACACTTCTTATACAACCAATTAAACGCTATTGCTTAAAACTTAAAGTAGAAAAGACAAACTCACTGTGAGCTTCATTACTTCTTGGGTATTAATATGTACAGATTACAGATATGGAAACTACTATGGAACTTTCTGCAATATGGAGATTCTGTATCTGAGTTGTTCAATACAATTCAGCCACATGTGATCACTGAGCATGTGAAATGTGGCTGGTGTGATTGAGAAACTGATTTTTAAATTTTATGTAATTTTAATGAATTTAAATTTAGCTAAAATAGCCCTGTGTGGCTAGTAGCTACCATATTGGACAGCTCACACTAAGAAAATGCCTTAAAGGCATGGCTTTCAGTTCTTTCTGACTGTGACTGGAGTAAAAAAAAAAATGTACTTTACATCACAATGACATTACTACAATTGTGTAAGTGAACATTTCTATGTGCATAGAGCTAGAATAATTTTTTTTTTTTTTACTAAATAATACTTTCTAACAAACATTTGCTCTGACACTAGCTTTTTCATTATATTGTTTAAAACTGTGATTCCCCAGGTCAATTCTGTAGAATATTCACAGTTTGAGATCTGGAGTTTGACAACTCTTAGCCAAGGGTACGTATGTGTAAAGATGTTGCTTCCCTTCTTGTTTTCTAAAGAGAATACTAAGAGCCACTCTTGAACACACAAAAATCATGTCACTCCTGTACTTCCTTTTAATGGGGCAAAAGAAAAAAAGGAGCACCTGAGTCTTGAAAGGAGAGAATCTCAATGTTTATTTACTTTGGGTTTTCAGTGAAAACTGACGCTGATGCTGAGGGTGTTCAGGTATGTCTAGAGATGCAAGAAGGTGAGGAAGGGTGGAAAGGAACTTCCCCTTCCCAGGACAGAAGCTTGGGAAGTGTGCTCAGGAATACCTACATCTGGAAAGCACCACAATGTGCTTCAGGAGAAAGGCAGAAGGAAGGATGCAACCTAGGAGGAGACTGAGGTAGGGAACAGAATCAGTGTTCCCTAACTTAAATACAGTAGAGGTTGCTTTGTGTCTCAAAATGCATGCATACACACAAGAACATCGCACCTGCACACACACACACACACACACACACACACACACACACACTCATTAGTGAATAATCTCACCCTCAAAATAACAAAGGGACATTGTCAAAATCTCAGTCACTGCTAGCATATGGCAAATCTAATGTTTATTGATGATGTGTGCTAATTAAAATTCTTCCTAAGACTGTATATGAAAGTATTGACAAGTAAAATGTTTCAGGCTGTCTTGTTTTATCTCTTATTAGCTGGATGGCATTGTAGATCTTCCCTTTCAAACTATGAACTTAAGTCTAGGCTTTTTAATAGTACCATTCTATAACAATAATTTGCCTTAATTGGGATGCAAGCAAACTATATTATCGAAACATCTGATTTTACATTAGTGGCAAGGAGTTTAATTGTTTTACGTTTATTTATTTTGAGAGAAAGGTAGAGCACAGAAGGTGTAGAGAGATAGGGAGAGAGAGAGGGAGAGAGAGAGAGAGAGAGAGAGAGAGAGAGAGAGAGAGAGAGAGAGAGATTCCAAGCAGGCTCTGCACCATCAGCATGGATGCCTGAGCCTGATGTGGGGCTGGAACTGATGAAATGTGAGATTATGACCTGAGCCAAAGTCTGACGCTTAATTGACTGAGCCACCCAGGTGCCCCTAATTTGCCCCTAATTTTTTTAATGTTTATTATTTGTGAGAAAGAGAGTGAGGGAGACAGAATCTGAAGGAGGCTCCAGGCTCTGGACTGTCAGCACAGAGCCCCATGTGGGGCTCGAACCCATGAACTACAAGATCATGACCTGAGCCAAAGTTGGCTGCTTAACCACTGAGCCACCCAGGTGCCCCTGTGACAAGGGGTTTAAATTTTTCTTTTTCCTGCTCTAGTTATATATATTTATTTTAAGATTACTATTAGATAAGTATGAAATCTAATCAATGTAATCTAAAAGTGGAAAACTAAAAGTCAAACCAATGTTATAACATTTTTTGAAATCAGTGTTAATGCTTTTATCCTTTTCCTTTCTGAATTTGTTGAAGTTATCAAACTATTATATATTCTGTTTATTTGTCTTCTCAGCCCAACTGAAAATGTATCTATTTTTCTAACGACTTATCCTGAATTGTACTCTAAATACATTGCCTGACTCTGCGCTTGAATTTCTAAAGAGTTTATGGGAAGTTTTTGTAAATTTATTTTCCAGTATTCAATATTAGAGAAAATTAACAAATTTATGTCAGGTGTGTGCATGCTTGTAGCAGACAAATACAGAGGAAAACAGGTTGGCTCATCCTCCAATAACCTCTGTTCATTTCCTTTCATGAATATATTATAGTTTCTTAAAATACTGAGGTGGTTTTCTCATTAAGATTTACCACCATCTTGTATAAAACAATGCACAGAGAATAGGAAGACAAAGAGGATATAATGAATTTGGGTCTTGTTGATTTTCTTTGTGTTCCCACTCTGTTTTTCTGCTGTGGAGTGAGCCTCATGTAGTTGTTCATGATCTTCACACTTTCACAGGCAAGGCCCCTTAATGTGCATTGTCTATGGCGTCATGTGTTTGTAATGAAAAGACCAAAAGTTATATTTTATTTGTTCTTTGATACCAATGGCATCTTAAAATGATTTTCTTTCGTTTTTAATTAAATAAAACCTGTTTTTAATTTAGAATGATATATGATTATTATAGAGTATTTAAAATTACAGAAAAATGGGGGCAATTCCTATTTCTGAGACCCAGACAACCATTGTCAACGTTGAGGGCTTCCCTTTTTCATACTTCCTATGCCATATATATATATATATATATATATATATATATAGTACATACGTATAGTACCATAGGCATGATCACAGTATAGATATTATTTTTTTTTTAAAAATTAATGTTTATTTATTTTTTGAGAGAGATAGAGAGAGAGAGAGAGCGGGGGAGGGGCAGAGAGAGACAGGGAGACACAGAATCCAAAGCAGGCTTCAGGCTCCGGACTATCAGCACAGAGCCGGATGGGAGGCTCAAACTCACAAGCCGTGAGATCATGACATGAGCTGCAGTCAGACGCTTAACTGACTGAGCCACCCAGGTGTCCCACAGTATAGGTACTATTATTTTAACTACTTCAATTACATTTTTTAATTTTTTATAGTAATTGCAAGTATATATCATATAATTTTATGTTTGCATAAGAGATATTTTAAAAAATCTGTTTAACTCTAAACCTCTTTCAATACATATAAACATTCTAAATAATAAGAAAAAAGCAAACAAACACATTTCTAGGTCGAGATGGTTTTTATATTCCTATAACAGTTTGTAACCTATTTTTAAAATTATTATTATTTTTTAATTTGAGTATAATTGACCCAAAATGTTATATTGGTTTCAGGTGTACAACATAGTGATTCAACAACTGAATACCTTAAAGCTATGCTTACCACAAGTGTAGGTACCATTTTTCACCATCCAATATTATTATAATGCCATTGACTCTATTCCTTATTCTGTAACTTTATTCATATAATTATACGTTGCATAACTGGAAGCCCGTGTCTCCCACTCCCCTTAACCTATTTTATCCATCCCCTCTCTTCCCCTCATTCTGGTAATAATCAGTTTGTTCTCTGTATTTATAGATCTGATTCTACATTTTTTTGTTTGCTTATTTATTTGTTTTGTTTTTTAGGTTCCACATTTAAGTGAAATTATATAGTATCTGTCTTTCTCTGAATGACATGTTTCACTTAGCATTATACTCTCTATATCCATCCATGTTGTGGCAAATGGCAAAAAATCTCATCCTTTTTATGGCTACATAATATTCAATTATAAACACACACACACATCACTTCTTTATCAATTCATCTATTGAGGGACACTTGGATTGCTTCCATATCTTGGCTATTGTAAATAATTCTGCAGTAAATAGAGATGCATATGTCTTTTCACATTAGTGATTTCCTTTTTTGGGGAGCCTTCTATGGGGAATCTCCATGCTGTTTTCCACAGTGGCTATACCAATTTACATTCCCACCAACAGCGAAAAAAGGTTCCCTTTTCTCCACAAAATAGCCAACTTGTTATTTTTTGTGTTTTTTATTCTAGCCATTCTGACAGGCATAAGGTGATATCTCATTGTGGCTTTGATTTGCATTTCCCTGATGATTAGTGATATTTATGTCACTAATGTCTATTTATGTCCTCTGTCCACTTTTAATTCAATTATTTTATTTTATTATTTTTTGAATTATATAAATTCTTTACTTAGGATATTGACCTTTTATTGGAGATACAGTTTGCAAATATCCTCTGCCATTCAAGAGGTTGCCATTTCATTTTGTTGATGGTTTCCTTCACTGTGCAAATGCTTTCATTTTGGTGTAGTCCCAATAGTTTACTTTTGCTTTTGCTTCCTTTGCCTTATAACACATATTTAGAAAGGTGTTGCTATGGCCAATGTCAAAGAGATAACTGCCTAATGTCTTTTTTAGGAGTTTTATGGTTTCAGGTCTCACATTTAGGTTTTTAATCCATTTTGAGCTTACTTTTGTTCATAAGAAAATGGTTCTGTTTCTTTTTTTTTTTTTTTTTTTTTTTTTTTGCATATAGCTGTCCAATTTTCCCAGCAGCATTTATTAAAGAGTCTATGTTTCCCCCCACTGTATAGATTAAGTGTCCTTTGTCATAGATTAAATGACCTTAAAAGCATAGGTTTAATTCTGGGATATCTAGACTATTCTAATGATCTGTGTGTCTATTTTTGTGACATTACTATACTGTTTTGACTGCTACAGCTTTGTAGTATTTCTTGAAATCTGGAATTGTGATAACTCCAGCTTTATTCTTTCTCAAGAATGCTTTGGCTGTTTGTGGTCTTTTGTGTTTCCATATAAATTTTAGGATTATTTGTTCTAGTTCTGTGAGAAATGCTGTTTGTATTTCGATAGATATTGCATTGAATCTATAAATTGCTTTGAGTAGTGTCAGCATCTTAACAGTATTAATTCTGCCAATCCATAAGAATGGACTGTCTTTCCATTTGTTTTTGTTACCTTCAATTTCTTTCATTAGTATTTTATAATTTTCAAAGTACAGTTCTTTCAACCCCCTTGGTTAAATTTATTTCTAGGTATTTTATTCTTTTTGGTGCAATTATAAATGAAGTTCTTTTCTTAATTTCTCTTTCTGCTACTTTGTTGTTAGTGTATAGAAACAGAACCAATTTCTGTATATTAATTTTGTATCCTGCATCTGTACTGAATTCATTTATTGCTTCCAACACTATTTTGGTAGAGTCTTCAGGGTTTTTTTTAATGTATAGTTGATTTCATTTGTAAATAGTGACAGTTAAACTTCTTCCATACTGATAGAGATGCCTTTTATTTTTCTTGTCTGATTGTTGTGGCTAGCAGCTCCAGTACTATGCTGAATAAAAATGGACATCCTTTTCTTATTCCTGATCTGATAGGAAAAACTTTTAGGTTTCACTACTGAGGATGATATGAGCTGTTTTTTTTTTTTTTTTTAATATGGCCTTTATGTTAAAGGATGTTCTCTCTAATTTCACTTTGTTGATAGTTTTTATCATGAATGGACGTTGAATTATGTCAAATGGTTTTTCTGCATCTAGTCAGATGATTATATGATTTTTGCCTTTTATTTTGGTTTTACAATGTGGTATATCACATTAATCGATTTGTGAATATTGTATCAACCTTGCATCCCCACATAAATCCCATCTGATCATGGTGAATGGTCCTTTTAATGTGTTGTTGAATGTGTTTTGGTAATATTTTGTTGAGTAGAAGGTTTTTGGTTTTTGGTTTTGGTTTTGGTTTTTTCAAGGGGAGGAGAACATATAGAAATGGTGATATGTAGTTGGACATTTTGCTAGCTCTTACAAATCTATTTTTATTCCACTTCCTGTGCATATTTTATGAAAATGTACACAAGCAATATAGAAGAGCATATCTGTATATATATTTATATATACATATATACATATACACACTATATGTATATATAGTGTGTATATGTATATATGTATATGTACAATGTGTATTAACTTTACATGAACATGTTAAAATAAGAAGCTTAAGAATTTCTTTCCAGGAAGTAAAGATATGATTCTTTCTATATTATGTAGAAACCTTGATTAAAATTCCCAAAGACTATAAGCATTTCAAGGACTAGGAAAATTGTAATATCACAAGGCAGGCCATTCCACTTTTGATAGGTTATAGTTATTAAAAAGTAATTTCTTATATGGAACCAAAATTTGTTCTATAACATCTACAAAGTAATACTAATTATCATTTCAATGATGGAAAGGAATAGTTTTCAAAATGATGCAGTTTCAACCATAGCTTCTAAAACTTAGAGGAGCTTTATTGACTTTCTAATAAGATTATAATGCATTACATAAATGACATAAATAACAATATGAAGTATCTGTAATAAATAAAGTCACAACATCCATAATATCACAATCCCAAAAAAACTGTTAATAGTATTGTATAATGTGTCAGCATTTTATGCATATATACATAGTCACATCTTAAAATAATACTGTTTTAATCTACATATCATTTTATACCTGCTTCATTCAGCTATGTAATGATATCTTAATGTTAGAAATATGCATATATATAATCAAAGTTTTATTGGATGCATAATCTATCACTGAAAGATGTTATAATTACCTCACCAATTATTAATGGACTTACACCCTTTTTACTGTATTTTATTGTTCTAATAATATTGGATTGAAAGTCATTCTATATACAAATTTATGTTGTTGTGAATATCATTCCATTGACAACATTTAACAACTTTATATTATTTAGGAAAAATTTCTTTAAGTGAATTTTCTGTGTCAAAGTTACTTTGCATATTTTTAAGAATTTTGATGTATATTGATTGCCTTTATATATCGTCTCTGGCTCCTGAGAATGGAAGAGTAGATATTTGGAACCAATTTCCCACAGTGACCAACTACAAAACCTGAACAAAGGGACCTTCCTTTGGTCACTAGGGAGCTAACAAGATAGTAGAGTTTACACATTTTAAATAAATAATAATGCCAAATTTACCACTTGACCTTAAATCTAACTCCTACCACATTTTATTAAGCCAGAATTTGCTGGATATTAAAACTTGAGAAGGATATTACAAAAATTGAAAATTTACGGGTCTGTCTCATTCATGAACATAGATGCAAAAATACAAATTATCAGTAAATATTAGAAGTATGTTTCAAAGTTAATACATCCAGAAATATAGTTTTTTTAATGTTTGAAAATTACAATCATTTTTTAATTTTTTTAATCTTTATGAGAGAGAGACAGAGTGTGAGCAGGTGATGGGCTAGCAGGCTCCAGGTTCTGAGGTGTCAGCACAGGGCCTGATGCAGGGCTCGAACTCATGAAATGCCAGTTCATGACCTGGGCTGAAGTCAGACACTTAACTGACTGAGCCACCCACGCACCCCATAATCATTTTTATTCATGTGAAAGACATTTACTAAACAATTAACATGTATTTATTCTCAAAACTCTTAGCACACTACAACTAAAAAACTTTTTAAAAGAACCATTTAAAGGATACCTACAAAAAAACAGTAGCAAGTATGAACTTTAAGAAAAAAAATTTGACTTTTCTTTGTGGTCTAACAAGATAAATACATAACTACAACTACTATCCGGCATTCCAAAGGTAATTCTTGAGAGTGAAATGTCAGGAAAAAGAAACAGACTTTCACAAGTATTGAAAAGGGTTATAATTTATGATGCATAGACACTTTTTAATGTATGTAAACAATTTTTAAAAATGAGAAAAATTATTAGATTTAAAAGTGGTTTTCTTTTTTTAATGTTAATTTTTGAAAGAGAGAGAGAGAGAGACAGAATGCAAGCAGGAGAGGAGCAGAGAGAGAGGGAGACACAGAATCAGAAGCAGGCTCCAGGCTCCGAGCTGTCAGCACAGAACGAAACACAGGCTCAAACCCGTGAACCGCAAGATCATGACCTGGCCCGAAGTCAGATGCTCAACTGACTGAGCCACCCAGCACCCCTAATAAGTGGTTTTAAGCAAAGATTCTGAGTATAAAATCAATTGTATTCTTATTTATTAGTAGTGAATGTTGGAAAATAAAATATTATAAAAGGTACCATTTAAAACAGCAACAAAATGTTTAAAAATATAAAAGAATAAATACGTAGAGTTCTTGTGCCTGACAATATCTACATATTACAAACCATTATTTAGATCACTGAAATGAAACATATACATGGAGGAATATGGCATATTTATGCATTAGAAGATACAATACTACAAAGATATCAATTTAATATGATCCTAACCTAAATGTCCACTTATTTTTTTGAAAATGACAAATCAACTTAAAAAGGTAAACGAGACATGAAAAGGATTAAAATATGCAAGAAAATCTGTAAGAACAAAATGTGAGGACTTACTCTACCAGACATTAACACTTATAAAATATAGTAATAAAGTTTGACTCTAGAAAAAAAGAGATTGGTGGAAATGAAGAGAGAATGAAAACAAACCTGTGTGTCATGTGTGTGTGTGTGTGTGTGTGTGTGTGTGTGTGTGTGTGTGTGTGAGTGTGATCTAATTAGTACAAAGGTGTTGGTGTAAATCAGTGGGAAAAAGAAAATCTTTTCAGTAAATAGAATTGACTCAACTCTCTATTCAAAATGGGAAAGGGGCATCTGGGCAGTGCAGTTGGTTAAACCTCTGATTCCTGATTTCCACTCAGGTCATGATCTCACGGTTCATTGGTTCAAGCCCTGTGTCGGCCTCTGCACTGAAAGAGTGGAGTCTGCATGGGATTCTCTCTCTTCCTTTCTCTCTCTGCTTCACCCGGCTCACACTTGGTCTGCCTCTCTCAGAAATAAATAAACATAAAAAAAAAACTAAAAAAAAAAAACAAAGAAAGAAAAAAAGAAAGAAAGAAAGAAAGAAAGAAAGAAAGAAAGAAAGAAAAAGGGTGAAACTAGCCCCTAAATCACAATATACATAAATAAATTCCTGGTGGACTATAGATCTAATTGTGCAAGGTAAAATGATATTTATACTATATATATTTACTGTATCTAGATAATATTAAAATACCTCAATGACCTTGAATTTAAGAAAGTATTCCATAAACAGAATACAAGGAGTTTAAACTGTAAAAGAATAGATATAAATTGGACTATATGAGTTGTGAATTTTTGTTTCTCAAAAGGCTATTAATATAATAAAGAACCACAGAGTAGATCTTGCAACACACATAACCAACAAAGATATTTTATCCAGATATATATATATATATATATATATATATATATATATATATATATATATATATATATATATAACATTCTATCAATAAGGATGAGATAGACAACCCGAAAGAAAAATGGAAAATAAACTTCACTAAAAAAGGTATCCAGGGGTGCCTGGGTGGCTCAGTTGATTAAGCGTCCGACTTCAGCTCGGGTCATGATCTTGTGGTCCATGAGTTCAAGCTGCATCAGAATCTGGGATGACAGCTCAGAACCTGGAGCCTGCTTCTGATCCTATGTTTCCCTCTCTCTCTGCCCCTCCCCTGCTCATGCTGTGTCTCTTTCTCAAAAATAAATTAACATTAAAAATATTTTTTAAAAGATATCCAAAGGACAAACAAACATGAAAACTTGCTTAGTATTATTAGCAGAGAAATGCAATGTAAAGCCTCAGTGGGCTATCACTACACCCATATCAAGAGTGTCTAAAAATGTTAAATTTTATGGGTGATGGGCATTATTAAGGAGGGCATTTGTGATGAACAGTGGGTGTTATACAGAAGAGATGAATCACTAAATTCTAGACCTGAAGCCAATATTACACTGTATGTTAACTAACTAGAATTTAAATTAAAACTTAAAAAAATAAAAAACATTAAAGTTTAAAATTTTAACATATATACACTGCATCAGAGTCTGTCATATACTACAGAAGGGAATGTAAATCAGAGAACCATTTTGCTAAGCAATTTGGAATTATCTACTTAAGGTAAATGAATACTTGTGCTATGACCCAGAAATTCCACTCCTATAAATATATCAAACAGACGTGTGTGCCCAAATTCACCAGAAGATATATGTAAGTGTATTCATGGCAGCTATATTCATAGAAGCCAGCTATTCAAATAATTTAAATGGTCACCAACAGTAGAATATCTGCATAAAACTGGATACATTTATACACAGATATACTATACAATAATAAAAACAAATCAAGAGCCTGTGATGATGGAAATATTGTAAAATTAGATTGCAATGATGATTTGTACAACTCTGTAAATATACTAAAATTCATTGAATGCATACTTAAAAATGAATTTTATGATATTTAAATTATATCTCAGCAAAGCTGTTTAAAACATTCATTCTTTAGAAAAAATACCTGTGAACTGGTATTAGAGATAGAGATACTAAAACAGTAAACTGTTTTTTGGGTTTGTTTTGTTTTGTTTTGTTTTTTGGCACAGAGAGACAGCGTGTGAGCACGCTTGGTAGTGGGGAGGGACAGAGAGAGAGAATCCCAAGCAGGCTCCAGGCCCAGCACAGAGTTCGATGTGGGGTTTGATCTCACCACCGTGAGATCATGATCGAGCTGAAATCAAGCTTTGGACATTTAATCCACTAGCCACCCAGGTGACCCAGATGTAAACTATTTCTATCATAGGTGTTATTGGAGGATAACCTGGGTGGCTCATTCGGTTAGACATCTGACTGGGGCTCAGGTCATGATCTCCCAATTCATGAGTTCTAGCCTCTCATGGGGGCTCTGTGCTGACAGCTCAGAGCCTGGACCCTGCTTCATATTCTGTGTCTCCCTCTCTCTGCCCCAACCCGCTCACACTCTGTCTCTCTCAAAAAATAAAGTCTAAAAATTTTTTTTTAGATAAATAAAAATAGGTTTTATTGGGGCTATTTTGTAGTTTATTGAACTTAAAAATTAGTCAATCACTATACACGCATTTTTAAATGTATATAATTTAATGATATTAGTGGTTCTTTTTTAGCCACAAAAACGTCCTGACTTGGACAATAAATTATTTGCTCACTCAAATCATAGCTTTTAGTTTCCACAGCTTTAAATAATAGTTAATCTCTTCCAAATAGAACCCCCTTTGCAATTTTCTCTCTAAAAATGTGAAATTCAGTGTATTAGTTGATGTTAGCATGACACATCATTATTTTAAAAATTCGTTTCAGGTACTTGTACATGTTTTCCAAAGAATACTGAAATGTCAATGAAAATGATATTAGTCTGATATTTATAATGAGATAACCTAAACTCAGACTTGAAAATCTCAGAGGGTGAGTCATGGTTGTACTCTGTTGCCTCACCCACCCTGCCACAGGAAATTTGTGTCTCTTATCCTGGATCTTACAGCATTGATATTAACAAAGTAGAAATATAAATTCGTTTTGGAAATAAGACACACTATTTAGCGCTTTTACATAACAATGACCCTGTCTAATTTACAGATCTGGTCCTTTTTGTCTTGTTGCTCTGACCCCTTATAGTATCACCAAAAAAAATTCTGTCACCTGCTCCAAGTAGCCTTAGGAACTCAGGTCTGGTTGTCTTTATTTTAGTTTTTTTTTTTCTCAGCCTCATTTCAGGAGAACTCAGGCTTTAGTTTTTACAGGCTTTTGCTTTTTAAAATATATTACCTTTGGGTTATATTTCTTCTTCTCACCTTACATCTGCCCACCACTAAAATTAATAATTTAATCTAAAGTTTCACAAAGAGTTGAAAAAGGGTGCTTCGTCTGGGTGTTAGGTATGTCCCAGACTATAAATTGCCATTGTGTCTGCCTGATTGACTTCCAAGCTAAATAAACTCAGTGAGCTTTGTTCTTTTATCATTATTCAACCTCTTATTGAAATTGTATTCTATTCATTCTTGCCTAAAATAACTTTAGATCTTGCTGATTCTCCCATAATCTTCCAAAAAATAAGAATTAAAATTATTATTTACACATGAGCAGTTATTATTTATTGAAAAGCCCTATGTATGCTGTAATTTCCATGTGTGAATTTGACTGTAAAAATGTAAATAAGTGCAGCAATTCCTAATCCATTCTGCTTTGAATAGAATGCATCAATGTCAATTTTTTTTTTTTTAGAAACCTGAACATAATAAAATGAAGGATTTCTGTTTTAGTCTACATAGAAGAGAGTCTATAGTTCTGCATCTGTGTTACAGGAGAAAATCAAAAAGCTTCAAAAAGCATTTATTATTTGATCCTAAGGTTACTGTTAGTCTTATTTTTTTAAGTGTTTATAACCCCCCTCCTTCTAGTTAGTAATAATGCATACTTTCATAATATATGAAAAAACAAACAATTGAACCTTATGCTGTTTTCCACATAGTCTCACTTTTATTTTAATCTTTAATATGCTATGAAATATGAGCAAACCATCATTCACTTATCAATTATGAAAGTGAAATTTGTGTTAGTATTATATGAGGAGACCAGAATTTCTCCAAGTGAATATTTCCCTTCTCTCTTTAAATTATTACAAAGAATGTGAAATATAAACTAGGCTGTGTCACAACACAATTTGCTACTTAGAAGATTATATAAAAGGGACTATTCTACTGTATAAATATCCATTTATTTTTTTTTGTTTCTAATGAGTTTGACCTTGATATAAACGTGAACCCCAAATCTATTTCCTTCCTGATTCTGCACTCTGGCAGAACTTATTCAAGCATCAGTCTTCATAAAGAGACTCTGTGCTTGGGTCATCTCTGTGGAAATATAAAATAAAATGAGATGGTTTACCAATTTAAGGTACTCTATGACTTGTGCAGTGTGTGCAATATTTAAAGAGATGAGGAGTCGGGGCGCCTGGGTGGCGCAGTCGGTTAAGCGTCCGACTTCAGCCAGGTCACGATCTCGTGGTCCGTGAGTTCGAGCCCCGCGTCAGGCTCTGGGCAGATGGCTCGGAGCCTGGAGCCTGTTTCCGATTCTGTGTCTCCCTCTCTCTCTGCCCCTCCCCCGTTCATGCTCTGTCTCTCTCTGTCCCAAAAATAAATTAAAAAAAAAAAAAGTTATATATAAGAGATGAGGAGAGTTAGAGAAGCTATTGGTTTCAAATGGTCTTCAGGGAGAAGAAATAGCTATGATATACTTTGGCCTTGAGTCTGATTCTAAAAGTTTTATGATAATGTGCTGTCTACCAAGTTGCCACATGTGACAGTTAGTCAACCAGAAGAATAAAGGTGCCAGGATGGGCAGTTCCAATGAGGATGAATTCCTATGTGCAGTGACCCACCAGCACCATGTTTTATGTTTTGAAGCTACCCTCATTATCATTTCATGTTTTATTTAATATTTGACTCTATGGTTTCAGCCCTGCCTTTGTTTTTACCACACATATTAATAAAATTCATACATCACAATTTAAAAGTGTCTCTGTCAAAAAGGAGTAAATGTTATGACTTCTCTGAACCCTAGGCAAGGAGGTCATTTTAAGCATAAGTCTAAAAAGAAAAAAAAAGCTCAAATGATAAGTGAGGAAAGTCAATTTTAGACAAAAGGATAATTCTTCATTACCTAAGCTTGAAAATCCAACAGAAAAAAATGGTACCATATACAAACACACAGTTTGCGTCTGGAGGAATACAAACAGAATTTAAAAAATCATCTCACTAGTGACTAATACAATGCAAAGAAAAATAATTCAAGACTGTTATGTGGCTTCTCAAATTGAAATGGAATCTAATACAGTTAGAGATCTAGAATGAGAGAGGGAGAGAGAGAGAGAGACCCAGACAGAGACAGAGAGACAGAGACAGAAGGAGAACACTCTGGATTGGAGAGATACAGAAAAGATATAGACTACTAGTCTACTTCTAGAAAAACATCAGGAAGTAGTATCAGAAAGAGAGTATTCAGTGATATATGTACATATTTAGCTTAACTATAGACTTGCTTTTAAAAAATATTTTAAAAAATAAAGATCCAATAAAAGATTAAATTATTTTGCATACATGAGGAAAATTTTTATTTAACACATTTTCCTGTGCTTACCATATTGTAGGGATTGTGCATTAAAAACCATGCTTCAAAAATATGCAAGGGAATTATGCTCATTGTCTAGTATTAATGAAATAAAAAGCAATTTCAACTCTTTTTCTATATACATTATATGATCCCATGATTAATTTGGTTAATTTCTGCATTCACAAAATTTTCCTGTTCTTTACATACTTCTATATTTTCTATCTCCACAATTTATATATTGCTTTCTTTTTTTTATATTGCTTTCTTAATTAGAAAAAGAATTTTAATAATCTAACTTTGTTGGCATATCATTCACTCATTATTTTCTTTAGATGCTATGTAAATTTTTCCTTTCTTTAACTACAGGCACTATTTGAAAAATGAATTGTCTCTGGAAAGTATTTAGTGATGCAAGCTCATAAACTTATATTAAATTAAGTAATTTGGAAATTCTTTTAATTCATAAGTTAATTTGCAAGAAATTTATTGACACTAACTGGATTATATCAGCTTTATAAAACTATTGGCTCACCTATAAAACATGAAGGCCCATTAAAATTTTGGAAGTCTATTTTGTCTTAATTCAGTCAAATAAGTACTTCTGTGAAATCCCCCAAGTAGTTATAGGATGAACTGGATATTCACTTCATTTAAGTGTAATTGAAACCAATTTGAGGGCAAGGACTTCTTTGTCCAAGTTCCCAAGCATGAAGTTATCTTCTATCACACAATTTTCCTGCAGTATGTATGCAAAATGGAAATAATGATTGACTTGTTGGTGGTGTTGTTTGGCTGTCTTAAATGAAGCATATTTCCCTGGATTCAAACACATACCTATGCACTGCTTTTTCAAAATTAAGGAGTATAATATAATTTCTATTGAAAGACTTCTGGAAACTTTGAAGAAACTGTTTGAGATTCATCCTTAATTAACTATGAGTGAACCCCAGACAAGAGCAGTTGAAATAGCCAGACCCTCACCATCCTGTTAGGTAACTGACCAAGACACTTGAACAGACCCAGCTGAAATCAACAGAGGATGTTCCTGATCAACGGAACTGCCCAGAGAACTTGCAAACTTGTGAGAAATAAAAAACATATATTTTTTGTTGTTTTAAGCTATTAAAGTTTTAGAGTGGGTTGTTATAAGCAGTAGATAACTGATAACATTTGTAGAAAATAAAATCATGTGTCCAAATTCCTAAAAGTATTATATTTAATTCTCTTTCTAATTTTGATTCAAGATGGCTGCAAGATATCCTATAAAATTTTAGGATATTTATTCTCAGATTCAGCCTTTAATAAGCTATGTTAAATATCCTAGGGTTAGACCCTAACAGAATGTATTTGGGGTGAAATAATTCAGCCACTGTTATAATAGCTATAATCATGAATATAGGAAAAGTAAAAATGGAATGTGTTTGCCTTATGAAGAATATAATAACATATAAGTAATACTACATTATCCAGAAATGAATTGAACAAAATTTAACCTTGGATGTGTTCATCTCCCTACTAATGTCAACTAGAACTTTAGGTAAGGATGGAAAAAGCACTAACATCTTTCATGTCCTCTTTCCTTGCCTTTCCTCAGTGCTTACTCCCACTCTTCCTAGTTCAGAAGAATTTCTCAATAAGCACTGAGTCTCAAATTATTGATTTCAGTAGGAGATGAATATGTCCCAGTCACTGCTGTTATTTTATTGATTTTTTTTTCTGACCCTGAAAAGGTAGACTGACATTCTAAATATAGACTATTTGGAGAATAAGTTTTCCTTTTGTTTAGAGTAACATCAACAAGAAAGCATAGATACATATCCTCAATATTTTATTGATTGATACTTTAAAACATTCTAATAATACCTTATCTACTTAATTATTAGGTGGAATTCTAATAAATTTTCATCGAGTGAAAGCAGATGGCCCCAAATTAACTGGTAAATAGGTTCACATATCTCTTAAAATTATATTAAGAAACATTTCTAATGGGTATGTGTGTTGACTTCTTATTCCTTAAGCCTGCCTTCTATAAAGTGAATGTAGAGGCAATAAACTTGGGAAAGGAAATGAGGTAAACCATTGCACTAGATAACAATGAGTCCTGTGTTTGGGTAGAGTGGTGGGGTGCCCATATACTTCAGCATGATTATTGCTTATCACAGCATTCAACTTTCACAGTTTGTCATGTAGCTGGCATGGTGAATATTAGAGCAATTTATCTGGGTCAAAGTGTTTGGTTAAAACTCATTAAAATGCAAATATAATACTTGAGAAAGGTAACACATTAAGTCATAGAACATATTAATAATTTAACATGCATTCTGCTATCCTAAGGTTCTCATAATTGGTCTGTTGACACAGCACTTAGAAGATATATTCACTTGCATTTTAAATAATAGGCTTCTCAAATTCAAGATTATTCTAACACAGTTCTTGATATCCACCCTTTGCAAAGTTTCCCCTTGTTATAGACTGAATGTTTGTGTCCCCCAAAATTCATTGAAGACGTTATCCCCAGTGTGATAAAATTGGAAGGTGAGCCCTTGGGAGGTAATTAGGTTTAGATGGGGTTCTGAGGGTGGAGCTTCCACTATGGAATTAGTGCCCTTGTAAAAAGAGATCCCAGAGCATCTTCTTTCCACCATACGAAGACACAGCTATCAAGAGTATGTAGATATAGAAGGAAGTCGTCCCACGCCAGGAAAAAGACCCTCAGCAAAACACCCCCAACCCGTTCCTGACACCCCGATCTTGAACTTCCAGCCTCCGGAACTGTGAGGAAATAAACTTCTGCCATGTAAGCCAACCAATCTATGGTATTTTGTTACAGCAGTCTGAGTTGGCAAAGATACCACCCACTTACCCAGTTTCTTAAGCCAAGAAGCTGGGAATCATCTTTCATTCCTTTATAGTTTCTATGTCTCACATCTAAACCAACAGCAAGTTCTTTGGACATTTTTCTTCTTATTCTCCTGATGAAAAATATTCAATTGCTTGTCCTGTGATAATCTAAACCCCTCATTTTAACCCATGTCTACCCAAGTAGACCCAAGCCAACTTCTACAAATCTTCCCTTACCACTCCCCTCTTGACACATACTCCAGTCACACCAACCTTTCTTTTCCCCACATCCCAAAGTCCATTTATAACTAGGGCTTTTGTACTTGCACTTTCTGTACACAGGCACAGGTATTTCTTCAAAACCCTCCGGTGGCTAGCTATCTATTCTTAACATTCATGTCTTGACCCCAAGCACTGCTGTCCAGACAGGTCTTCTCTGGTAATCCTAGCTAAAGCAGCTTCTAATACCATACCAATCCTCCTCTATATTCTGTTTCATTCTGGAGATTAATCATTGTCTTAGTGACTATTCATATTTGTTTGTTTGCATTTATTATTTCTGCCTCACTTTACAAATATATCCAAGATTTAAACATTACTTATCACATGTGTTCCTATATCCTTAATGTGTACAACAGCACCTTTGTATATCATAAATGACCCAAGAAGGTACTTTAAGCAGCATGCCAAAATATGTTGGTACATTTAATTCTATAACACAATCTAATGAAGTTTTGTTGACCAAATCATAAATTCAGTCACAGGTATAAATCAAAAAACAAACTTTTGAACAAAGCATAACAAAATCACAGAAGGATTTTTTTCTTAAAGTATATTTATGAATTGTTCAATCTCTTTGGTATTTCCTGAATAGAAGCAAAGAAGTGGTAATATTTATAAAATATACCATAAAGTAAAATTTTCATTTGAATATATTTATATATTTTAGCAAAATATGTTTACAAATATAATTGTGGCAAATTTTAAAAGAAAGATATCATATTCATTAATAAGTCTCCCCAGTCCCCCCCCCACACATACATAAGAGAATGGGAAAATATAGTCTCTCATCAGTGTTAGTTAAGTTATTCAATCACACATTCATTTCATAAGCATGTATTAAGTAATAACTATATATGAGGGAGAAGAGTGGATTTCATATTAAGCAAAGATATTTATATATGATACAGTCCTCAAGGAAATTAGTCTAGATAGAGACAGGCATGAATATAAATGAGTACAATGCAATGGAGTTAGACACATAAAGATAGACATGTACATAGGTTAATATGGAATTTTCTTGAAGGAGGTTCCCACTAGTTAAAATGCTATGGAGGGAGGGAGGAAGGGAAGGAGTAATTTCTGAGCTGAATCTTAAAAGATGACTAGATGTTAGCAAGGCAAAGATTCTATATACGGGGTCATTGTGATAGGCAAAAGTACACAACAAAAATATGAGATAAAGAAGGAAAAGCAGGTAGGACGCCAGATAGTGCCTTGTTTTCTGATTCTTTGTTCACTAATCTTCCATTTATTCCCTAAACAAATTTTTAGTGGCTCATATGTGGCATGCAGGATGCTTCCTAGTAAAAAGCTGGAACTTTATACTATAAACAAGAACAATAGATTTTATGATAGTTTGTGTTTTAGGGTACATTACTCTTGCATTTCTGTGGAGGGATAAATTAAAGGCAGGAGGGTGTTTTAATCCATGCAAAAGTTAATAATGGTCTGCATCAGGACAGTGGTAATAAAGTAGACAGAATGAGACAGATTTAAGAAATATTTAAGAAAAACATGAGCTGATTTTGCAAGTGAGAGAGAATTGTCAGCCATATCAAGTGAGCAAGAAGAGTTTATTAACCTTTGCCTTTTATCCGCTTCTTAATAGCTTGAAAGGCAAAGTTTGTGTAAAATGGCGTGATCTGTCATGTCTAGGTGCTTCAGCTAAACTCCCAAACCAGGAAGAAAAAAGTCTACTTCTCTTTTCCTTCTTTCCATGTTGAGCTTGTACTGTCTCAGAGCCCTACAGACTTTGCTCCCTGGAGAGAGCTCCTCTGACACTTTCTGAGAACTTTTGGATACATATCTGTTTGATACTGTGGGTCAAAAGATGAGTTTCTTTAGTCTGCTCCTTTCACAGTAGATATATTATGGAACTAAAGGAGAGAAGAGATATTTGAATATTTTGCATCTGCGCAGCTTGGATTTTTATGTACTGCTCCTGATGAATAAAGACCAAGAAAGGGTTACTTTAATTTAGCCTCTATCCTTGGACTGAATTCCAACTAAAGAATCCAAGACAGCATAGGTTTCTTAATTTATAATCACAAAGACAGAAAACTGTATAATCACCATCTTATAATATGAACTTTATTTACAATTATATTTTTAATAATGTAAGCAAACTTTATGAAGATAGACATGAATGCTCAATGCATTACTTGAAATTAAAAAAATACCTAACTTAATTTTTAAATAGAAAATTCCAATTTTTTAAATCTTTTTTTTTTTTTTAATGTTCATTTATTCTTTAGAGAGAGGGAAAGAGAGTGAGCAGGGGATGGGCTGAGAGAGAGGGGGACAGAGGATCTGAAGTGGGCTCTGTGCTGACAGCAGAGAGCACGATGCAGAGCTCGAACTCACAAACAGGGAAGTCATGACCTGAACTGAAGTCTGACACTCAACCAACTGAGCCACCCAGGAGGCCCAGAAAATTCCAATTTTTTCTTAATAGATGAGATCTCACCAAAATGTTAAAATGGTTGATTTCTAATTAATGAATTATTTGAATTGAGTTCTTTATTATTCCAGACAGGATTTTATTTACAAGTTAAAAACTATCTTGCCTATTTTATCTATAAATATAGTACTACTTTCATACATATAAATACATTTGAATTTCTAACTATAATTTGAAAAAACGAGCAGGTTAGAAAAATTCAAATTGTGTGTAATGGATAAAATATATATGTATATTTTTCTCTTCTACTCTGATAACATTGCTTCTCATCATTTTGTTTTTATTTAAGACTATTCAGGAAAAAATATCTTATTTAAATCAAATTTTAACTATTTTTTAAAGGACATTAGATTATACAACCAGAAGTTCTAGAGGGTGTCTCTAATATAAATCTATGGTGATCTTAAATAATTTCAAAAAGTTTCTTTTGGCTAAAGTGAAGTTGTAAAAATTTAATATTTTAATATTGTAACAAAATTTATGATTGATACTTTCTACCAATTAGAAACACCAGTTAAAATATCTTTTTTCTTAAAATACATTTAATCATATGATTGAGAGTACAATTTAAAGTTTGGAACAACAGAGTAATTGTAATATATTTTGGTACTTCTGTTTTTCTAAATGTCACATTAAAATGAAGTTGATTTACCCTAAAAATGATAAGAAATTAACTAGACTAGACAGTGTAAAAGTGAATTAAAATGGTAGTGGCAAAGATTATGAGAACTCTGAGTTATATGTGAGCTATAGGCTGTCTTTGACTTCATTACACTTAAAAACTAAACAACACTGAGAATTTTTAGACCAGAGTATGGCAGGATTTAAAATATAGAAATATATTACTTTAGTTCAAATGCCTCCAAATCAATAGATATTTATATACAGATATAGATATCCTGTTTTTACAAATTTTAGAGTCTTTGTTTTTTTTTTCCTTTTAGCAACATACAGTGTTCTATTAGTTTCAGACATACAATCATTCAACAATTCTATATGTTTCTCAGTGCTCATCAACATATATGCACTCTTAATCCCCTTCATCTATGTCATCCACCCCCCCACCCACCACCCCTCTGGCACTAATAGTTTGTGCTCTGTATTTAAGAGTCTGTTTTTTTGTTTGTCTTTTTTTCATTCTTTGTTCATGTGTTTTGTTTCTTAAATTCCACATATGAGTGAAATAGTATGGTATTTTCTCTGACTTATTCACTTAGCATTATACTCTCTAGGCCCATCGATGGTATTGCAAATGGCAAGATCGCATTCTTTTTTATGGGTGACTAATATTCCGTTGCATGTGTGTGCATGTGTGTTTGTGTGTGTGTGTGTGTGTGTGTGTGTACACCATGTATTCTTTATTCATTCATATATTGATGCACATGGGTTGCTTCCATATCTTGGCTATTGTAAATAATATCGTGATAAACATGGGGGTACATGTACCTTTTTGAATTAGTGTGTGTTTTTTTATTTGGGTAAATACCCAGTAGTGGAATTATTTAAATATATGGAAATTCAATTTTTAATTTATTGAGGAATCTCCATACTGTTTTCCACAGTGGCTGCACCAATTTACATTCCCACCAACAGTGCATTAGGTTTCCTTTTTCTCTGCATCCTCACCAGCACTTGTTATTTCTAGGTTTTTGTTTTTAGCCATTCTGACAGGTGTAAAGTGGTAATTCATTTTGGTTTTAATTTCTCTGTTGATTAGTGATATTGGGCATCTCTTCATGTGTCTGTTGGTAAGATAGTGAGCATCTTTTCATGTGTCTGTGTCTGTAAGTCTTTGGAAAAATGTCTATTCAGGTCCTCTGCCCATTTTTAATTGGATTATTATTACTATATTTTGGTGTTGAGTTGTATAAGTTTTAATATATTCTATATATTAACCATTATTAGATATATCATTTACAAATATGTTCTTCGTTAAGTAGATTGTCCTTTTTATTTGTTGATGGTTCCCTTCACTGTGCAAAAATGTACTTTGGTGTAGTCCCAATGGTTTAATTTTGCTCTTGTTTTCCTTGCCTTAGGAGACATATCTAGAAAAATGTTTCTATGATATATGTCAAGAACATGACTGCCTATGTTTGCTTCTAGGAATTTTATGGTTTCAGGTCTCACATTTAGGTCTTTAATCCAGTTTGAGCATATTCTTGTATATGGTATAAGAAAGGGCTCCATTTTTATTCTTTTACATGTAGCTGTCCAGTTTTCCCAACACAATTTGTTGGAAACTGTTTTCCCATTGTGTATTCTTGCCTTTTTGTCATGGATTAATTGACCTTATAAGCATTGGTTTATTCCTGGGCTCCCTATCCTGTTCTATTGATCAATGTATCTGTTTTTGTGCCATTAAAAAACTGTTTTGAGTACTACAGCTTTGTAGTGTATCTTGAAATCTGGACTGTGATACTTCAGTTTTGCTCTTCTTTTTCAAGATTGCTGTAGCTATTTGGGGTCTTTTGGGGTTCCATATAATTTTTAGTATTATTTTTTCTAGTTCTGTGAAAAACTCTGCTGGTATTTTCATAGGGATTTCATTGAATCTGCAGATTTATTTGGGTATAGGGACATTTTAACAATATTAATTCTTTCAACCCATAGACATTACATATCTTTACACTTTTTTAATCTTTGGTGAAAAAATTTCTTTCATCAATGTTTTAGTTTTTGGAGTATGGGTGTTTCACCTGCTTGGTTGAATTTATTCTTGAGTATTTTATTATTTTGGTGGAATTATAAAAACTTGTTTTGGGGCACCTGGATGGCTCAGTTGGTTGAGCGTCTGACTTTGGCTCAGGTCATGATCTCGCAATTCATGAGTTTGAGCCCTGCATCAGGCTCTGTGCTGATAGCTCAGTGCCTGGAGCCTGCTTCCGATTCTGTGTCTCCCTCTCTCTCTGCCCCTCCCCTGCTCATGCTCTGTCTCTCTCTGTCTCAAAAATAAATAAAAACATTAAAAAAAGTTAAAAAAACTTGTTTTATTCATTTCTCTTTATGCTAATTCATTCTTAAAGTATAAAAATGAAACAGATTTCTGTGTATTAATTTTATAGCCTGTGACTTTACTGGACTGTGACTTTGTAAGTTCTAATATTTTTTGGTGGAGTCTTAAGGTTTCCCATGTAGTATTATTTCATCTGTGAATAGTAATATTTTCTTCCTTTCCAATTTAGATCCAATTTCTTCTTCCTTTCCAATTTTAATTTAATTTTCTTGTCTGATTGCTGCTGCTAGGACTTCCAGTACCATGTTGAATAAAAGTGGTGAAAGTAGACATCCTTGTCTTGCTGCTGATTTTAGAGGAAAAGCTGTATTTCTTACCACTGAATATGATGTTAGCTGTGAACTTTTTGTATATGGCCATTATTATGCTTAAGTATGT
Organism: Panthera onca; assembly: GCF_046562875.1. Classification (NCBI taxonomy): domain Eukaryota; kingdom Metazoa; phylum Chordata; class Mammalia; order Carnivora; family Felidae; genus Panthera; species Panthera onca. The sequence goes on along the minus strand of NC_138347.1, from coordinate 39,244,496 downwards.
GTCCTGTAAACCTACTTTGTTGAGAGTTTTTATTATGAATAGATGTTATACTTTGTCAAATGCTTTTTCTGCATCTATTGAAATGATCATAGGGTTTTTATCTTTCATGTTAATGTCATGTATCACATTAATTGATTTTCAAATCCTGAACCACATTTGCCTCCCTGGAATAAAACCCATGAATGAATTTTTCAGGCATTATTAGATTCAGTTTGCTAATATTTTATAGAGGATTTTTGCATCTATGTTAGTCAGAGATATTGGCCTGTAGGTTTTGTTTGTTTGTTTGTTTGTTTGTTTGTTTGTTTTTGTAGTGTCTTTATCCAGTTTTGGTACCAATGTAATGCTGGATCTTTCTTTTGTAATTTTTAAATAGTTTGAGAAGAATAGGTATTTAGTCCTCTTTAAATATGTGGTAAAGTTCACCTGTGAGTCCACCTAGTCCTGGACTTTTATTTCTTAGCAGAGTAGCAGAGTTTTGATTGCTGATTCAATTACTAGTAATCAGCCTGGTCAAATTTTCTATTTCTGTTTCTTGATTCAGTTTTGAAAGGTTGTATATTTATAGGAATTTAACCATTTCTTCTAGATTGTCCAATTTGTTGATATATAATTTTTATAACATTCTCTTATAATTCCTTGTATTTCTGTGGTGTCGATTATTACTTCTCCTCATAAATATTTTATTTGCATCCTCTTTCTCTCCTCTCTCTGTCTCTCCCATTCTCACTCTCTCCTTTCTTTTTTCCTTTCTTTCTTTTTTTTTTTTTTTTGATGGGTCTGGCTAAAGGTTTATCAATTTTGTTAATCTTTTCAAAGAACCAACTGTTGGTTTCATTGATCTATTCTATTGTTGTTGTTGTTTGTCCCTGTTTCATTTATTTCTCCTCTAATCTTTATTATTTCCTTCCTTCCACTGACTTTAGGCTTTGTTAGTTCTTTTTATAGCTCCTTGATATGGAAAGTTAAACTGCTTACTTGAGATTTTTTTCTTGCTTCTTGATGTAGGCCTGTTTTGCTACAATCTTCCCTTTGAAAATAGCTTTTGCTGCATCCCCCAAATTTTAGACAATTATTTTCATTTTCATTGTTTCCAGGGATTTTTTTAATTACTCTTTGATTTCTTGGTTGACCCATTCACTGTTTAATAGCACGTTATTTAGCTTCCATATATTTGTGTACTTTCCATATTTTTTCTTTTTCTTTTTTTTAAAATTTTTTTTTTAATCTTTATTTTTGAGAGGGAGAGACAGAGTGCGAGTGGGGGAGGAACAGAGAGTGAGGGGGACACAGAATCCAAAGCAGGCTCCAGACTCTGAGCTATCAGCACAAAGTCTGACGCAAGGCTCGAACTCGCCAACAGTAAGATCGTGACCTGAAACAAAGTCAGATGCTCAACTGGCTGAGCTACCCAGGGGCCCCCAGATTTTTTTTATTAATTTCTAGTTTCATACCATTGTGGTCAGAAAAGATACATGATATGATTCAATCTTTGTGAACTTGTTGAGACTTGTTTTGTGGACTAACATGTGCTCTATCCTGGAGAATGTTCCATGTGCACTAAAAAAGAATGTGTATTCCACTGTTTTAGTATGAAATGTCTGTATATATGTCTTAGGTCTATTTGGCCCAATGTATCATCCAAAGCCACTGTTTCCTTGTTGATTTTCTGTCTGGTGACCTATCCATTGACATAAGTGGGGGTGTTAAATCTCCTACTATTGTTGTGTAGCTATCAGTTTCTTCCATTATGTCTTTCATAGTTACTTTAAATATTTACGTGCTTTCATGATTGGTGCATAAATATTTACAATTGTTATATCCTCTTGTTGGATCATTCCCTTTATCATCATGTAATGTCCTTTGTCCTGTTACAGAGACTTTTGTACAAATTTTAGAGCTTTAACTGAAATTTGGTCTGCAAAAACTAACAGGCAAAAGATTTGTTTTTCATTTATGCTTATGTGATGACTAAATTTTTTTATCAAAAACATTCAGTCAATTTGTGTGCTTTGCATTGTGCAAAGGCAGTATCTGGATGCCTGATCCCCTCTGTATTTGGAATAGGAAGCTGGGAAATTACAAAAACTTGCCTGTTTTACATATACCCACTACCACCCCCAGCCTGCCAATGTCTGAAATTCTTTTCATTATTTAAGGTATCATGTTACCATATTAACTGGGAAGTGTAATGCCAAAAGTTATTAAGTGTTTTGTATGTAGATCATATAGATCTGTAAAAATGTAAGCTATTATTTCCACACAAGTCATGGAATATTGTAATTAATGTCCACATTAAAAAAAAAACTTAATTGAAAGAAAATTCAAAATAATTCTATTATTTATCTTAAAAAGTACTAAAAAAAGAAGTTACACTTAAAGACATAAAAACTATCTCTAATAGTAAAATTCTATATCTATCACCTGAGAGAGAGAGAGAGAGAGAGACTTGTTTCAATCTAATTAAATAAATATCTTGCCAACGAAGATTAGTATACATATTGTTGATAGCTTTCAAATAGCATTTCAATTTATCACGATGTAGTGAATTTCAGGACTCTCACGATTTTATAGGTACTAATTTATATTCTTAAGTACCTCTGTGTTTTAAATGTAAATGTAATGCCAGTATGCCAGAATCTATTTTACATAGGTATATTTTTAGTAATTTAAGACATTCAAAAACTATAAACTTTCAGTATGCAATAGATTACTATGCAACAAAGAACAATATGATCTCTTAAGCAGTATTTCTGTGTAGAGTTCCATCGTTAATACATTTCAGAGCACTGTAATGTAAAAATGAACAAAGAATAAAATTTCATCATCATCTCTTGGGTATTGTACAATGCAAATTTTATCAGTTCTTTTCTAAGGCAAAACACAAACCTCTCACCTATTAAACATGATAAATTAACATAAAAGATACACTGGAGTCTAAAGACAAAATGGAAGAGATAGTATTACTCACTGGGAAGTCCAAACACAATAGAAGAACTTGAATTATCTTTACTCTGTTATTCCTGTGCAACAAAAGAACCATGAAAGACATTGCAGATTCATCATGCATGTTCTCTCCATTTATACTTTGAGAAAATGTATTCTTATATATTGAGTAAATGTATTCTCCACAAAATGGTAAAATTCTATATATTGGGTCTATTTTCTCTATTACTATTTAATATAAAATTGAAAGCAAATTTATAGTATTTAATACAAATTTTGTTCAGGAAAATATTATAAAATAACAAAATTATAAATATAACATTTATTTTTTTTTTTAAATGAATGAATGACGATTAGAAGGTAAATGGCCTTTTACTATGCCAAGGGAGGGGAAGAGAGCTTAGTTTTACACGTAAACTGTGGTCTAAAGGTGAGGGGAGATGTTTTATGTTAGGAAAAAAATGCAGTCCAATAAGTGTCTAATATCTCTATAATTGAAAATTTCAGCAAAGTTTATATTCAGTCATCCCATCCCAAGAAACCCCTGTACATGAGGCAAGCATGTTTCCACTTTAAGCAAACTATACATCAAGATAAAACTTCTCAATATGGAACACAAAATATGCTAGATAAAATCCAAAAATTCATGCCTAAAACATGTGTGCTATTAGAGAAATAAATTATCAGAATCTCCAAATTATATGAAAATGAAATTCACAAGACTGTTTTATGCTTTTAGAAGCATCTGTTTACCCTTTATCTAAAATGGCTTAGCACTTTTGCTTTAACTGGCTACGTAACATACATAAATGGGGCAATGCCTGAATAGGAGGTTGAATTAGAAAACTCTTCATAAAGTTGGCATTCTGAAAAGTTTTTACCTTCATTTAGATAAAGCTCAAAGAATCCTAAAATGCAGAAGGAGATGTTTGGGACATATTTTTGCTTTAAAAAAATCTCTCTTATGATTCCTGAACACAGCTTTTTGTCGAGCATATATGACATCAGAATTTATTATGTACTGCTCAAACTGTAAGCTAAGATTTAGTTTAAAGCACCCCTAGGCAGGTTGCCCCCAGTTAACTGAGAGAAGCAACACAAATAGTCTCAGGAAAAAAGAACAGTAGGTAAAGCCTTCAAATACTCTCCAAAATTCATTTTTAAAAATAGAAGATAACAAAAATCATAGATTAAAAAATAGACATCCTGAGTGAGTTATTTGAAATAAAAATTTTATAATCAGAGGAAAAGACTGTAATTATTAGAATTGTTAGATGTATAATTTAAATGTAATATGCTTATAGAAATTAAAAGATTGGAGATACGAGAAAGCAAAGAGACTAACAAAAAGATCTAGAGAGGAGCACCTGGGTGGCCCAGTCAGTTAAGCATCCGGCTCTTGATTTTGGCTCAGGTCATGATCTCATGGTTTGTGAGATGGAGTCTGTCATCAGGCTGGAGCTTGCTTGGAATTCTCTCTCTCCTCTCTTTGCTCCTCCCCTGCTTACACATGCTCTCTTTCTCACTCTCTCTCTCTCAAAAGAAATAAATAAAGTTTAATTTTAAAAAAAGGTCTAGGGGTGCCTGGGTGGCTCAGTCAGTTAAGTGTCTGACTCTTGGTTTTGGCTCAGGTCATGATCTCATAGTTCATGAGTTCAAGCCCTGCACTGGGGTCTGCACTGAAAGTGTGAAGCCTGCTTGGGATTTCTCTCTCCCTCTCTCTGCCCTCCCTAGCTTGCTCTCTCTCTCTCTCTCTTAAAAATATCAATAAACATTAAAAAAAGGTCTAGATAGATTTGAAAATAAAACAAATGCATAAGAAACAAAAATAAATTTTATGTGTATTAATTGAAATATATGTACTATATAAGTAATGTAATATATATTCATGCTCATGTATATAAGAATGGAAAATGCAATAATTCGGTGAAGGGCTTCCTGTTTCTGATATTGATAGACTAAATTTTCAGAACCAACCTCAAACTACTGACTTCTAGATATAACTAGATAAAACCAACAAAATTTTTCTTTAAAATAATTGAAGTGTTGAAAAGATCACAAACAATTACTGCATCAAGTTGAAGACAAGTTTCAAAAGCATAGCGATAAGGGGCTCCTGGGTGACTCAGTCGGTCAAGCGTCTGACTTTGACTCAGGTCATGATCTCGTAGTTCCTGAGTTCAGCCTGTGTCAGGCTCTGTGCTGACAGCTCAGAGCCTGGAGCCTGCTTCAGATTCTGTCTCCCTGTCTCTCTCTGCCCCTCACCCTCTCGTGCTCTCTCTCTCTCTTTCTCTCTCTCTCTCTCTCTTTCTCAAAAATAAATAAACATTTAAAAAATGCACAGAGATAAACTAAGAAAATTTCTGTCTCTGAGAATAATTGCTGAGACTGGCCTACAGAATATGGGGATTCTTTAAAGAGAATTACCCCTTTTTCAGTGTTAGAGTCAACTGAAAGTTAACCAACCTTCATGAGAAATTGATAGCTAAAATATAACTGAGCTGGATCTTCTGAGAAATCTCAAGCTCCAAAATGAATTTAAGGTGTTCTTTTACTAGCTGTGACCAGTAAACTGGCAAAGACATTTTTTTTTCCTTAGGGTTTAAATTATCCTTTCAAATATATTTCATTTTTATTTACATTGACATGAAAATAATCAAAGCAATCAAGTGACCCCAGAAAAAAAATGAGCATAAGTTTAACTATAGAAACAAACAGGGAGATATCTGAGATATTAAATTGCCATACAGTATATAAAATATTTAGTATATGTATAAATAACAGATATAAGCATATATAAAGTTCATATAAAGAACTGTTTTAACATAAATGAATATATGTGCAAGGGATAGGGAACTTAAGTTTAAATCATGTCAAATAGATCATCTAGAAGTAAAAACACATTAAAACTAAAATACTATATGGTTTTACAATTATTAAGACAAAACTGAAAAGATAATTATAACACTATATCCTCTGTGTCTCTTGTACATTGTTTATATATATGTTTTTAATCTCTCCATGCTTCATCTTGGACAGTTCTTCTATCCTATAATTCCATTTTCTATTATTTTTTCCAGCTCTGACTATTCTATTAATATCATCCTTCAGGTTCTTAATTTCTGTTATTTATAATTTTCAGCTCCATAATTTCCATTTGTCTTTTTTTATTTCTTTTTTAATTTTTTAATGTTTATTTATTTTTGAGAGTGTGCAAGCAGGGGAGGAGCAGAGAGAGGGGGACAGAGAGAAGATCCGAAACAGGCTCTCTAAGCCTAATGTGAGGCTCACAGTCATGAACCACAATATCATGACCTCAGCAGAAGTCGGATGCTCAGTGAACTGAGACACCTGGGTGCCCCTTGATCCTTTTTAAGAGATCAAGATCTTTACCAAAGTTTGTAAACTCCTCTTGTATTTTCTCTAACATATTAAGCATAGTTTAATTTTTTTAAATCTACATCTGAATGAAGCCTTTCTAATCTAGATTCCCTAAGTCTGTCTCTAATATCAAATTATCTTGCTTCATATGCATGATTATTTTTACTGAGTGCTGGACATTGTAGATGAAAATAGTAGAGATAAACTGAGCTCTGAGAGAACTGGAGTTCTTCACAGGGCATTTATATTTTCTTCTGCCAAATAGTTAAGGCCAATCACAACCTTAATCAACTTAATCTAGTTTAGAGATTGTTTGAAGCTATACTTCAGCATTATTTTTAAATCTTTTTAATGTTTATTTATTTTGAGAGAGCAAAAGAGAGAGAGAGCATGAGCACGAGCAGGGGAGGGGCAGAGAGAAAGGGAGACACAGAATCCAAAGCAGGCTCTAGGCTTTGAGTTGTCAGCACAGAGCCCGATGCAGGGCTCAAACTCATGAACCAAGAGATCATGACCTGAACCAAAGTCATAGGATTAACCAACTGAGCCACCCAGGAGCCCCTTCAGTATTTTTTAAGATTAATTAATTAATTAATTAATTTTATTTTTATGTAACCTCTACACCCAACATGGGGCTTGAATTCACAACCCTGAGATCAAAAGCCTCACACTCTTTTGACTGAACCAGCCAGGCTGAAGCTGTGATTCAGTATTAGTAAGGGTTGCTTTGTTTCCAGGTGACATGTACACCTGAGGTGTAGCACTTTGCTTTTCTTTGATGGTGCCAATTGATTTCATCAGTGCTCCCTCCTCTTGGTAGGTTCTGAATTACATTTGCTGTTCTCTTACCCTTGTGAGTTTGTCCAAAGTTTCTCTCAAATTCTGAGCGCAATACAACAAGCAAGACTCCAATGTTTGGAAGTTCTCTCTCTCTCTCTCTCTCTCTCAGATCATGATTCTGTAACTCCTTATTACCTTGGTAGCTGAGTAACTTACAACATATATTTTCCAGGTTTTAAATTTGTTCTCATTATGTGGGTTTGTCCAAGTTACCTAATTGACTATTATAGGAAAGAGAACTCTGGTAACTTTACCTTGGACCTGAAAGTTAGGTAATATTCCTAACATTTCACTCCAGTTGAAGTCTGTTGTACATGACTGTATTTTAAGGCCATAAATGTCCGTAGGCTAAAAGCGTTCCATATTTTTACCACAAGTTTGTTTATTTTAGTTGCTATATTCATCCAAAAAATTAATATCGCTAATATAAATTGATGATTCAGTTGAAATATGGACAAGTTCTACTAACTTTAACCATTGACATTGCTCCCCAGGTCTACTGATTGGTTTTAACAGAAAAATGTGTGCTCCAACATCTTCTGCTGACCTCTTCATTTTCTTAAAAACCAATTTACTTGCAGATAGGGACAGAAAGGCAGGGTGTGCATACTGGTGAGAATTATGAAACAAAGATTAATGAACGGTACTTGTCAAAGATTTGCTGAAGTCAAGTATTTTGCACAGGCTGCCTGATACAGCAGTCATGCATTCATTCAGTCTGTAGAGTTTAGGACATAAAAATGGAATCATGCCAGACGAGTGGGCTAAGGAAATGTGAGTGCTTGAATGGTAGCAATGCATCCCACATACTTCACCTTAATAAAGCCTGGCAAAGTCACCCTTCTTAGACCTCATTTTTCCCTCTGTCAGCTGAATATGGGTAACATTTTTAAGAGGGAAAGGATGGAAGTGGTATGCAAAATACTTCAGACTTTAATTTACTCTTAACTCTCTGTTTGACTTTCCAAGCATGCCTGCCGTGGTGCCAGCAGGCAATTTAAGAAAAATTAATCTGCATTTAAAATATGAACCATAGATACATTTAAAATGGCAGTACAAACTGTAGTTACCATTTACAGCACCAGTATAATAAACTTCTAGTGTTTGTTGATATCCAATGAATCATTTTGAGAATGCGGGAAAGCTAGATTTTAAGTTTTCTTTGTAGCAGGCTGTTCTCTTTGACATACACGAACTATATCCTAATTGGCTTCTAACTAAAATATTAGTGACTTATTTGATTGTCAGGCCATCCATACATCACTAATCAGTTATTACTCCAATATTCAAGCCCTAAAAGATTTATGATATACCTTGTGATACCATTTCCTTTCATTGGTCAAAATAAATAGCAAGAATGTTGGACAATAACAAAAATAATTCTATGTAGAGCAAGGTACTTGTTTACCTAAAGTAGATAAACTGTGTGTAGAGACACCTTCAATTTCTGTTTCAATATTTTACTTGAACTTAAAAAGTATCATGTTCTTAATAAAACCATATAGTCCATCATTTGATGATAAACAGGCTTTTTTGTTTCAATCTTATACATTAGACATTTAAAGATTTAAAGTTACATTTACATAAAATTAAAAGTATTAATGACAAGATGAGAATAAAAGTTTAACTGTACCGAACACAATTTTAAAACACTATTTAGATAAATTTTGAATCACAGTTTTTATTTCATGTCAGAAGTTGATGAGGAGATGACAAATTTAGTGAAGTTATAAAACAACCATAAAACATAAAAGTAAGAAAAAATAGTAGTTATTAAAATAATACTGCCACTGAGCTATTTGTGAGTTGCGGCTTCTGAGGGACTACATAGTTGCTACTGCTCAAAGGAAAGTTTTCTGGCAATTATCTGTCTGCGTGAAAAGAGACCTTTCACCTTGGACTCTAAGAAATAATTACCTTGCTGCTGCTGCTAACGACAACAACAACAACAACAACAACAACACAATAATGATACTTTAATTTATTCCCTTTTTTTTCAACCACCTTACAACTTACTTCAGTAAATGAAAAGTTGACCTGCACGTAGCCACTATTTCCTATGGAGTGATAGTAAGATGTTAATAGGTAAATAAGCAAAAGGGCTGGTGGTCACAAGGAAGGTTTAAGTGATTTCGTTACTATAGAATTTAAAGCATGTATTGAATACATGAGCATAGATAATTCACCTTTGGGAGAGGGTATAGGATATGAACAATATTTAATACTTTTTTAATGACCAGAGTATATAGGAGGATTTCTAAGATGCCCTCTCCCAACATTCCAGGGCCATGCTCTCCCCATCATTAAATTAAACACTGATCTAGGTTTTGCCATGAAAACCCTTTGTAGTTGTAATTAAGATTCCAAGTCAGTTGTCATTAAGTTAAGGAGATAATCCAAGGGACCTGACGTGGTCAGATGTGTTCTTTAAAAGCAGAGAGATTTTTCTAACTCATTGCAGAAAAGGAAATCGGAGATTTGAAGCACATGAAAGATATAATGGCCCGTTGTTGGCTTGAAGATAGAGATGGCCATGTGTCAAGGAATACATGCTGCCTCTAGGAGCTGAGAGTTGTCACTGGCTGATAGCCAGCAAGTATACGAGGACCTCAGTTCTTCCACTGCAGGGAACTGAATTCTGACAACAAAAATAATCTTGGAAGCAAACTTTCTCCCCAGAGTCTCCAGATGAGAATTCAGACTGGCCAGTGCATTTATTCTAGTCTTATAATACCCTGAGCAGAGAACCCAGCCATGCATGCTAGACTTCTGAACTGTAGAACTGTGAATTCAATCACATAACCACAACCAGGGATGCCAGGGGCCATAATAACCAAGCAGGTGGTCTATTTAGAAAAGGAAACAATTTTGAGGATAGAATAGAAGTTTCTGTCTCAGTATAACTCTCCATGTGTTCAAGTCTTTATTGAGTTGTTAATTTCTTAAATTATTAATTCTCATAATTCTCTTTATATAATATCTCTAATCACAGTTGTGATGTATGTTACCTAAAATATTTTTTATGGATTCTATATGTAATATTATGTTTCTAAAATGATTTCCAAGGGGTATATACATATCTGGATAATATGCAGATAATTTAACTAGTGGTATGCTGACATAAAATTTTTAAAGCCTTCTCAGCAGCACATAAAAATGAGTATCTCTATGGTAATTTCTTCAGTTGACTAATTTGTATCTATTATCAAAATTCCATTTTATAAGCCATGCCATAGATTTCAGAATATTTGAAGGGATATGAGTGACATTCTATCCTAACAATATATTTAAATGAATAAAATGATATCCAAAAATATCATATAAAGACCTTTTAGATAGTTTCTAATATCTCATGAAAAATTAGAAGAGATACATAAAAGGAATAGTATTGTGAACTGCCACCTACCTGTCATTCATTTTCAACAATTATCACCTCATGGCCAATTAAAGACATGTATTTTGGGTGAATGGGAACATTCCATTTTTCCAAGGCATGACAAGTTTAGAATAATATTGTATTTTTATTTAGACAACCTAAGTGCTGTCATTGACTACATCTTTTAAATTTTGATGGTATAACAGTTCAAGGTGCAAATCCTGAAATAATATCCTCATTTTTATCTACTAATACTGTATGCAGGATATAGAAATGACCTCAGTTTTTAATTTTTTTGAAAACTTTCAAAAGGTACTTGGAACTATATTATTATTTTAAATGCTCCTTGGTTTGCTTGGGAGTTCCAATTATTTCAAATGCCAAAGTGCACACATTGTTGTCTCAAGGAAAATATGTTTCTAGTATCTACAGAAAATAGTTGAATGTGGTACTGTCTTAACTGTCAAAGAGCTAACTATTGAAATATTACAGTTAAATAAAACATAATAAAGAACATTGTAAATTCAGTAAGAGAGGTTCAAAGATTCAGAATTCAGGGGAGTAACAGACTACATGTATTTGGGTAAGTGAGGAAAGATATGAAATATAGCATTTGATATAAGCTTTAAGAATTGGCAAATGTTCAACCGTATGAAATAAATATTCTAATTGGAAATATACACACCAACATGCATACATACTTATAAATTCTATTGGGCTATCCTTAAACAAGGTGTTGAAATGGACTTTTTTTTAAAATTTCATAAATATTTAGAAATACAGGAACCATACATTTACTAAATCCATTAATGACACAGCATTTGCAGTTTAGGGACATAACACACAGACGGCAGTCAGACTCAGAAAGAATGCAAAACTATGTCATGAGACAAAAAAAATTTGGCAGTGAAGTTCAATACAGACAGTATAGCTAATAATAAAAAGAGTCCCTATTCTAATCTGACAGGAAGGCAAGGTATGTTGCCAAATATTTTAACTAAAAAAACGTAGTGACCTAAATTTTAATTTTTTTAATGTTTATTTATTTTTGAGACAGAGACAGAGCATGAGTGGGGGAAGGGCAGAGAGCGAGGGAGACACAGAATCCTTTATCAGGTTCCAGGCTCTAAGCTGTCAGCACAGAGCCTGACCCGGGCTTGAACCCACAAAGCATGAGATCACGACCTGAGCCCAAATCGGAAGGTTAATCAATTGAGCCACCCAGATGCCCCCCTGGCAACCTAAATTTTAAACAAACAAAAACCAATATAAATGTACACAGTATGTTTCTATCGATTCATTCATTTATTCAATAATCAATCATGCATACCTACCAGCTGGGAAAGACTCTCATGTGGATTCGAAAGAAGGAGCAACCAAATATTGTATTTCAAATTCCAAGAATGAGATTAAAAGTGATTTGTTTGATTTCAAGGAATGTGAAAACAGGGAAGGGAATTACTTTTATTCCTTACTTCACTTACTGGTAATACTGTTCATCAAGTCTTTCAACTATAATCCTGTCAAATGTATCTCAGATATGTCTCTAGAAATCTGTTCTCTCCTCTTTCCTTTCATTGTTGCTGCTCAGTTCAGGCCCTCCTATCTGTCACTTGAAATATTGTAAAACAACCTTCTAGCGGCTTTCTGTACAACCAGTTTATCTAGTTCCATTTGATGCGTCATGCTGCCACTCCAGTTATCACATTTACAATGCAAATAAATCATCTACTTACCAGTATTAGAGCTGTGTTGGGACCCTGGGCACATAGAATAAAATGCAAACCATTGGCTAGGCATAAACCATTGGCTAGGCATAAACTAGAGCCGTACATTTTGCAGCATAACCTTGATCAACATTTTTCAAACTAATTTGCTACAACTCTTGTCTTCCCTCTCATCTCTTACATTAAAACTTTTTAGGGGTTCCTGGGTGGCTCGGTCGGTTAAGCGTCCGACTTCAGCTCAGGTCATGATCTCACGGTCCGTGAGTTTGAGCCCCGCGTTGGGCTCTGTGCTGACAGCTCAGAGCCTGGAGCCTGTTTCAGATTCTGTGTCTCCCCCTCTCTCTGCCCCTCCCCTGTTCATGCTCTGTCTCTCTCTCTCTCAAAAATAAATAAACGTTAAAAAAAAAAAAAGAAAAGAAAAAACTTTTTACAGTATCCTAGACACATAAGGCTTTTTCGGAGTCATACAGCTTGATACAGTTTCCCCTCACTGTGTGGAATTGTCTCCCAGATTTTTTTTTTTTTTTTTTTTTGTATTGATGTCCTATCATTGAAGACCTAGCCTATGTATCACCTCTTCATTATGATATTTTTTATGATTCTCAAGAAACACTATTCTATTTTCTGTGCTCCCTTAGAACCATATACATATGCAAATAAAACTATTTTGTTTTTTACATTTTATTATAATCTGTTGGCTTCTGGGTCTCCTATCTTACTCTAATAGATAAAATAAGTTCAAGGTTCACTTCCATTTATCTTTTTTTTTTTTTTTAATTCCTTAACACCTAACATAGTGCCTGGTATAATGGAAGTAACAATATGTTTGTTAAGTAAATGAACATACCTGTTGAAAATGATACTGTGGTGAAACTCAGTTTCTATACATAAAGTGTAGTTTTTGTTTTGGTATTTTTTATTAATGAAGTTTTTTTTTTTTCTATATTCTAGCGCTAAGTACAGAAGCAAGGAGAAAAGAACCAAATTTTGTGAATAGAATTCATTTACAGTCATATATTTTCTTAACTGTGGATGGCATTTTGCCTGTTGAAGTAAAATATTCCCTCCTCTCCCACCGATTGTGATTTGTGCCTTCTTAGTTTAAGTGTGTTCTATATTTTTACCCTTGGAGACAGTAATTGAAAAAAATCTATGGTGTTCTTGTGGAAAAATCTCCACAAAAGATCAAAATAAACTCAGAAATTGGTGAAATATGAGAATTTTAATATACTTTTTCTTGAAAGTCCTTCAGACTTTAGGAAATTTTATAATTAGAAACTTTTAATAGATTTTGATATTTATTTCATATAATACAGGTTTCTTTGTCTTTGGGGAAGTGGGAGATACTTAGTCATGATTGGTGGAAAACTGGGTAATTTATTAAACCCTATCTGAAACTCATTAGTGCCAGCATTCCTCAGCAAAGTTCTAGAAATATAATACAATACCCCTACAGTACCTTTACTTTTCAGCTGGTGAGTGATGTTAAACATCTTCTTATGAGCTTATTTGTCATGTGTACATCATCTTTGGCGAAATGTCTTCTATGTCTTTTCTTCATTTTCTAAATGAACGGTTTAGGTTTATTTCTACAGTTAAGTATTGGAAATTCTTTACATATTCTGAGTGTCTTATATTTATGGTTTGCGAATATCTCTCCCAGTCTGGAGCTTTTCTTTTTATCCTATTAATGTGGCAGAAGATTTAAGTTTGATGAAACCTAGCTTATTGATTTTTTGTTTATGCATAATGCCTTTGATATTATGTCTAAGAATACCTCACCAAATCCTATGTGCCAAAGAATATTTTCATACTTTTTCCTATAAAAGTTTTTGTAGTTTTACATTTTATATTTAGCTCTATCGTCCATTTTAAGTTGAATTTGTGCAACATGCAAGGCTTAGCTCAAGTTTTCTGGTGAATGGATGTCTGATTATTCCATCTCTATTTGTTGAAAATACTCTCTTTCTCCCATTTAATGACTTCATACCTGTTCCAAAAACCAGTTGGCTCTACTTATATAGGGCCACTTCCTGGATTTTCTATCCCACTCCACTGATCTATGTGTCTTTCCTCCACCAATACCACACAATTTGATTACCATAGCTATAGAAATTTGGATATGGAGTAGAGTGATTTCTTCTCTTTTTTTCTCCTTTTTCAAAATTATTTTAAATCTTCTATTTTAAATCTTGCCTTGAAACAAAGCTAGCTTTTAGAATAATCCTGCCAGATCTACCAAACATCTTGGTGAAGATTTTGATAAGAATTGTGTTAAAACTGTATAACAATTTACAGAGAGTTGACATCTTTATTATGTTTAGTCTTCCCATGTATGGGCACAATCTATCTCACCACCTATTTCTACCTTCTTCGATTTATTTTATCAGAATTTTCTAGTTTTCAGTGTACAAATTACATGCATGCTTTGTTAGATCTACATCTAAGTATTTTTTTTGAGTGATTGTAAATTATATTGTATTTTTAATATTGGCATCTATAAATACATTGCAGGTATATAGAAATATAATTGATTTTTGTGTGTTTTTCTCATAACCTGGAAACATATTGGACTCACTAATTAGTTCTAGGAACTATTTGTGTGGATTGCTTGGGATTTTCTACAAAGACCATTATGTCATCTGTGAATAGGGACAGTTTTACTTCTTCATTTCTGACCTGGCTGCCCTTTATTCCTTTACTCGTTGCTTTTATTTTTTTTTCTTTGTCTTTAGTTTTAAGAAATTTTACTATGATGTGTTTTGATGTAGATTTCTTTAGGTTATAATGTTTTGGCTTTGCTCAGCTCTTTGAATCTTGGTTTGTGTCTTTTGCCAAATTTAGAAAACTGTCGGCCATTATTTCTTAGAAAACTTTTTCAACCCCATCTTCTTTCTCTTCTCCTCTTGGAATTTTGTTACATAATTGACATGTCTTTTTAAAATTGTCCCGCTGGTTCCTGAGGTTCTGTTCATGTTAATTTCAGCTCATTTCCTATCTGTGGTTAAGATCCAGCAATTTCTATTGTTCTAATCTTAAGTTCACAGATTCTTTTCTCTGCCACTTCCATTCTGCTGTTAAGCCTACTATTGTGGGTGGCTTTGTTTGTTTTGTTGGTAATCATATTTTTGGGGTAAAATCTGTACTTGGTTATTACTTATGTATTCTATTTATTTGCTGATATTCTCTGGTTCTTTGAGAAGACATTCTATTTTTTATCAGTTTTAAGTTTTCTCATAGTTGCCTGTTGAAATATTTTTATGATGGCTGTTTCACAATCCTTGTCAAATAATTAGACCATATCTGTCATGCATGTTGGTGACTGACTTTACTCTTTCAAGTTGAAATTTTCCCCGTTTTTTATATGAGAACTGAGTTTCAGTTGAAAACTGGACATTTTGAGTATTACAAGATTCTGGATCTCATTTAACTTGTTTATTTGTTTGTTTGTATTAACTAGTTTTCTGACCCTGCTTCAGAAGGGAAAGGAAAGTGGGCACTGCTTTCTTACTTCCAGGTAACTATGAAATTCCAGGTTCCCTTCTTGGCCTCCACTGATACAATGGTTGAGGAGAAGATTCCTCATTATTGTTGAGCATGGGTGGAATTTTCAGCTTTCAGTGTGCCTCAAAAGAAACCAGCCTGGCTTGGAGGGTAAAAAATGCCTTGTTAGGGCATCAGGGTGGCTCAGTCGGTTAAGCATCTGACTCTTGGTTTTGGCTCAGGTCACGATCCCAGGGTTTTAGGATTGGGATCCCATGTAATTGGCCTATGCCCTGACAGTTCAGGACCTGCTTATGATTCTCTCCCTCCCTCTCTCTCTCTCTCTCTCTCTCTCTGCCCCTCCTACTCTCCAGCATGCACCCTCTCTCAAAGTAAATAAACATTAAAAAAAAAAAAGAATTCCTTGTTACTCCTCCCCACAGTTATCTTCACTGTCACTGATGAAAGAAGGAGGGCTCATTAATGTCGGCTGGGGGTGAAAGACTTGTCTCTCTACAAGGCCTCTTCTGATGCCACCCCAGAAAGGTGACGTGCCTCATTTTCACAGTGTGGAGGTGGAGTCCAGACTCCCTATCTAGCCTTCATTTACATGTAAAAGGGGGAATGAAAATCCTGGATCCCTACTTGGGCTTCCTGACATAACCCCAGCAGGGAAGTTGGGTGCCTCATTATAGTCTGTGGGGATGGAAGTTGTGGCTCCCCACTTAGCCTCTGCGGCTGAAGGTGAGGATAGGACTATAGATCTTTCTGCGGTATTTAGTTAGAGTGGAAGATTTCTTATCTAAAATCTGTCTTGTCGGGCTGCCTTTTTCCTGGTCCTTTGTTAAAAAAGAGCAAGTTTTGCTTGTTTGTTTTTGTTTGTTTGTTTTCTGTGACAACTGCCATTTCAGGGTTGCTAGATTCTCCACCACCAAGTCCTGGGAAAATAGAGCAAAAATAAAATGCAGCAATCTCACCACCATGTCATTCGTGGTGTCTCAAGCCTCCTTAGGTAGCTCCATCTTCTCTCCACATTTCAGAGTCTCCTTACATTTGTTTTATAGTATCTATTTTAGGTGTATCTAGTGGGAGGAATGAGAAAAAAAAAAAAACAAAAACAAAACTCCTTCTCTCTATTTTTCCAGAAGCATATCTATAAGGTTTTAGTGAAGAGTAAAGAAGAAATTTTATCAAGAGTCTGGAACTGTGACTATTATTTAGAAACATTTAATAATTATTAGTATCCTACTCTCACATCTGTACAAATACTCTGAAAATTAATTAAAAGAGTGATTACATAAAATGAAGAATTGAGTTTCCTCACTGATGATATGATATATATTAAATTCACATATTATTTAATCATCTTCTATCAATAACTTGCATAGAGTTTGTAAGAAAGTGAGGATTTTTAGAATACAATCTACTAAATGAAAGTCATATTTCTTCTGTACAGCACTTGCATGGATTTAATTATTTTGAAATCTTTGGTACAAGCTCCCAATTTATATTTCTTAAACATAATTACTAAAAAGGAATTGCATCAACTGGTCTCACTGCCCTATTGCTTTCCCATCTGTCCTTGACATTTAAATGGATTTTTGAGGATGAAAGAACATAATAAAAAAAGAAAAAGAAAGTGATAAGACCATAAATAGAAAGAGGTCAAACTACTGAATTCTCTCGCCTGTTTAGTAGCTTGAAACCTTAGAAAGTCTCCAATTTCAGATAAACTTGCTGGTTAAGCTGTTCCACATCAAGTTTTATTCATAATGGTGCAAATGAAAAACCAGATAGTGGATAAACCATGATCAATTTAACAGAGTCTTTATCCCTTTTCTTCTTTATGTGGAGAATCAGAGATTATTACTTTTACTATCTTTCAGGGACTTCACACAAACATCCTTGACTGAGAATTTGCAAATTTGTGTTACCTACGTTTCCTACTGTTTTATCCCAACCCTCATGCCTACACAGTGCCGTCTCATTTTTTATGTGTGTCTTTTCACTTTTATTATATTAAATGTTACTATTTCTAAAGCTTTTGCACAGAGCTCTGTGTTCTGAGGAGGAAAAGCACTATATAAATCTAACGAGCAAAGCCAAGATTGAAATCCAATAAAGGAGAACCTCTAGAAATTATTAAAGACTTCACTGACAGAGAAATTAAACCTTGATATCCCATTTCCTTATCTTTTCACTGCAGTAGAATCAGTGAAATCAATATATCTGAAATGAACCGCATACAGTCCATTCAGAAGAATGGCTTTGGCACAAAAGTGAACAGCTTCTAAAACTTCTCAAGACTGCTCAATCCTTGAAATAGTGTTCCCAGAGTTGTAGCAAGTTTTATTTTTAATGTATCTAAATTGTAAAAGTGAACATTGTTACTTTTGATGGGTACACAAATAGATGCTAATGGACCCCAATATTAAAAATTGAAAATCCCATAGCATAGTCACAATATTATAAAAAGGTCTTGTCTGTTTCATGTTTGGAACTCAGAAGCATTAGGATTAAATGTGTATTAGTAAAAATGGCAGATCAACAAATAGTTTCTTTGCAACTTAGTGAGGAGGCACTAGTATCCAATCTCCCAGAAAGAGTGTAATCAACATCTCAGTCAGCTTAGCACAGGGTATATAACCATCCAAGAGTTAACAGGCAACAGTACACACAGATAGCTGAAGATGTTTTAATATTTCTTCTATTCTGGCCACAAAAATATATTTTAAGTTTAAAATATACATGTTCCTAGAAATGAACAACAAAATGAAAGATAGAAGAAGAATAATACATCAAACACATCCCGGGTACCGTATAAGCTATTTTTGTGTACATTTTCTCATTTAACACCCCAAATCCCACTGCAGGTTAGGAGGTAATGGCCTATTCTAGACTTTTAAGCCACAATTCCTGATATGCTTTTAACCTCTTAAGAGATGCTTCATCTACAGACCTCATTAAAAATATGGCCCTAGCTGATTGTGAATTGTAGTAGGTGTTTTCACTGCATTACTCTCATTTATATGTGATTTGTTTAGGAATAGTCCCCTTCCTCCAGTCAAAACATGGGCTGCCAACATGAAAGGATATTCCGGTCCAAACAAACTCCTTCTTATAGGAATTTAAACTGGACTAATGGAAACAGTCTATCAGTGGGTAGCTGTATAAATCAAAGTTCAGTCAGAAGACAAAAAATACACCAGACATTTGAATAGAGAGAATTTAATATAGAGAATTGTTACATATATTACTTAAAATATGAGAAGAATTACTCAATTTATCTCTAAACTGAAATACCTACCACCCCTAAGATTGGGGGAAAAGGAAGAATTTTGAATTATTAAGACTTAGAAACTTAGAAAAGGGACCCCACAGAGCTAAAAGTCTGGATTCTCAGGAGAAGATGCTAGCCAACGGTATTGAGGTTTCTGACCTTGGAGGAGAAAACTGAATTTTCTAGTACCCAGGCCAGACCTTCAAATGGGAGCACTGGCTTTTGGTATTGGTGTCTCAAGGCAGGGCAAGATCAGGCTGGGTCTGCACACATGGAAAGAAACTGCAAATCTGATTTGCTATACCTAGAAGAAGGAAATGCTGCCTCTTGGATTAATCATTGTTAGAGTGATGCTCACAGATACAGGCAGAGAGAAAGCAACCAAGAAGGAACAAATCCCTTCTTTTTCCTCTAGACTTCTGCTCTTCATTGACAGGCCAGCAAAGAGCCAGCAAAACAGATACATGGTTTATAGAATCTCAGCTCCAGCATCACAGAGCAGATTATACGAGGATGGGTTTGCATCTGAGAAACAAAAACACCTAGTAATTATTATATTCTGCTCGTTTGGCCACTCAGCTTTCATATATGCTCTTTTATATATATCTTAACTTTTGTACAGCAACAAAACAACTTATGTTTCTACTTAATAAGATGGAACTATGTTTCATTGAGGTGAAGATGTTCTTACACTCTTCTGGAATAGAAAGGTGCAAAATTCCAACAATTATTGTATATGGGTCTGGTAAACTGTCACATTATACATTCCTGATTTATGTTAATTTTCCTCAAATATGATCACAGTCACATCTACATATTTTGTTCCCTGAATTATAAGTCTTGTTACCAGAGTGGTAAACTCTGTTACTAAATTATACATTTAACTTCTACAAGGTTTGAATAAAATAATGAGAGGAAGAAAAAATACAAAAGATCATACATGCATGTATACACACATGCATACATATATACATACAATAAGCAAAGAAGAAAATATATAAATATAAATGCCAATATAAATATATAAAGCAAGGAATTCCTCATTTCTGTAACTGACCTTGAGGACATAGTTGATATTTATAACTTTAGTCTTACATTAGTTACTCCACTTTTCTTTTGCCCTAAAGCCATGGGCTTCAAGTGATATTTCTTTTCTTAGTGTGGTACCCTCAAACTTTCATTCTTGAAGGTTTTAAAACCTTAGTAGTCCTTTTTTTAAAAAAAAATTCCATTAACTTATATTATCATATATATAAGTACTATAATACATCCCCCCCAAATTCTCTGGGTTCTATACATAGTTTTTGCTGTCCTCATTTTCTAGCAGCAACCAACATCCCTTCTGGTAATCTGTATCCATCACTCCAGTGAGTAGACTAACCATCTTGTTTGTTCAGTGGCATGGAGAGCAGAAAAGGGCCAGATGACAGTCTCAAGTTGCAATTTAATGGAACCAAGGATGCATCTTTGGTGGAAATCATTCTCCCTTGGAAACAGCACCTCCAAAGTATAAAAGATCAAAGTTGAGGGAATGGGAAACAAAAACTCTATGATTTAACCTCTACAATTTTATTGTGAGAGGAGCCACTCCCACTTCTACTCCTTGATTCCTAGACCTATGTATTCTGGATGTAGGACAGACAGAAAATACCTTGGTCAGTGATTAAAACATATGCTGCATGCTGAAAAATATATAAAACCCCATCCTTTCAAATGTTTGCGATTTCCCCAAACTGGCAGTCTAACAAGATCTTCATTAGGCCCTCCCATCTTCAGTAGGCACCTCCCATTAGGAAAGCTGCTGATAAGGCCGTGAACTCCATGAGTAAGAGCTATATTCTGTTCTTTTGCTATAAAATACGTTTCTGGACCAATCAATGTTATACAAAATGTTATAATGATGAATAAGTCATACCATAAATCCATGGATGATGCTAGTGGAAGAGGCATTAAGTGTAGGCAAGGTAAATCCATATCCAGAGTACATGTCTATTTCAGTAAAGACAGAGCTGTTCTCCCTCTTTGGTAAAAAGTGTTCCAGTGTAATAAACCTGTGATCAGGTATTTGTCTGGTTACTCTGTGGAATGGTTCTTTACCAGAGACCAGTTGGTCTCTGCTATTGGTAGATAAGGCACTCAGCAGTAGCTAGCCAGTTTAGCATTAGCGAAGAACATCCTTGTGAATATCCCTATGGATAGGCTTTATTCCTGCCATTATGGTTTTCATGGACACAGCATGAACTTGGTGGCTAGATAAAGAGTCCTACTGAAGTCCATAGATATGTAATTTTGTCAACCTAAGAATGTCTTTTGCAGTGGGTGACCTTTAGGGAACATTCAAATGCAACACAATTATTTTCAAATGCTGTACCCTCCCTGACAGACCCAACCACACACCTGTAACCCAGACCTCATTGTCATCACTTTTCCAATCCCATTCTTTACAAGTTTCTAATTGTCTAGGGAAACCATTAACAACCACCCATAAATTAAGTTAGATTTGTTATTTTGGCCATTATTTGGTCTAGACAAAGTAAAAATCCAAATGTGACACTTGAAGCTCTAAATACTAGAATATTTTCCTTCAAGCCTTTCTTTAAGGCCAACTCTCAGTGAAACTATAATGGCTGATTGGCTACCTAGGCCTGGATGTTTTACTCCTTAGCCAGTTGGTCACATAGAACTCCCTAAAAAGCTGCAGGTATAGATTGAGGAGAATAGCCAATATGGCAGAAATTATTATTGAAGAAAGTTGAGCCTACATTCATTCAATTTACATGTGCCTTCCAGACTTCCTCGAGCATACATCTTTATATTTCCTTTTGCTGATTGCTACTGAAATTGCCCCAAATTAATAATTGGTCAGTCAAATAATATCATTTCATAATAAGAAGCCCAGGCCATACAAACATTTATCCTCTAGTTAAGTGTTCAATGTATTGCAGGGCTCAGCAGCAAGCAAGGAACTATGTCTCAAAGGGGAGAACAGCTATTTGGGGCAGAGGCAAAGATTTTTCAAGAAGCACTCAGGACTGTGATTCTTCTATTCATCATTATTAGATGATCCACAGCATCCCTCTTTACCACAGACACTTTGAACCCTTGAGGATCATTTGTTTATAAGGCAAGGTTGAAGAGTAGCTGGGACTTCAGCCTATAATTGCTGTTAAACCATCTCCTGCTTTGATTCCCACTAAAACTTGGCAGACTTACAGGATAATTGGTAAATAGTTTAAATTATCATACTTAAGTAAGTATGTTCCCAAATCCAAAAAGACCCATAAAGCATTGTGTTTCTTTGACGCTGGTAGCAGTGAGTGCAACCACTTGTCTTTCATTGTGAAGGGAATATTACAACAAACCCCAGATCTTTGTGCTCTCAGAAAACTCCTTGTGTTAATAAGCCCCTAAGTATTCCTGGGGTTCATAATCACCCTCTGATTCACACAGATCTTACTAAGGAAACCAAAATACTTGCTACTTGCTGTTACAAAGTCCAGTATGCCATTATGCTAGTGGAACAATATGATGTTGTATGGAACATCAAAATTATTATGATCTCTGTGAACTGCATTATTGTAGAGAACAGAAGAATTGATATAGTCCTGAGGCAAAATTTCCAAATGAGTACTATTGGTTTTGCCATGTGAAAGCAAGAGCTTTTCAAACTGATATAGAAAACTACATTATTCAAGTCAATAGCTGCATATCAAGGTCCCAGAGATGGGTCAATTAGCTCCATAAAAGATACCATGCCTGGAACCACAGGGGCAACTGGAGTCTCTATCTGATTCAGTTATAATAATTCATATTCTCCAAGATTCACTCACTTTCTGCACAGCTAAAAGAGGCAAGTTAAACAGTAGTATCATAGGAATGTTCACACATCTTTCAAGGTTTTGACGACCACTCTAATATCTACAATACCCTTAGAATGTGGCACTGCTTCTGGTCCACTATCTTGGAAGAGAAGGAAGTTTTCAGGGACTTCCACTTCATCACTTCATGTTTCCCACTGTAGTAGCTTGAAACCATTGACCAGATAGCAATGTGGTGATTTTTCCAGTTGTCAATTATAACTATTTCCATTATATTTTCAGGAACTGGAGAGATAACCGTAAGACTTCAAACATATTAGGCTTAATAGGATGCAAACTTAAGCCAAAATCCCATTTATCACCTGAATCAAATACAATCCTCTTTTGGCTGGTGAACCATGAGCAAGTATGATATCTTAATCATTTGCTATCATTTCAGAGCCAGTACCTGGTAATTTCCAAAAGGTTTGAGAATTTACTTGTCCACAGTGTGTAGTTACTCTAGTAAATGACTACAATTCCCTTTAGGTAATGCTTGGAAAAAGTATATACTTGTGGCATTGTTGTGTCCTTCCTTGTATTCTTCCTCAAGGGAATCTAAATTCTCCTTCAACATTTATTCTTTAGGTCTGTGAACTATCTTAGTTCTGGGCACTAGATGAACAACAATGATTTAATATGATTTAATGATTTAATGATTTAAATGATTTAATATGACAACAAATCAAGTCAGGTTTTTAGTCACCAGATTTGGATTTTATTTCTGTTATATAGATCAAGAAAACTTTTAGTAACTGGACTATATATTCATTTATAGAGACACTGAACGATTAACCACCAGTAGATCCCTGTGGAACAAAACTCTCCAATTACCATGTTATCTCTGGTGTTGTTTTCAGTTAAACAAAAAAGAACAACAAAAAAAGAAAAGATTAAGCTCTGCCACCCTGTATCTGTATTTCTGGCATCCAGTTATGCCCACTAAAATGAGAGAGCTCACTTCCATTGCATCATCTCTACCATCATGCTTTATTCTACAAAAGACAGCTAACACAGAGGATTTCAAGAATGCTGATGTTCCGTTCACTAATATATTTCTTAATATCCTAATCATTGGAAGGTTCTTTAAATCCTATGAGGATATGTATTTGAAGAGTAGGTATGTATAAAGTGAAAAGTTCACTATAATATTCCTCACAGTCTAATTATTTGAATTTCTTTCTCTTTTTTTAAATTAATTTATTTATTTATTTATTTATTTATTTATTTATTTATTTTTAATATATGAAATTTATTGTCAAATTGGTTTCCATACAATACCCAGTGCTCATCCCAAAAGGTGCCCTCCTCGATACCCATCCCCCACCCTCCCCTCCCTCCCACCCCCTATCAACCCTCAGTTTGTTCTCAGTTTTTAAGAGTCTCTTATGCTTTGGCTCTCTCCCACTCTAACCTCTTTTTTTTTTTTTTTCCTTCCCCTCCCCCATGGGTTTCTGTTAAGTTTCTCAGGATCCACATAAGAGTGAAACCATATGGTATCTGTCTTTCTCTGTATGGCTTATTTCACTTAGCATCACACTCTCCAGTTCCATCCACGTTGCTACAAAAGGCCATATTTCATTTTTTCTCATTGCCACATAGTACTCCATTGTGTATATAAGCCACAATTTCTTTATCCATTCATCAGTTGATGGACATTTAGGCTCTTTCCATAATTTGGCTATTGTGGAGAGTGCTGCTATAAACATTGGGGTACAAGTGCCCCTATGCATCAGTACTCCTGTATCCCTTGGGTAAATTCCTAGCTGTGCTACTGCTGGGTCATAGGGTAGGTCTATTTTTAATTTTCTGAGGAACCTCCACACTGCTTTCCAGAGCGGCTGCACCAGTTTGCATTCCCACCAACAGTGCAAGAGGGTTCCCGTTTCTCCACATCCTCTCCAGCATCTATAGTCTCCTGATTTGTTCATTTTGGCCACTCTGACTGGCGTGAGGTGATATCTGAGTGTGGTTTTGATTTGTATTTCCCTGATAAGGAGCGACGTTGAACATCTTTTCATGTGCCTGTTGGCCATCTGGATGTCTTCTTTAGAGAAGTGTCTATTCATGTTTTCTGCCCATTTCTTCACTGGGTTATTTGTTTTTCGGGTGTGGAGTTTGGTGAGCTCTTTACAGATTTTGGATACTAGCCCTTTGTTTGATATGTCATTTGCAAATATCTTTTCCCATTCCGTTGGTTGCCTTTTAGTTTTGTTGGTTGTTTCCTTTGCTGTGCAGAAGCTTTTTATCTTCATAAGGTCCCAGTAATTCACTTTTGCTTTTAATTCCCTTGCCTTTGGGGATGTGTCGAGTAAGAGATTGCTACGGCTGAGGTCAGAGAGGTCTTTTCCTGCTTTCTCCTCTAAGGTTTTGATGGTTTCCTGTCTCACATTCAGGTCCTTTATCCATTTTGAGTTTATTTTTGTGAATGGTGTGAGAAAGTGGTCTAGTTTCAACCTTCTGCATGTTGCTGTCCAGTTCTCCCAGCACCATTTGTTAAAGAGACTGTCTTTTTTCCATTGGATGTTCTTTCCTGCTTTGTCAAAGATGAGTTGGCCATACGTTTGTGGGTCTAGTTCTGGGGTTTCTATTCTATTCCATTGGTCTATGTGTCTGTTTTTGTGCCAATACCATGCTGTCTTGATGATTACAGCTTTGTAGTAGAGGCTTGAATTTCTTTCTCTTAATTATTCCAGAATAGTTGTAGCATCTCAACCTCATTAAATTCAGGGCATGGTTTTGTCCAAGCTTTAGTCAACCAACCAAATAAACTGTTATAACTACTTCCAGGTGCACAAGTTAACCCATTAATCTAGAATCTTTGGTAAACACATTCATCAATAAATTTAACCTGGTTTAGTGTCATTTCATCCTCCTTCATCTAACGTCCTTAGAATATATTCTCATACATATTTCACATATTTCTTCTGATATGAGTTAGTGAAATCTTGACATTATTTTGACGCATAAGGTATTTCCTCCCAGGGCATTTTTTTTTTTTTTTTTAATTTTTGTACTCACCTGTCGGGGGGAGGATACTATAATATGTAATGTATCCCTACTTATGGGCCCAGTGGCAACAAGGTGTTTGGGGACTTATTCTTAAGTAAAATTAACATCTCTTTGTGGAAAATTAGTGTAAATAATGTTAGTACAGGATATTTAAGCAGATAAATATTAGTGGAGGAAAACTGGGTACATTAGCAAGAGAAGCTAAGAGTGACTGAGAAATACAAGTTCCCTAGTTTCCTCTGGGTCCTATTAGACTTCCCCATTCCAGGTTTTAGATCCTCAGTCCTTCACAGTTGCCATAACATTTATGTGAGAGAATTTCAAGGCAGTGAATTTACCTCACGTTGCAATTCTGCAACCCCCAAAATGAAAAGTCTTGTTTCATTTTAGCCACATTGGCCCTGTCTGTTTGATGGTAGTCATCCTGAGGATGGCTTGACCTCAGAAATTAAAGATGTAAGCATGCCATTTTATTTCTGTAAGCACCTCAGTGCTCAGAGAATCTGCATCACAGACCTTTTGGTCAGCAGTACTTCCATAATTGAAAAGGGCAACAGCTATTTGATTGGCTGAGGCACTTGCTTCAGTAGGCTTTTCAAGACAAGACATGTGATAATTGGTTTAACTACAATGATAATTCATGCCACAGGCTAAGAGTATTCCATTTCCCATTGCCAAAGACAAACAAACAGGGCACATAATTAAAGACCAAAACTGTGACCAATGCAAGTCCCAAATAATATCTGATGATTTTTTTGTTGCAAAAATTTATCAGTCAAGGTCAAGCCAGGACAGAAACCACATCAGTTATTGGAATAAGAAAAACGAATATAAGGAAGTAGGAAATAACTATGACCTCTAGGACTACAAGAATAAAAGGAAGAGAAACAGGAAGCAGACAGGAAGAAAATGGGAAACAGAAAAGAAAGAGCAAGTCTATACTGTATCCAGCCTTGCTATCTTTTTCCAATGCTTTTTACTGACATAATCTCTTATGAAATGACTGGCAAAAAATAAACTTGGTTCACAGAGTTTAAGCCTGAGTATTACAACAGAGAGAGAAGTGGGTACTTGGATTTGAGAGACAATAAATTGAAAAGTGGCACATTAGAAAAGAAAGAATCAGAACAACAGCCAAAGTAATGTAGAGCATTACAGGGAAGATTTTGAACTCTCTCTACAACTGATAATTTTCCTAGACCAATTGTACATATCTTGCTAATTTAATAGGCATATGAGTCCTTACATATAATTCTAGAAATTAAAATCCACTTACTGTCATTATTTCTAAAAATTATTTTAAAAATTTTTAAAAATTACATTGGGGCGCCTGTATGGCTCAGCCGGTTGAGCGTCCGACTTCGGCTCAGGTCATGATCTTCAGAGCCTGGAGCCTGCTTCAGATTCTGTGTCTCCCTCTCTCTCGGCCCCTCCTTCACTCACACTCTGTTCTTCTCTCACTATCAAAAATAAATAAACATTTTTTAAAAAGTACATCAACTATTAAAAAATAGATTTTTTTTGTAGTTCTGGAAGTTTGGGTGCAATGAATTCATCCTTGGTCACATTCTATTTTCTGATCGAATGATTAATACAGAGAGTAATTTCACTACTTTTTTTCTATTTTATTTCTAATGTCTGAAATAGAGATTTTGAGACCAAAGCCTCCTGACTAATCCAAAATAATTGCACTGGATTATTTCTTTTGGGAATGTGGATGCCCAATCCACTTAGAATTACATTTTACCTGAGGCAGGTATAACGCTCACTAGAAATTAATTGACTTTAGCTACAAAACTTTTCCTCATGAATTTGGTTTCTGTAAGTGTGTCTGCCAAGGACTGATTATCTGAGGGTTTGTTGTCAACTAAGCTTTCCGAATCACAGGGTAAGACACAAAATCCTTGAAGAAGAAGTGATCAACCTGAGGCAGAATGTTATTCTGAACAACCCATCACTATTCCTGACAAGCAACTATAACTACATTCTATTTGCAACAAAGTATTAATGTGGTGATAAGGCAAAAATTTCAGATGCTTTAGTTTTTAGTACTTAACTATATTTTTTGTTTACTGCAATGGAATTATCATAGACTCTCTATACACCATTATGCATTTAATTTTTTTAAAAGCCAGAATGCATTTAATTGCATGCTGGCATTGCATAATATATTTGATGTTAATATTGCTAAATAAATGTTTCTAGTGAAAATTTAAAATAATTGTATTTTCTCTAGTCAGCATCTATAACACTTTATGTTTATGTCATTCTATTTTATCCCAAAATGCAACTCTTCCATCAAATTATAATAAAAATCATATCTAAGCAATGCATTTGGTTTACTCACCTGTCACATGTTCCTGCTTTATCTAAATGGCACTATGAAATTTTCTATATATTAATGTATCATTAACTCTATTACTGCCTTGGTAAAAGATATGTGAATATAATAATGTAGTTATTTCTCTACAATCCCTTAATTTTAGATTGACCTACTTAAAAGTAGCATTCTATTTAGATGTGAATAGCGTATATGTATATATATATATACACACACACATATATATATGCATGTATACAAGCATATATACACATGCATATATTTTCATGCATAAATATATGCATATATATGTAGTTACAAGCAATAGATCTATAACAAATTGCTAAAATTATAAAATAATAGTCATTGATATCATTCTATTAAGTAGTATATAGAAAGGAAAATTTGTAATACAGGTCTAAGGTCACCCTATGTTTTACGCAGATAGGACTAATTTTGGCTGCTATTAGTTAACTAATATTACTAGCTGTGTTAATTCATGTGATGAAATAAAATTCTATAATCTTAAATTTGTCACTCTAATACATATACTTTTATGGTGATAATCCTATATCTGAGTATTTCATACAGGAAATAATCCCAGAGTCTCCCTGGGGTGAGGACAAGTCTCAAAGTCTCAAAAACTACCCCTACAAAGGAGCTAAGACTTAGTGGATCAAACTATGGAACAATTTATGCCCAGAGCATGATGAAAAATCATAGATAAATTAACTGAGAATTAGTAGAGGCTAACAGTTGGGTAGGATGTAAATAGATGTAGGTAATTTAAGACAGATCAGGGAAGAGAGAGTGAAAGAAAGCCCTACTAAAACCATTGTCACGCCATTATAACACCATTGTGAGCATAGCCAAGGTTGTGCCATGTAACTCTTAATGATTGACACCAGATGCTGCACACTAAGGGGGGAAAAATTACTGAGATGGTTCAGCCAGTTCACTAAACAAATAGACAAGCAAACAATAACAACAAGAAATCCTAGAGAGGAAGGCTAGATTAGTATCCAGAATCACCACAATAGATTATTTCAAATATCCTCCTTTCAACAACAAATGAGATATGCAAGAAATAGAAAGGTGTTACCCATGTATTAGGGAATAAAACAGGCAACAGAAATTGCTTTCTGAAAGGGTATGAAACTCAAACTTTACAAAGACTTCAAAGCACTATTATAAATAATTTCAGAAAACTAAAATGAAATATACTTAAAGAGATAAAGAGTTAAATCACAAGCACTCATCAAAACAGAAAATAT